>NC_081358.1:34722978-35091311 GCF_030684315.1 Stegostoma tigrinum | reverse complement strand
TAATTGGACAGAAATGATACAATTTGAACAATGTTGCCTTTCATTTGAAGAGCATTGCTAAAAGATGGGAAATGGCAGTGCTTCATAGGATTTTTCTTTTCTTTCCTTTTCTGGCTTGGATTGAGGATTGGCTGTCTCACAGGCAGAGAGTTGGGATAAAAGGCTCTTTTTCGGAATGGCAACCGGTGACGAGTGGTGTCCTGCAGGGTTCAGTGTTGGGGCCACAGCTGTTCACCTTTATATATTTAATGATCTGGATGAAGGGACTGTGGGCATTCTGGCGAAGTTTGCCGATGATATGAAGATAGGTGGACAGGCAGGTAATACTGAGGAGGTGGGGAAGCTGCAGAAAGATTTTAGACAGTTTAGGAGAGTGGTCCAGGAAATGGCTAATGAAATTCAATGTGAGTAAAAGTGAGGTTTTGCACTTTGGAAAAAAGACTACAGGCATGGACTATTTTCTAAACGGTGAGAAAATTCGCAAATCAGAAGTGCAAAGGGATCTGGGAGTGTTGGTCCAGGATTCTCTAAAGGTTAACTTGCAGGTAGAGTCTGTGATTAAGAAAGCAAATGTAATGTTGTCGTTTATCTCAAGAGGGTTGGAACATAAAAGCAGTGATGTGCTTCTGAGGCTTTATAAGGCTCTAGTTAGGCCCCATTTAGAATACTGTGTCCAATTTTGGGCCCCACACCTCAGGAACGACATACTAGCCCTGGAGTGTGTCCAGCAGAGATTCACACGGATGATCCCTGGAATGGTAGGTTTAACGTATGATGAACGGCTAAGGATCCTAGGATTGTATTCATTAGAGTTTAGACAGTTGAGGGGAGATCTAATAGAAACTTCCAAGATAATGTATGGTTTAGAAGGGGTGGACGCTAGGAAGTTGTTTCCGTTAGGCAGGGAGACTAGGACCCGTGGGCACAGCCTTAAAATTAGAGGGGGTAAATTTAAAACTGAAATGAGACGACGTTTCTTCAGCCAGCTGTTCACTATGAGCATAAATGAACTTGCTTTGTTGTTTTAGCTTAAAATGCATTGATAGTCTTCAACAAGCCAGTGTTAGGAGACTAGTTGACAGAATACGGTTTGGCCAAACTGTTAATGTTTCTTCACACAAATGTAAGTTCTTGCTGTAAAGTGAATCAGTAAAATGATGTGTGGTGGGCTTCTGGAATTCATTGCCGCAAAGTGCAGTGGAGGCCTGGACCTTGGATGCCTCGACAAATTCTTGATCTCTCAAGGAATCAAGGGCTACGGGGAGAGTGCAGGGAAGTGGAGTTGAAATGCTCATCAGCCATGATTTAAATGGCGGAGTGGACTTGATGGGCCGAATGGCCTTACTTCCACTCCCATGTCTTATGGTCTTAAGGAGATCTTGTCACCTGCATGAGAAATAACTTTGTGTGTAGGCAAAATAGCCAGAGAGAGTTATTCTGGGTGCCACAGCCTTCCTCTGAGCAAACTACAGCCATTAGCTTTGAATTATCCAGGGCTTGAATCCAATTAGAGTAAGGCAGATAGATGGTGGGATTGTCTCTGGATTATATTTCTTTTCCTTTTGACAAGATTGTGATTCTGAATTTGAAGGAAGATGTGAATTTTACGTAAGCTGCACTTCCATAATCAAACTGGTAACACAAGATAATGTGTGCTGGATGTAAAACAATTTGACTTTGTTGCTAGATTGGTATTCCATCTTATTTAGGTGATGCTGGATAATTAAGCTTTTGGGTGATGCTCTTTCATTTCTTAATAAAAGTTGTTCTTGAATCTGTTATACTTGAGGTCACATTTGGGTATTTCAAGTAAATTTTTGTCCGTTGCTGTTTTAAATCAGAACATCATTTGAGCATCAAAATGGGGATTCCATAGTAATATCTGCATCAACCCTTGAGTATCCACAACACTTAACTTTGATTTTACACTTGGTTAATTTCAGTGACAGGAATGTGATGTCCCTCGTTGCGTTCAATCTGAATGATCAGTTTGCCGGCAGAATCTGTTTTGTAGTGTCATCAATGTAAAATCTAGCTCTGTTGACAGAAGCTGAATTTATAGTTTATGTAGAGTGTGACTGCATGAGTATTGGTTCCCTAGAATCCAAATTAAATAGGTTCCATTCCTGTGGGGAGATTACATCAGAAGGTTGTTCTACCTATTATGACCTTGTTGGCTCTTTCGAATTAACGATCAAAGCATCATTCTATTTATTAATAACAATATATTTTTGTAATTCTTGAAGACATTTTATAATTGCCCTTCCTATTGGAACAAAATCAAGGTAACATTGTGACATAGCTTCAGGTGGAAAGTTGCTGCTTCAATAGACTTGATCAGAACAGTTCAAATCTAACTTCCCAAACTTTTTCCACTGTGTCCTCTTTCGAGAGTTGAAAATTGTTGCAACCCTTCAGTGAGAATTGAGAGCAAGGGTCCATTAGTGGGGATACAGCTGTTATAACTGTCAAAGTTCTGCAGTGGCCAGAGCTGCTGCCTCAGCTTGCGACCCCATTTGGAGTCCTGACCGTGACAAGCAAAACATTGGGTTCAAAGAGCACACTACTTGGAGAATTGCAATTTTGAGATGCTGTATAAATGTATCTGAAAATTTAATTCTAAAATAGTGGCACTTACACAGGAAGTGTATTATTTTGGATCCTAACGAAGGATGTCTGTTTTGTAAACAGCATCTTACAAAAATATTGCAATGTCAGTGACATTCTGTACAGTTTTTTTAAAGAAACATCTTTTGCGATCCTTCATAAGTCGTCACCTTTGCTAGCTGATGCTTCAGGTTTTTTGTTGTCATCAGCCGTTAGTTCTTGTTATTTGTTACCTGGCTAAATGCCAAGTTTGTGCTTTAAATGGGTGAAACTTGTGAGCCATAGGGCATGTATTCAATAAGAGGAGTTAGAGTCAACTTAAACCACATCATCTGTTGTAAATACAAAACTGCTGCCAGAAACCCCAAGGCTAATGAAAAAATGGACTGACTGCCAAGCATTAGAAAAACCTGAGATTCATCAGTGTGCTTTTCTTGTAAGTAAACTTCATAGTGTTAAGCATGACTTTTACAAAAAAAAGGTCTAAGGTGTAACCACTTGAACTAGTAAGTGTTGAGATAAGTCTGTGTTTGATGAATGAAAGTCCTCTGTGTAACGCGTGTGGGTTCTTGGCAAGCTGCCATGTCTTTGGGGAGTGTTGAGATTATTGATGACATAGAACACTCGTACTCTTGGCATGTACAGTTGATTCAAACTGGCAAAAGAATTGGTGCCTAGAGAATCAGCGTTTTTATATTCTGCTCACTTACACAATAGGGAATTATTTATGTGGAGCACCTGTTCAGCATGAGTTATAATGACTATTGTAGGTTGTTTTTCATTTTTCAAAAGCTGTCTGGTCATTTATTAGGGATATAAAACTGCTCACGCAATTATGTGATTGAGTTATATTTTGTGGATAACTGAATCAGGATTATTTATTTTCAGATGACCATAGAGGCTGAATTTTACATTTTGAATATGCAAACTGGCTTTTAATTTCATGTTCATATTTTGTTTTTGTTTATCCATGTACATAACGTATTTTTGAAATTACTTTAATCATCTAACTGTTTCTCTCAAACTTGAACTCAGGACAATGTAAAATTCGGTGGTAGGCAGTTTCTATAATTGAACCTGAACACACTTTTGCAACTTGACCAGGAAGCAACAAGGAAGAACTTGTACTAGAGATAATATGAACTGCAGATGCTGCAGCAGATCAAGCAGCATCAGAGGAGCAGGGAGGCAGATGTTTCAGGCCTAGACCCTTAATCAGAAATGGGGGAGGGGAAAGGGGTTCTGAAATAAATCGGGAGAAAGGGGGAGATGGATAGAAGAGAAGATAGGTGGAAAGGAGACACAGGTCAAAGAGGCAGGGATAGTCAGTAAAAGGAAGTGTAAGTAGGGAGATCTGTCCGTCCTCCCTGGACTGACCTATCGAGGGGGTAGGATGAGGTTAGTAGGTAGGAAATGGGCGTGCAGCTTGAGGTGGGAGGAGGGCACAGGTGAGAGGAAGAGCAGGTTAGGGAGGTGGGGGGGCAAGCTGGGCTGGTTTTGGGATGCAGTGGGGGGGTAGGAGAGATTTTGAAGCTTGTGAGGTCTACATTGATACTGTTGGGCTGCAGGGTTCCCAAGTGGAATAGGAGTTGCTGTTCCTGCAACCTTCAGGTGGCATCATTGTGGCACTGCAGGAGGCCCAGGATAGACATGTCACCTGCGGAATTGTTGGGGGGGGGGGGGGGGTGTTGAAATTGTTCACGATTGGGAGGTGCAGTTATTTATTGCAAACTGAGCGTAGGTGTTTTGCAAAGCGGTCCCCAAGCCTCCGCTTGGTTTCTCTGTAGAGGACCCATTGTGGCTCCATCCCCACTTCTTTGACTTATCTGTCTCCTCTCCACCTATCTTCTCCTCTATCCATCTTCGATCTGCCTTCTCTTCCCACCCCGCCCCCCCCATTTTATTTCAGAACCCCCTTCCCCTCTCCCATTTCTGAAGGAGGCTCTAGACCCGAAACATCAGCCTTCCTGCTCCTCTGCTGCTTGGCCTGCTGTGTTCATCCAGCTCTACACCTTGATAACAAGAACTTGTACTAACTCACCTTGTTAGCAGGAGTCACCAAATGGCAACTTAAGACTTCAATTCCAATTGTCTTCCTGTATTCTGTCTCTCTTTCTCTTTCCCTGCTGAGTTGTAAAGACAAGTCACACTTGCAACCTTAGAAACCTGAGGCTCTGCTCCATTCTGGATAGTATAATTAAATATCAGTTTACTGATTTGTACAGCCCTTTTTTTAGGTTGAAGTCACCTTGAATGTTGATAATATTAACAGCAAAATCATGTACCCTGTAAATAGTAAAACTGGAAATGGGGCATTGCAAAATAATTGGCATTTTGTGCAAATGGTAGAAGCTAGTGCTCTAATGCAGCAACAGTTAGAAGGTAATGTGGTGTATTGGGCAGAAGGGTTGAATATAGAGCTAAGTGATGTTTCTGTGGAGCTTTGGACCCTATCAGGAATAGTATTTGTGTATTAATTATAATTTGATGTTTTTCTTATTCACTTGTGGGACATGGGCATCAGTGGCTGGGCCAACATTTATTGCCCATTCCCTATTTACCATTAAGGCGGTGGTGAGCTGCCGCCTTGAACCACTGCAGTCACGTGCTATAGCTAGATCCACATTGTTGATAGGGAAGGAATTGCAGGATTTTTACCCAGCAACCAGTAAAGGAACAGCCATGTATTTCCAAGTGAGGATGGCAAATGGCTTGGCGGGAAACTTGCAGGTGGTATTCCCATGTATTTGCTGCCCTCGTCCTTCTGGATGGAAGTGGCCATGGGTTTGGAAGGTGCTGTCTGAGGATATTTGAATTTCTGCAGTGCATCTTGTAGGTAGTAGTACACGCACTGCTGCTACTGGGAATTGGTAGTGGAGGTAGTGAAAGCTTATGAATATGGTACCAATCTAGTGGGCTGTTTTGCCCTGGCTGGGGTGAAGTTGCTTGAGTGTTGAAGCTGTACCAATACAACCAAATGTGGAGCTTTCCATCACTCTCCTGATTTTGTGCAAGGGAGTCAGGAGATGAGTTACTCCTGCATAATTCCTTGCCACTGATGTGGTCTTGTAGCCACAGTGGAACTAGTGGCTAGTTCATTTGCATTTATTGCTGCTGCATGAATAAATGCAACATTATACAATTATTTCGGTGTTATTCTGGAATCCAAGTTGGCAGAAACCTATTAGGAAATTCTGCTTGTTCTTAGATGAGAGTGGTCCAGGTGTCAAAATTATGTAAATTGACTGAATTCTAAACTTTAGTTTGGAATTTAATTAGAAAAGTTGGAGAACACAATTCCCGTGAAAAACAAATGTGGAGCAGGTGACCAAATTTAGACTATGCCAAATAGATTTTGTTTCTCTTCCTAAATGTTACTGCCCTTAAAATTGCCTTCTATATTCTGGCACTTATAGCAATAAATGCATTCAGTTCATGACATAATTGATTGTAGGGTTAATCTTTAGCATTACCAACAATTTAAGTTTCCTTCTGCATCTCCCTCTTGCATCATTTTTAGTTTAACAAAATTAGAACAGGCTATATGGAATAGAAAATATATTGAAATTACTTTTCCAGATTGCTAAACGTTTATCCTTGCAGATAGCCAAAATATATACTTTGACCTACCAACTTGGGTCATGTCTAAAACTTTCTTAGATGTATTTACTTTTCTGCTCCAAGTGGTTTATTATCTGTTTCTCGCAATGTCCCATAACTAATAGCAGAAATAATGTCACCATGGGGAGGCAAATAGTAAAGCTAAATATATTGAGCTTTTAACCAGTTTTTAATGAAACAGAGAGGTAGGTAATACTTGGTTCTCTCTCTATTAAACTCAATCTTTCCTCATTAAATAGTGCCAGCTTATTTTGTAAGTGACAAAATAAGAAGTTGAAACATTCTATATCAGTGCACAGTGAGAAAATTTGAGAAATTCATTTGTGGTGAATCCATTCAGTGCTATGTTGAAGAACAGGTTATGATCTAATCATTTTCTTATTATATTTCTTATGGACTTCTAATTTTGTAATATGTTTAATACAATAGTTTGGTATTTACTAGGATGAAAATGTTAGTGATGGTTTAAAAGCAATAGACCATTTCTATTTGTTGAATCAATTACATGTATGGTACTTCATAACACGCTCTCTCTTTTTTGTCTCCCAGGCAAATGGAATCAAGATTGGACCACAGCATGCTGCTACCAATGCATCACATTCAGGCAGCCATGGAGGACAGCAGGCTGGTGGAGGTTGCTGTTGAGATTGCTCATTTATCTATCTGCTTGACTTGGGCCTATTACCTTTCACCCTCTCCTACACCAGTCCAAAACATGAAGCCATTAATATGGTTTATATAGTAGGAGATATCTGGGAAGTCCTTCATAAACCTTGTAAAACTTGTCGTACATACTGTTCTCAGCAGAAAGCTAATATTTGCTTAGACAGGATTTGAAAATTGTACTCGTACCTATTTACAGTTTTTTTTTCTGGTTGTTCTTTTGTCTACTTTACCCTTGACTACAAAATGAATTGTATTAAACACTACAAATCACATCTGAATATTTTAATTGTGGGTTAAAATTCCTATTACTGTTACTTATTGTTTCATAACATCAAACTGTAAAAGCTGTCAAATTTCAAATGCTGTGGAGAATCGCTAGAGGACTGTTTTAATTCTGTATTTATCATCCACTTTGTGTGTATATATAGTTTAAATACAAGCTTGGGGTGTATGTTGGCCGAGCTGAAATCCCTTGTAGTTAAGCAGGCCATCAATGTCTTCTAAACTACTTCAGCTTAAAATGCCAGTATTGTTCTAGACTGAAGCTTTGTCTATTCTGAATTTGAGATGGTTTGACTTTTGGTCTTAATACCACCTGCTTTCCCTCCCCATGCTACCATTGCAACCCCAAGTCCATAACATGCAAATGTAACTCATGGTAAACGTACATTGTTAGAAATTTCATATCTGTTTTAATGCCAAATTGTCTATTCTGCTTCTTTATAGCACCCCATCAGAAATGGATCAGTGGTTTGCCTTAAAGAATAGCTTAAGATTAAAACAAATGGCAGCTGAAAGAAGGTTTTTGTTTTGTTTGGGATGGTGCATTAAAACAAATGTAGATGTTTTTCTCATTACACAAATACATTTTTATCTGCATGTATTTCTTTGATCAGTAAATTTAAACACTAGCTTTAAAATTAGATGTAAAAGTGGTGTAAAGCTTTTCTTTGCAGTCTACTCTGTTTTGTCAGTGAAGATTTGTTTATTGTACAGGGGTGATAAACTAATAAACCTGCCAAAATGAAACAACCTGACACAAACTGAACAGGCTGTAGCTCTGTGAACCTAAATCTATACACTATCAATACGGCATTGTTTATAAGCCAAGACACTCTAAACTGGTATCTTAATAAATGTGCATTATCATTTTTTCATACTAACAAATATGACCTGAATTTTTGACAGTTTTTAATTCTACTGGAAAATACTTGGCTATTTAGCAAAGCTGGTTAAAGGTAGTCGAGCATTAAGGAAGCAGTGTTGAAGTAAGAGGTAAAATGACAATGATATGGTTGCCAATAAGAACACATATTTGGCCACACTGTTGGATCTCTAGTTTTAAAACCTCAGTCCTTACAGCAGCATCTGCATGATTCTGTTTTCAATTTGAAATAAGAAAAGCAGTTCCAGAACTGCTGACAACCTTACTAGGGTTTGTTGGCATTTAATATTGCCCTGGGGTGCAGTTCAGTTAAGACCTTTTGCCTGCTATGGTGTTCACATCTGTCACTTATTCAAATGCAGGTAAATGAATATAGCCGAAGGCTGCTATCATTTTCTCGTAGGATCATTCAAATATTATGCTATGGTTTAAGCTATTTTTTAAACCAGGCATGTTAAGGTAAATATTCAAGGATTTTGTTCAGTTCTTTTATGCTGAAACAGTGTGGAATTGCAGATGTTGCTTGAAACTTTGTCAAAAGTTACATCCATAAGAGCTGTTCCAACAGTCTCTAACCAAGCAAGTTTTTAATGAAAATTGATGCTCAAATTGTTTTGCTTTGGGACATTGGAGAAAAGGAAACGAGGAAAAAACTCACGTTTGGCTTGGTTTTGGGAGACTGGCGTGTGGATACAAGGCGTCTGCCCTTTACTCAAAGTATCATTGAATAAATTTTAATTGTGGCTTCCTGCGGTGTTCCTGTATTGAAATGGTAGGGATAGTGCACTGACACCAAATCATTTAATTTCCAGCCTGTTCTTTGTGGAAACGCTTCCTTCTGGGAGCAAAGTAATGTTCCTCTCCTGCGCTTACTCAAATTATTGTAATGGGTACCCTGTTTGTCCCATTTTACAAATTAAAATGTTCTGTTCTTAGTGATTTGACCAAATAGTGTGACTTGCTGGGGGGGGGTGCAGAAATATCCTGTGAAAAGTTTCATGTTGTCCATGGGTCTGGCTGATACTGGAAGGCTGGGGTTCAGTATAGTGTACTTTTGGTCAAGCTGTCATTGACCACTTGTAATGTTTTGTGTTGTTAATTGTTTGAATTGATGTAATTTAAAGCAAGTTCAGATTTCTCAATGTCATTACCCAAAATTCATGTTGACAGAGTCTGCAACTAATTTGCATTCTGTGGATTTGAGTGGTCTGAATTTTGGTCACTTGAAGCTGATGTCCCTTGGAAAACCAGGTAGAATTCTGCTTTGAGTTAAAGTTTGCAAACTGAGGTCCGTAAAATATAGTGTAGGATTCAGATCCGGTCGGAAAGGGTTGGTTTTAAAGTATGGAATAGTTATTTTCTCAATTTCCATATGAATTACCTTATGAAATGATAACTGAAATACCTGGAGTATGTGCATTAAGGTATAATTATTTTGAAAATAATGCATTACATTTGTACTACCATATTAGCCGTATTGTTGAACTTAAAGATCATTTACATCTTCAAAAGTGCTTAAGTGTTAATTGTATTTAACTGCATGAAGTAACAGATTATTTCAGTCTTGGAAAATAATTCCATGTGATGCCAGATCTTATTGTATGAAAGTCAGCAACAATAAACTGGCTTCCAGTGTTACCTTTGCAGCTGTGAATGGTGGTGGACAATTAAATAACTCAGCAGAATTGCAGATGTAAAGGCATCCTCCATGAGGGAAGCCAGCAAATCCATATCAAAAACTTCCTTGCGCCCACCACCATGTATGCTAATCTTCAGCCAATTTGATTCATTTCACCTGATATCAAGAAACAGCAGAACACCATAAAGCAACGGCCAAGTTCTGACAATGCTACAGACGTACTACTGATGAACTGTGGTCCAGAATTGCCACACTGTAAATCTAGCTATTCCAGCAGGGCATTCAGCCAACAATATTGAAATTGCTAATTTTACTCCTGTACCTAATGGTTTTATGACCTACTGTGGCCCTTTTGTATTTCTCTGAACTACTGTAATTGAATAGCTGTCTGAAAACTGTGGCATGACAGTGGGCTGAAGGTTTCCTTCTGAAAATTCTTATTCTAGGAAATTCTAACCAGTCATATGTTGGTTGAAATGTAGCAGTCTTTCAATCAGTTTTCTCAGTTCTAGACTGTTCTACGTTCTTTGCATGGTAGTAGTGTTTATTAAATGAGTAAGAATCATTTTCCTGCCAACACATTCTAGTTTTGGCTCACCATTTTTATGTCTTTCAAATTTACGTGAAGTACTTTCAAAATCACGACAGGTATATTGACTTTTCAGTGTTCCTAAATGGTCATTACAACACTGTTTCAACACTTCAGTTATTAACTCAAAGACGAGCTCAAATGTTGAAATTTAGAGGGTGTTCACTCATCAGTTATGCTAATTTGGCCACGCTTAAGTTTTTGTTTTCGTATTGCTTTTGCATCTTACACTTGACTTTTTTGTCAACCCTTTTCCTCAACCTTAGTAAATGCAGTGTGTATGTTTGTGTGCACACTCCACCTAGGGCACAGATACATGACCAATGTGTATTTTTCCATAGCTTAGTTCGGTGGTTTGATCATAATGGGTTTTCACCTGTCAAAAAAAAGCTATGCAGCTGGTGTATTTGAAATAAGTAAAAGACGTGTGTGTAATCATGTAAAGCAAAGTTGATCCTAAAATACTTACAAATATTTTGTAAACAGGAAGTTTTTCAAAAAGTGGTGAAAATATATTTGATTTTTGTAAATAATTCTCTCAAGATACGGTTGTCTATTCCTAAGTTCTATTGGACTGCATTGCTTGTTAGTCCATTGTGGTTGGGCATTTAATAGTCAACCATATTGTGGTAGTTCTGAAGCCGTGTCAATCAGCTAAGAATGGCAGATTTCTTGCTCTAAAGAACATTTAAAGAACCAAATGAGTTTTGACAAAATAGTTTTATGATCACTATAACTGGAACCAGCTCCCACTTCTAGACTTTATAGATTGGATTGGCAGCCCACCAACTGTCAGTGCTCTCAAATGAAAATCAGATGTTGTACAACAATTTTGCACAATTAACAATGAGAGAATGATGAATAACCAAAGGTTTTTGGTAACAATGGGGGACGAATATTAGTCAAGGTACCTGTGATAATGTCTTTTATTCAGAATAGGTGCCACAGGATCTTCTCAGTCGACCAAAGAGGGAAGTCTTGGCCTAGGTTTAACATCTGATACAAAAGACAGCTCTTACGATAGTGCAGCACCTCAACAAAGTGATGGTCTTGACTTCCGAGCTGATGTCCTGGAATGGGATGTGAACCCAGAATCTTTTGCTTCAAAAGCAAAAGTGCTATCAACCACCCACTGCTGCTTGTCTTTGGTGATAGGCTCTATTCTTAAACCATTTCAAGCCTTTTTGGTGATTGTGCTCCCTTCCACACTGTTAGCATGGGATTTAAAGAATATTGGTATTTCATGAAGACTTTGCAATGTTCATATCCCAAGACAGGGTAGACTGGTTACTTTTCTGCTGGCTGCTGTTGAAGGAATGAGTTGATGCCAGAGCAATCTGGCAAATATCTAAAGTGCATCCTTTAAACTGCACCTGAATGTATTATTAGTCATAGGTGTGCCACTAAAGTTAACTACTAACCATTATCCAAGTTGTGTTGTTACAGCTGCACCCATCCAGGTGAGTGGTCAGTACTATACTCCTGACTTACTGTTGGCAATTAATGGGACCATGAGGGAAGCTACTTATCACACAATACTGAGCCTCTACCTTGCTCTTGTTACCGAGTCTTATTCAGTTTTTGACTCTACAATTCTTGTTGGAGTTGGGAATGGACCAGACAGTGAAATTCATCAACTCTTGACTTAATGATGGTTAAAGCAGTTAAGATGACTGGACAATCAATGCTTCCTTCAGGAATTCCATCAGAAATAACCAACCTCCACCAACCACAACCATCTCCATTTGTAACAAGTAGCACCACTTATGTAGAGAAATCCCATAGTCAAGGTGCGCAGTGAGGCTCCACACAAACTGAAGTTTGCTGGATAATCTGCATTTTCTAACTTGGTTTCTGGAGGACTTGGTTAGAACATCAGAACTTTCTTCAGGTCACAGTTTGTTACATGTCATCTAAAGGATGTTGTTACCAATAATGCATTCCACCGCTGAAGTGATGGCCTAAATTATGTGCTAAAAGGAACAAAAGTGAAACAACGGAATTAGATGCTAAGTATTTCTAAATGAATAGAGGCTTTCTCCATTTTAAATAAGTTGTTGTTCTACTACTAAAGTGGATAAATGCATATTTTCTCTCATACTTCATCAACCAAGGCCTTTTTATAGACTGTCTTTTCACAGCTTACCCTCCTTACCTTTCGCATCACCACCAGCTTTGGCTAACACATTTGGTCCCTTCATTCAAGTCTTTGATTATCAATTGTAAGTAGTTGCAACCCTAAAACTGATAACTATGGCACTCCCCTAGTTACAGCTTGCAAGCCTAAAAAATTGTCCTTTCTTCAATATCAGCCAGTACTCCATTCATGTTGAAATGTTAGTCCCTACACCCTAAGCTGTTAATTTGCTTAGTAACCTTCAATGTGGCATCATACAAAATGTCTTCTGAAAATCCAAGTATGCCATATTCACAAGTTTCCCATTATCCCCACCTTTTGTTATATGATCAAAGTACTCAAATTAGGTTTGACAAACTCTCAATCATTTTAACTCTGCTTGCTTTTCTAAATATCTTGTTACTAGTTCCTTAACGGAATCCCAAATAACACATACAAAGCAAATGAGGCTGTAGTTTTCAGCTTTGTTTATGTAAGGAAGGAAACAATGTGGCATTTTTATTTAATATGCTGAGATCTTTCAAACTTGGGCATTTTGTAAGATTACAGTTAGAACATCTATCTCTGCATCTCCTAACCTTTCTATTTCATTGTATTCCCAGTAACTTTCCCTGAGGTGATTTTAAATTGTTTTTACCTTTCAGTTGTCATGGGCTTTTTGTTTTCTGCCATTCAGTAGATGTTCAACACTTCCATCATTTCCTTGTTTATTCCTTGCTCTGAGGGACCAACAGCTACTTTACTGGGGGAGAGATAATGGGAACTGCAGATGCTGGAGATTCCAAGATAATAAAATGTGAGGCTGGATGAACACAGCAGGCCAAGCAGCATCTCAGGAGCACAAAAGCTGACGTTTCGGGCCTAGACCCTTCATCAGAGAGGGGGATGGGGGGAGGGAACTGGAATAAATAGGGAGAGAGGGGGAGGCGGACCGAAGATGGAGAGTAAAGAAGATAGGTGGAGAGGGTGTAGGTGGGGAGGTAGGGAGGGGATAGGTCAGTCCAGGGAAGACGGACAGGTCAAGGAGGTGGGATGAGGTTAGTAGGTAGCTGGGGGTGCGGCTTGGGGTGGGAGGAAGGGATGGGTGAGAGGAAGAACCGGTTAGGGAGGCAGAGACAGGTTGGACTGGTTTTGGGATGCAGTGGGTGGGGGGGAAGAGCTGGGCTGGTTGTGTGGTGCAGTGGGGGGAGGGGATGAACTGGGCTGGTTTAGGGATGCAGTGGGGGAAGGGGAGATTTTGAAACTGGTGAAGTCCACATTGATACCATATGGCTGCAGGGTTCCCAGGCGGAATATGAGTTGCTGTTCCTGCAACCTTCGGGTGGCATCATTGTGGCAGTGCAGGAGGCCCATGATGGACATGTCATCAAGAGAATGGGAGGGGGAGTGGAAATGGTTTGCGACTGGGAGGTGCAGTTGTTTGTTGCGAACTGAGCGGAGGTGTTCTGCAAAGCGGTCCCCAAGCCTCCGCTTGGTTTCCCCAATGTAGAGAAAGCCGCACCGGGTACAGTGGATGCAGTATACCACATTGGCAGATGTGCAGGTGAACCTCTGCTTAATGTGGAATGTCATCTTGGGGCCTGGGATGGGGGTGAGGGAGGAGGTGTGGGGACAAGTGTAGCATTTCCTGCGGTTGCAGGGGAAGGTGCCGGGTGTGGTGGGGTTGGAGGGCAGTGTGGAGCGAACAAGGGAGTCACGGAGAGAGTGGTCTCTCCGGAAAGCAGACAGGGGTGGGGATGGAAAAATGTCTTGGGTGGTGGGGTCGGATTGTAAATGGCGGAAGTGTCGGAGGATAATGCGTTGTATCCGGAGGTTGGTAGGGTGGTGTGTGAGAACGAGGGGGATCCTCTTGGGGCGGTTGTGGCGGGGGCGGGGTGTGAGGGATGTGTCGCGGGAAATGCGGGAGACGCGGTCAAGGGCGTTCTCAATCACCGTGGGGGGGAAGTTGCGGTCCTTAAAGAACTTGGACATCTGGGATGTGCGGGAGTGGAATGTCTTATCGTGGGAGCAGATGCGGCGGAGGCGGAGGAATTGGGAATAGGGGATGGAATTTTTGCAGGAGGGTGGGTGGGAGGAGGTGTATTCTAGGTAGCTGTGGGAGTCGGTGGGCTTGAAATGGACATCAGTTACAAGCTGTTTGCCTGAGATGGAGACTGAGAGGTCCAGGAAGGTGAGGGATGTGCTGGAGATGGCCCAGGTGAACTGAAGGTTGGGGTGGAAGGTGTTGGTGAAGTGGATGAACTGTTCGAGCTCCTCTGGGGAGCAAGAGGCGGCGCCGATACAGTCATCAATGCTACTTTACTGTCTTGATTTGTAAATATTTGTAGAAACTTTCAATATGTTTTGTCCAGAAAATCTCAAATTTCTCCGTTAAGAATAAAATCTTTAACAAAATTTTAGAAATTGCAATCTTTTGACCTATCACTTACACTGGAAGTATTGTATTCTTACTTAATTTTATATCCCTACTGTAGTCAGTTTTGCTTCTCTACTGTCTCAAATTAACCTAATTCACTGGCACCTCAGCCATTACATTCAGTGCTGATATCCTTTGTCATTATGTGGTGACAGTTTGAACTATCATAAACTGCAGTGTAGCAATTCGTCTCACTGCTTTGATAGCACCTTCTAAACTCGTGACCTCCATCAGCTGGAAGGGTCTAGGCCCAAAATGTCAGCTTTTGTGCTCCTGAGATGCTGCTTGGCCTGCTGTGTTCATCCAGCTCCACACTTTGTTATCTTGGATTCTCCAGCATCTGCAGTTCCCATTATCGCTGAGAACAAGGCATCAGTTGCATCACTTGATTTGGAAGAGATTCCTCCATTTTTGCTAAGCTAAATCCTGCTTATCTTTCCCAACAAAACAGGGTTCAGCTAAACCACAGACTGCAGTGGTCAATGAAAGTAACTCACCATCTTCTCCAGGGCAATTAAGGATGGGCAAAAAAGTACTCTGTTTACATAAGTTTGTTTTCAAAAATAGAATTGTTACTAAGAAGGCATGAGGTATTAAGGGAAATGTATTGGCATGTATTAAAAGCTCGGTAAGTGACTGCCAGTGTGTTTGATACTGGGTTCTTTTGACGAGGGAAATTGAGCCCACTGATGTTCTTTTTAGTCCATACCCTATTTAAAACTACTTCCATTCATTGATGGGGTGAGGTGGTCAGTGGCTAGGCTATTTGCCTAGAGGGCAGTTGAGACACATCCACATTGCTTGGGGGTCTGGAGTTATGTTTAGAGCAGACCAAGTAAGGATGGCCGTTTCCTTCCCTAAAAGACATCAGTGAACCAGGTGGGTTTTCCTGATAGATGACAGTGATTGTCATGGGATTCTTAATTTCAATATTCTCACCTAAATTCAAATTCCACCATTTGAAATGGCAGGATTCAAACATTACCTCAGTCTCCAGATTAAGTCTGGTGATAGCCGTATTATTACCTCTGTTATGTTCCTGGTCTTTGAAATGTCTTTGTGACACACTTGTTTGCTTTTATCCCATTTATAGAATCCTATGTCCATGTTGATAATTAAAATGATTTTCTTATCAAATTGTTGCACAATATTTATACCCTTCCATCTAGTGGCACCACTGCATCTTAGTTTTGCATCCCCTGACTTGTCAGTAACTACTACTATGCTCTATACTTCCCAATTTGCAGTTTCACTGAATCATCATAAACAATACTGACAAGTTGATAAAATGTATAACTTGAAAATAGGACCTGAATTTGCAAGTGTTTTACATGACAAGCTATGAACTTGCATTGAGCTTCTTTTTTGCAGATAACCTTTATTTTCAAGATTTCTTTTAAATGGAGCATATTAGAGTTCTAACAACTTTGAAGAAATTACTGAGTTTATAATCACCAAATTGACTCTGACAATGTTCGGAAGTTGTGATGGGAAGTGTGCATGGTTTCCCAGTGTTAATCAAATATTTTGATTTGTAAAACACAAGGGTCTCCAGGTATTTGTGTTTATTCATATGGGTTTTACTTATCTATATTAAAAATCTGCCCTCAAATAATGAGGTGGCTATTTGGCCCCTGTTCAATTGGTCCTGTTTCCTTGCTTCCCCAATTTTTATTCTGAATTGAGATTGGATGTTTCCCTACTACTGATGGGGAAATTTGCCTTTGAATCACTGGTTGATCCTTGCTCCACTCTCTTGACAGTTCTAATTCTCTGGTTTTATGGAAACACTTATACCTGAGGAAGACTGTGCTTAGATCTTCTGCAATTTCTACCCTTGCAGCCGAGTGAAGCTTTTTGTCCAGAGTGGATTTTGTTTTACCACAGAGGCTTAGACTGACAGTGCCCCCTCTGTATGTGCCTTGTGTTGTGCATTCTAAGTGATAACTTGGTAGCAGTTTTACCAGTTTCTGAAATGATGTGGGCAATGTTGATAATTAAGTGACATTCTCAATCATTGAGAAGTCAAATTTTCCTTTTAAGGTTTTAATGACAAAATGAGTGTCAGAATATCAAAGTGCTTAATCGTGTGTATCAACACCTCATTTGGTTCACCAGCATCTCCTCCATCTTGGCTGGCATTCCCCAACATCTCAGGGCATGGTACAGGGCAAGCAATTGCTTGGATTGCACCCTCTGTCCATAGAAGTTGCCAATGGCATAGCACTATCATCACCACATCATAGACAAGATGATTAAAGCAGAGCAGTACCTTATGTTGCAAAGATGCTACAAAGCATTATGTGCTAGGACAGGCAATCATTTTGGGGCTGTTGGTTAGTCTTGCCATCCATTCACTGTTTACTTGGATGCTTACTGCACCTCTATTTTGCATTACCTTTTTAAATGCTTTTAACCCTTTTCAGCTTGGGAAGGAAGCTGGGCAGCTTGTGATTCTTGTCAGTGCAAAACAATCAAGGGATGGGAATATTGCTGAACAGCACCATGCTACATCAACATTACATCTATAGTATACAGCAGCAACTTACCTGGCAAACATATATTTTAGGCAAATGAATGTGTCTGCAAGTCTAAGGGAAGTAGTCCTTAGTCAAGTAATGAAGAACTATAGTCAGTCCCGGGTACTTGGTCTGTTCTCTAAGAAAGGTGGAGAGATGTCTGAGTGAGTGAGTAGGCAGTGCAGACTGCAAAATGAATTAGTATTAAGGGGAAAGCCATTGGGGGAAGAAGATCATGTGTGCACCAGACTAGTAGACCATGAGCCTTCATGGGAGGTAGGTGTGATGACAGTAGATTATTGCCATTCATTTCACTAGATTCTGGAAACCTCACTAACGCAGGTAGCAACTTCAGACCAGGCTAGCAGCAATTGAAATGGCACCCTTGGTTGTGAACCCTCAAGTTCTAGCATAAACAAGCACTTCTGCTGAATGGAAGACTGTACAAGAGTATGTGGTAGACGCTGTCGGGAGCAGGGGAAAAATTTGGAAGGACACCGTCCATGAATGCCCTGAAATTTACTCTTATTGAAAATACAGGAGAATTCAGCCATTTATCTGGCATTGAGTATCTGTAAAAGAATAGTTTTGGGCGACTGACGAAACTTGTTTTTCTGTTTGTTAAAATATTTCTAATTCTCTTAACCTTGACTTTCTTCTCTTTCTAATAAACTTATCCTGTTGTTCAGAAAAATATCTGCAGCCTTGTATAAATATATTTTGATGACAAGCTGCTGTGGTAACCAATTGCAAAAATTAAATGTGATCTATCAAAGCAAGCTGGGATCTGGTCTGTCTGTACTTTTGTTTTATTCACTTTATACCACTAGACCATCTGGGGAGTGTTGCTGAACAAAGAAGACCTTTGACTGCAGGTTCATAGTTCCTTTGAAAGCAGAGTTGCAGGTAGATAGAGGAGTGAAAAAGGTATTTGGTATGCTTGCCTTTATTAGTGGGACATAGGTTAAGCCACTATTGGAATACTGCTTGCAGTTCTGGTCTCCCTGCTAATAGGAAGGATGTTGTGAAACTTGAAAGGCTTCAGAAAAGATTTATAGTGACGTTGTCGGGATTGGAGGGTTTGAGCTATAGGGAGAGGCTGAATAGACTGGGGCTAATTTCCCCTGGAGTGTTGGAGGCTGGGGGCTGACCTTAGAGGTTTATAAAATCATAAGGAGTATGGGTAGGGTAAATAGCCAAAGTCTTTTCCAACAGGTGGGTGAGTCCAAATCTGGAGGGAATAGGTTTAAGGTGAGAGGGGAAAAATTTTAAAAAGGACCAAAGATATAACTTTCTCAGAGGTTGGTGCATGTATGGAATGACCTGCCAGAGACAGTGAAGCCTGGTACAATTACAACATTTCAAAGGTATCTGGATGGGCATATGAATAGGAAGGATTTAGAAGGATATGGGCCAAATGCTGGAAATGAGGCTAGATTTATTTAGGATATCTGGCCAGCATTGCAAAGTTGGACCAAAGATCTGTTCTGGTGCGGTTTATCTCTCTGACTCTGACTGGATCAAGCAGTAGTTTGAACCAAGGGAAACATTAAGGTACAATGGTGCTTCACCTAAATCTGATTCAGTTGAGCTCCATTCCAGAATGTTGAGCATGGACCCAAAACCTCTATTGACAGGGTGCCGCATTATTCAAAATGTGATTTTGCCATGTTTCAATCCATTGGAACTGTTCCACAATTCAGGAAATTCTTGCTGAGATCACAACCTCTGCAGCCTCAACTTGTAGAAACCTAGAACTAAGGCCATCGAGTCAACTAATCCCTGACCATTTTTACCATTAATTTTTCCAGTACTTTATTCTTACACATCAATTATTTCAGAGTTTGGTCATCAGATGCTTGATTTCCTACTATCTGAGTTCTTTTGTAAGACAGACAAAATGTTCACCATTTCTTGCTTACTACTGCAAGTTCTCCTGTGTCAGCCTCTGAGGGAGTCCTGTTGACTTTTGGTGCTCTTTTCAGGTACTTACATTCTGGTTATGTTGTTGTGATATCTGATCAGAAGACTCAAATTACTTACGGGACTATATGGAGCTTTTTTTGAACAAGACAGGTTTCTTTTTGAAATATACTTGCCTTTGCTAGTCTATATATTTCATGGGATCTAGAGTGAATGCTGCTCACACCCACTGTCATTCCAACCCTACAGAATATAGGTGGGACAAGTGGGTGATTTACTGGGCCAAAACACATCAGATTGGTAAGGACAGCATGTTTTTGATTTGATTCTTCTCTGATCATGGTTAATTAGACTAGCATTTTATTAAAGACTAACTTTTAATTATCCTTAAACTGGAGATTGTCACCTAAAGGTCAGACTGGCAAGGATAGCAGTGAATCATCTGTTTTTATGGCTGATTAATTTTGCATCTAGACAATTAATGATGTCTGATAGAAACTGTTTATTGACAGCAGTTAAATACTGAACCTGCAGTTTATTTTAGTTCTGGGAAAAGCTTTAATTCACGTTAAAGTAAATTTCAGTTTGAGTTTTATTCACCCATTTCTTTTGAAATCTCCACTATCTAAACCCTGAATTTTTCCTGCTGCTTTACAAATCAAATCATGACACTGCAACATAGGCATTAATATCCATACCTCTAGACTAGGAGGCTTAGGCTTTCAAGTTCCATCTACACCAGAGATGTATAATGACAACTCCGAATAAATCATTTTATAAAATGTATGAAAGTGCGAGTATTTTCTATTTGAGTATGTAAATGCTAGATCTTTTGAAATTTTCTACATCGACTAATAGTTTTTTGTTGGATATGATCATCCAAGAGTATGGAACAAAAGTGGAGATTACAGAGAAGATGCAAAAATGAATAATCTAATGAATTAATGGAACAGGTTTGGGGAGCTGATTAGCCTACTCCTGTTCCTATGTTTATATGTAATTAAACTTGTGAAAGTGGTTGAAGTTTATGAAAGGTACCAAATAAAATGCAAGTTCTTTTGCTATTTTATGGAGGAGATAAATAAAACTGCCAGGATGATTTACTTGGACTTAGCACTTACCTTGAATATAGTACATAGCAAAGGTCTATGCAAAAGCAAGGATGGCTTATGTTTGTTTGTTTGTTCCACTGCAGAGGAATTTAAAAATTTAAGAGCAGCGCTGTTTTGGTGTGTTTAAAAAGAGCTTTCCTATAACCTCCTCCTCAAAAAATGTAAAAGTTGTGATTGGTTTTGTACAAAATATACATATCATGGGAAACAGCATTTTCCCATCCATCTTCAGTGCATTTTTTCAATTGCAACTAAAAATGAACATGATACCTGTTGCCATTTTGTGACCTTTGCTATTCACCTTTATCTATGCAGCTCAAGATTTTGTAAGCCTCTACAAGCTTCCAAGAAAAAGAATTGCCAGCCTATCCAGTAACTCCAAACTCTCCAGTGTTGATTACATCTGAGTAAATCTTTTCTACACCCTTTCTAGTATAACAACTTCTTTCCTCTAGTAGGCTGATCAGAATTGAATATTCCAAATGTAACCTTACCAATGTCTTGTACAGCTGTAACATGTTGAGTGTTGAAGTCAAGTGTGCTTAATGCCTTCACCACCCTGTCTACCTCTAGTACCACTTCAGAACTATGGACCTGCAACCCTAATTCTCTCTATTCAACACTCCCCAGGGCCCTATATTAATTGTGTGTAAGTCCTGCCCTGGTTTGTCTTATCAAAATGCAACACTTTGCATTTATCCACATCAAACACCATCTCCCATTCCCAGGTGTACTGAGCAGGTGATCAAGATTCCGTTGTACTCTCAGATAACCTCCTTCCCTGTCAGCTACACCATCAATTTTGGTGTCAACTGCAAACTTAATAACCATAGCTCCATTATTCTCAGCTTAATTGTTTATAATTAATAACTAACAGTGCATCCAGTACCAATTCCTATAGCACTACTGGTCACAGGTTTTCAGTCCGAACAGCAACCATCTCCTACCAAGCTCTCCCAGGCTCCCATATGGTCTAATCAAACTACCACTGTGAACCTTGTCAAGGCTTTCTAAAGTCCATATAGCAACTATGTACCAGGTCTACCTCCTTCAATCTTGGTCTCAGAAATTTTGGGCTGAGGAATTTAAATACTATTATAATAAAGATACCAGTTTATATGCAAATATTTGTGGCTCTGTGCTTCTGTTTTAATTCTATCAATACAATAAATTGTAGAACGTTATTTGTTTGTGACAATATCTAAGTAGTTGTTTATGACAATATCTAAATTGTTGTTTAGGCACTATTATGGGATAGACCTAAACTTACTGAAATTTTAAAACTATCCTATAAGTGTATAGATAGGAAGTTTGATATTAGTTTGGTATGATATCATCCTAAAATAATAAATTCAAAAGAACAAATTTTGATTAGGCATGTTTTTTTTAAAAAAATACTAAGTTTGAAAGTGAGATGATAACTTGTTGCTTATAGGGTCACAACGTTTTTGAACAAATACTTCACAAAACTGATTAAGGAGCTGGCAGTTTGGAATTGTGTACTGGGTACACTTTGATATGGCCGACCCTGCCGTACAATTCACCTGCTGCACAGAAGTTTATTGCACCTTGTGACTTGTTAACTTACGTCAAAGACGTGAATTTGAAACCGACTCTGCGTCGGTTGCTACAAGATTATCCACATGAGAAGGCGACAGCAGATGGCCAAAACGTAAAGGCAAAACTTCGAGTGCCCTGTTTAACATGGTGGTTGGGGTGGGGGCGGTGTGAGAGAGGAATGAAAGGTGCCAATTCCCTCGGATCCCCTTGGAGGCTCGCATCAGCCACCCCCAACGCTTTCCCAGTCCCGTTCCCCTGCTCACTCTCTTCCCTGTCGCACCCTGCCCTCATTTTTCACGCGTACCCCTTTTCCCACCACTTCCACACCTCCCTCTTCTCTTTTGTATCCCTCTCTCACACATTGCCCTCCTCTTCTTTCGCCCTTGCACCGTCTCTCCCATCTTCCTACCTACTACTCCCAACCTCTCCCTATACCCAACACTCCCCCCCCGCTACCTTTCCGTACACTTACCACACTCCTCCTCTACTCACTATCTACTTAGAAGGGTTTGGTGGGATGAGAGGGGAAGTCGACCCACCAAACCCGTCTCTCTCTCTCCAGCCCAGTTCTTCCATCTTCCCCTCCCCTTCTATCAACTGCTCTCTCCAACCCCTCTAGCCTCACACACCACCCATCACCCCTTCCTCCGTGTGCCACCATCCCACTCACATTCCACCCTTTCTCACTCTCTCTCCTCCTCATCCCACTTCTCCACAATCACTCCTACCTGTTCTCCAACCCCTTCTCCCCTACGCATGACCCCTCTCCTGGCATTGCTCTGCTTTCCTCAAGGTTTCCTCTTTCTCTCCTGCATCCCAATTCACCTTACATCTCCCCACCATCTCGTTTTCCCCCTCCCCTCACCCCTTTGTCACCCTCAACCACCCCTTCACCATCCCCCTTCCAGACACCTCCAATCCCTTCTCTCCATTCACCTTGCCCCCGCTCCCTGTTCCCCCATTTACCTACCTCATTCACCTCCCCCTCCCCGTATTTACCTTCTGTCATTTCCCTGTCTGTCACCCCATTCCTATTTACCATCCCCATTTACCTTCCCCCTTCCTCTCCCTATCCCCTTATTAGCTTCAAGCATGTCCCTCCGCATTGTCTTTCCCATTCCCCTCCCCCATCCTCCCCATTAACTAACCCCATTCCCCTCCACATTTCCTCCATTTACCTTTTCCCCCAATTCTTCTCCATCTCCCCTTCCCCTCCCACCATCCCTTCATTAAATTTACCCACTCCCCTCCCCTTCTCCCCATTCTCCTCCATCTCCCCGTCTTCTCCCATTACCATCCCACATTCGCCCACCCATCATCATCCCCAAATTACCTTATCCATTCAGCTCCCACTCCCCGCAAACCCCGACCCTTCTCCCACCTCCCCTTTTCCCACTCCACCTCCCCCAATTTTCTTCAACTACTTCCCCTCCCCTTCTCCCACTCCCCCACCCCTTCTCACCCCACATCTTCTCCACCTCTCCCCCACACCCACTTCTCTCTCAACCTCACACTCACACCCCTTCCCTCTCCCTACACCCTCTTCTCCCACCCACCACCCTTCTCTCCCCGATATCCCCTCCCCTCTTCTCCCTCCCCCACACCCACTTCCCTCGACCACATCCCTTATCTCCCTCACTCCCTTTCTCTCCCCCCACACCCCCCCAAACCACTTTCATTCTCCCCCTCCACCCCACCCCTCGCCCCCATTCCCCTCCCATCACTCCCTCTCTCCACACCAGCCATTTACACCCTCCCTCCCCACAACTCACCACTCACTGCCTCCACCCCACCCCTCCAAACAGTCCTCCTCCACACTCCCCCCACGCATCCCACACCCCTCACACCCACCCCTCCCCACACCCTCCCCTCCCCACACCCTCCCTCCACACCTACCCACACCAAACCCCTCCTGACACTACTCCCAACCTCCCCCACCTCTCATCCTCCTCGCGTACGCCCTCCCTTTATCCTCGTCCACCCCGTCCCCTACACCCCTCATCCACCCCACACCCTGACCTCCTCCTCCACCCCATTCCATCATCCTTCTCCACCGCCACCCCCCTTATCCCCCTCCCCGACCCTGTCCCCTCATCCCCCTACCCCACACCGTCCCCTCATCCTCCTCCCCCGTCCTCCCCTAACCCTCCTGCTCCCCCCATTCTCCTCCAACCCCTCCCCACTATGTCCCTTCATCTCCTCCACCCCGCCCCCGATCCTCCCCCTCCACCCCCTCTCCTCATCCACCCCAGCCTCCCCTCATCCTCCCTCCTCCACCCTCTCCCCTCATCCTCCTCCCCTGCCACCCCTCACCCTCCCCCTTCCACCCCTTGCCCTCACCCTTCCTCCCACTTCCCCGCACCCTCCCCCTCACACGTCCCTTCCACCCTCCCTCCACCCTTCCCCTCACCCTCCTCTCCCTCTTCCCCTCCCCACCCTCCCTTTTCCCCTTGCCCCTTCCCACTCACCCTCTCCTCCCCTCATCCTCCTCCCCACCACCGCTCATCCTCCCCCCTTCTTCCCCACCCCTCCGTCTTCCCCTCCCACCCCTTCCCCTCCCCTCACCCTCCCTCCCGCTCACTCTCCCTTCCCCTTCCTCACCCCAATTCCCCTCCACTCCCTCTCCTCACCCTCCCTGCTCCCTCCCTCTTCACCTCACCGTCCCTCTTCCCCTTTCCTCACCCTCCCCTCCCTCTTCCCCTCCCCTCCCGCTCCCTCTACCCTCCCCCACTTCCCCTCACCCTCCCTCCCCCCCGCTTCCCCTCCACTCCCTCTTCTCCACCCCTCACCCTCCCCCCCCATCACTTCTGCTTCCTCTCCCTCCCTTCCCCTTACCCTCTCACCCTCCCACTTCCCCCCTCCCTACCCCTTCTCTCCCTCCTCACTCTCTCCCTCTTCCCCTCACCCTCCCTCCCTCCCTCACCCTGCTTCCTCTCCCCCCCCACCCCGCTTCCCCTCCCCCACACCCTCCCTCACCCCACTTCCCCTCCACTCCCTCTTCCCCTCACTCTCCCTCCCCTTCCTGCTCCCTCCCCCTTCCCCTCACCGTCCCTCTTCCCCTCTCCTCACCCTCCCTCCCTTCCCCTCATCCTCCCACCCCTTCCTCTTCCCTCCCCCCGCTTCCCCTCACCCTCCCTCCCCCCCATTTCCCCTCCCCTCCCTCTTCCCCACCCCTCCCCCTCCCTCCGCTTCCCCTCCACTGCCCCCTTCCCCTCACCCACTCTCCCCCTCCCTTCCCTCCTCCCCACCCCTTCCCCTCCCTCTTCCCTTCCCCATTCCCCTCCCTCCACCCTTCCCTTCCTCTCCCTCCCCCTTACCCTCCTCTCCCTCTTCCCCTCCTCACCCTCTCTTCCCCACTCACCCTCCCTCCCCTTTTCCCTCACCCTCCCTCCCTCTTCCCCCTTCCCACTCACCCTCTCCTCCCCTCCTTCCCCCTCATCCTCCCCTCCTTCCCCCTCATCCTCCCTCCCCATCACTTCCCCTTGCCCTCCCCTTTCCCCTCCACTGCCCCCCTTCCCCTCCCTCCTCCCCTTCCCCTCCCTCCCCCCGCTTCCCCTCCCTCTTCCCTTCGCCCTCACCCTCCCACCCCCTTCCCCACTCCCCCTTCCCCTCCCTCTTCCCTTCGACCTCTCCCTCCCTCCCCCTCCCTCCCTCTTCCCCCTCCTCCCTCTTCCCCCTCACCCTCCCTCTTCCCCCTCACCCTCCCCTTCCCTCCTTCTCCCTCCCTTCCCCTCACCCCCCTCCCTTCCCCCTACCCGCCCCTTCCCTCACCTCCCCTCCTTCCCCCTCGCCCTCCCTCCCCCTTTCCCCTCGCCCTCCCTCCCCCTTTCCCCTCGCCCTCCCTCTTCCCCTCACCCCCCTCCCTTCCCCCTACCCTCCCCATCCCTCTCCTCCCCTCCTTCCCCCTCATCCTCCCCCCACTTCCCCTCCCTCTTCCCTTCTCCCTCCCTCCCCCACACCCTCCCTCACCCTGTTTCCCCTCCCTCCCTCACCCTGTTTCCCCTCCCTCCCTCACCCCACTTCCCCTCCACTCTCTCTTCCCCTCACCCTCCCTCCCTTCCCTTCCCCTCACCCTCCCTCCCTTCCCCTCACCCTCCCTCCCTTCCCCTCTCCTCACCCTCCCTCCCTTGCCCTCACCCTCCCTCCCTTCCCCGCCCTCACCCTCCCTCCCTTCCCCGCCCTCACCCTCCCTCCCTTCCCCTCTCCTCACCCTCCCTCCCTTGCCCTCACCCGCTTCCCCTCACCCTCCCTCCCCCCCACTTCCCCTCACCCTCCCTCCCTCTACCCTACCCGGCTTCCCCTCACCCTCCCTCCCCATTTCCCCTACCTCTTCCCCCAGCTTCCCCTGCCCTCCCTCTTCCCCACCCCTCACCCTCCCTCCCCCTTCCTTCCGCTTCCCCTCCACTGCCCCCCTTCCCCTCACCCACCCTCCTCCTCTCCCTTCCCTCCTCCCCTCCCCTTTCCCTCCCTCCCCCCGCTTCCCCTCCCTCTTCCCTTCGCACTCTCCCTCTTCCCCTCCTCACCCTCCCTTCCCCTCCCCCACCCTCCCATTCCCCCTCCCCCACCCTCCCCATTCCCCCTCCCTCCACCCTTCCCCCTCCCTCCACCCTTCCCCTCCCTCCCCCTTCCCCTCACCCTCCCTCTTCCCCTCCTCACCCTCCCTTCCCCACTCGCCCTCCCTCCCACTTTCCCCTCGCCCTCCCTCCCCCCTTTCCCCTCGCTCTTCCCGCTCGCCCCTTCCCATTCACCCTCCCTCCCCTCTCCTCCTTCCCCCTCACCCACCCTCCCTTCCCCCTCCACTCTCACATCCTCCTCTCCCCCCGCTTCCTCTCCCTCCCTTCCCCTCACCTTCCCTTTCCTCCGCCTCCCCTCCCCCCACCCTCCCTTCCCCTCACCCTCCCGTTCCCTTCCCCTCACCCACCCTCCCGCTCCCCTTCACCCTCCCGCTCCCCTTCCCCCCCCACCCTCCCTCCCTTCCCCCACCCTCCCCTCCCTTCCCCCCCATGCTCCCCTCCCTTCCCCCCCATGCTCCCCTCCCTTCCCCCCCATGCTCCCCTCCCTTCCCCCTCACCCTCCCTCCCTTCCCCCCCCTCACCCTCCCTCCCTCCCTTCCCCCCCCCCACCCTCCCTCCCCCCCCACCCTCCCTCCCTTCCCCTCCCCTTCCCTCACGCTCCCCTTCCCCCACGCTCCCCTTCCCCTTCCCCCTCACCCTCCCTCCCTCTTCCCCCTCGCCCTCCCTCCCTCTTCCCCCTCGCCCCTTCCCACTCACCCTCCCTCGCCCCTTCCCACTCACCCTCCTTCCCCATCCCTCTTACCCTCACCCTCCCTCTCTTCCCCCACCTCCTTCCCCTCACCCCGCTTCCCTCTCCTCCTTCCCCTCACCCCGCTTCCCTCTCCTCCTTCCCCCTCACCCTCCCTCCCTATTCCCCTCACCCTCCCTCCCTTCCCCAACTTCCCTCCGCCTCCCCTCCCTTCACCATCACTCCCCTTCCCCCTCACCCTCCCTCGCCCCTTCCCCCTCACCCTCCCTCGCCCCTTCCCCCTCACCCTCCCTCGCCCCTTCCCCCTCCCTCCCTCAGGCCCTCACCCACCCCCCACCTTTCCCACCCTCTCCATTCCCCCTCACCCTCCCTCCCCACCTTTCCCTTCCCTCCTCCTCCCCCCTCCCTCTTCCTCCCCCCTCCCTCTTCCTCCCCCCTTCCCCCCCTCCCTCTTCCTCCCCCCTTCCCCCCCTCCCTCTTCCTCCCCCCTTCCCCCCCCTCCCTCTTCCTCCCCCTTCCCCCCTCCCTCTTCCTCCCCCCTCCCTCTTCCTCTCCCCCTCCCTCCCTCTTCCCCTCCCTCCCTCCCTCTTCCTCTCCCCCTCCCTCCCTCTTCCTCTCCCCCTCCCTCTTCCTCCCCCTCCCCCCCTCCCTCTTCCTCCCCCTCCCCCCCCTCCCTCTTCCTCCCCCCTCCCTCTTCCTCCCCCTCCCCCCCTCCCTCTTCCTCCCCCTCCCCCCCTCCCTCTTCCCCCCTCCCTCTTCCTCCCCCCTCCCTCTTCCTCTCCCCCTCCCTCTTCCTCTCCCCCTCCCTCCCTCCCTCTTCCTCTCCCCCTCCCTCCCTCCCTCTTCCTCTCCCCCTCCCTCTTCCTCCCCCTCCCCCCCTCCCTCTTCCTCCCCCTCCCCCCCTCCCTCTTCCTCCCCCTCCCCCCCTCCCTCTTCCTCCCCCTCCCCCCCTCCCTCTTCCTCCCCCTCCCCCCCTCCCTCTTCCTCCCCCTCCCCCCCTCCCTCTTCCTCCCCCCTCCCTCTTCCTCCCCCTCCTCCCTCTTCCTCCCCCTCCCCCCCCTCCCTCTTCCTCCCCCTCCCCCCCCTCCCTCTTCCTCCCCCTCCCCCCCCTCCCTCTTCCTCCCCCTCCCTCTTCCTCCCCCTCCCCCCTCCCCCTTCCTCCCCCCCTCCCTCTTCCTCCCCCCCTCCCTCTTCCTCCCCCCTTCCCCCCCTCTTCCTCCCCCTCTTCCCCCCCCTCTTCCTCCCCCTCTTCCTCCCCCCTTCCCCCCCCTCTTCCTCCCCCCTTCCCCCCGCTCTTCCTCCCCCCTTCCCCCCACCCTCCTCCTCCCCACCCTCCCTCCCACCTCCTCCCCCCCCTCCCACCTCCTCCCCCCCACCCTCCCACCTCCTCCCCCCCCACCCTCCCTTCCTCCTCCCCCCCACCCTCCCTTCCTCCTCCCCCCCACCCTCCCTTCCTCCTCCCCCCCCACCCTCCCTTCCTCCTTCCCACTCACCCTCCCTCTTACCCTCACTGCCCCTCCCCCTCTCCACCCCCCATCCCTTGCCCCTCCCCCCCTTCCCACTAACCCTCCCCCCTCTGCCCCTCCCCACCCCCATCCCTTGCCCCTCCCCCCCTTCCCACTAACCCTCCCCCCTCTGCCCCTCCCCACCCCCATCCCTTGCCCCTCCCCCCTTCCCTTGCCCCTCCCCCCTCTGCCCCTCCCCACCCCCCATCCCTTGCCCCTCCCCCCCTTCCCACTAACCCTCCCCCCTCTGCCCCTCCCCACCCCCCATCCCTTCCCCTCACACCCCCCTCCCCGCTTACCCTCCCCTTCGCCCCCACCCTCCCTCTTCCCCTCTCCACCCCCTCACTGCCCCTCCCCCTCTCCACCCCCTCACTACCCCCATCCTCCCCCCTTACTCTCCCCCATCTTCCCCTCCCCCACCCTCTTTCCCTCCCCTCACCCTCGCCTCCCTCTTCCCCTCACCCTCGCCTCCCCTCATCCTCCCTCTTCCCCTCACTCACCTCCCTCTCCCCCTCACTTCCTCTCACCCTCCCTTTCGCTTCCCCTATCCTCCCTTCCCTCCTCACCCTCCCTTCCCCCTCACCCTCCCTCCCCCTCCCCATCCCTCCCCCCACTAACCCTACCCTCCCTCCCCCCAGTTTCCCCTCCCCTCCCTCTTCCCCACCCCTCACTTCTCCTTTTCTTCTGCTTCCCCTCCCTCCCCCCAGTTTCCCCCCGCTTCCCCTCCCTCCCCCCAGTTTCCCCCCGCTTCCCCTCCCGTCCCTCTTCCCCTCCCGTCCCTCTTCCCCTCCCGTCCCTCTTCCCCTCCCGTCCCTCTTCCCCTCCCCTCCCTCTTCCCCTCCCCTCCCTCTTCCCCACCCCTCACTTCTCCTTTTCTTCTGCTTCCCCTCCCTCCCCACAGTTTCCCCCCGCTTCCCCTCCCCTCCCTCTTCCCCACCACTCACCCTCCCTCCCCCTCTTCCCCTACCCTCCCTCCCCCCAGTTTCCCCTCCCCTCCCTCTTCCCCACCCCCCACCCTCCCTCCTCCCCACCCCCCACCCTCCCTCCTCCTCACTTCTCCTTCCCCCGCCCTAACCCACCCCCGACTTCCCTAATCCTCCCCCCACCTTTCCCTCCCCGTTCCCCTCCCCCTCGCTCCCCTTCCCCCTCACCCCTCCCTCCCCTTCCCCCTCACCCCTCCCTCCCTCTTCCCCCTCGCCCCTTCCCACTCACCCACCCTCCATCTTCCCCTCACCCACCCTCCCCTCCCTCTTCCCCACCCCTCACTTCTCCTTTCTTCTGCTTCCCCTCCCTCCCCCTTCACCCTCCCTCCCCAGAGTTTCCCCTCCCCTCCCTCTTCCTCACCACTCACCCTCCCTCCCCCTCTTCCCCTACCCTCCCTCCCCCCAGTTTCCCCCCGCTTCCCCTCCCCTCCCTCTTCCCCACCCTCCCCTCCCTCTTCCCCACCCTCCCCTCTTCCCCACCATCCCTCCTCCTCACTTCTCCTTCCCCTCCCCCGGCCCTAACCCTCCCCCCACCCTCCCTCCTCCTCACTTCTCCTTCCCCTCCCCCTTCCCCCGGCCCTAACCCTCCCCCCACCTTTCCCTCCCTCCCCATTCCCCCACTCTCTCCCTCCCTCCCCATTCCCCCTCGCTCCCCTTCCCCCTCACCCCTCCTTCCCCTTCCCCCTCCCTCCCCTTCGCCCTCACCCTCCCTCCCTACCCTCCCTCTTCCCCCTCGCCCCTTCCCACTCACCCTCCCTTCCCCCACCCCCCCCCTCACCCTCCCTTCCCCCACCCCTTCTCCTCCTCCCCCCGCTTCCCTTCCCCCTCCCTGTTCCCCAACTTCCCTCCGCCTCCCCTCCCCCTCGCTCCCCTTCCCCTTCACCCCCCCTCCCCCCCCGCTACACTTTGACATCCCCCTGCCTCACCCACCCTCCCCCTATCCTCCCTCCTCCTCCACACCCTCCCTTCCCCTTCCCCCCTCACTCCCCCATTTCCCCTCACACCCCCTTACCCCTTTCCCCTCCCCGCTTCTGCCTAACCCTCCCTCCACTTCGACCTCACCCCCCCAGTTTCCCCTTCCCTCCCCCCAGTTTCCCCTCCCCTCCCTCTTCCCTACCCCTCACTTCTTCCTTCTGCTTCCCCTCTCTCCCCCTGGCCCTCACCCTCCTTCCCCACTCCACCTTCCCCTCCCTCCACTTTGACCTCCCCCTTCCCCCACCTCACCCACCCTCCTTCCCCACTCCACCTTCCCCTCCCTCCACTTTGACCTCCCCCTTCCCCCACCTCACCCACCCTCCCTTCCCCCCACCTCCCCACCACCCTCCCTTCCCCCCACCTCCCCACCACCCTCCTTCCCCCCCTTTTGCCTCACCCTCCCTCTTCACCCCCAGCCTCCCTCTCCCTCCCTCTTCACCCCCAGCCTCCCTCTCCCTCCCTCTTCACCCCCAGCCTCCCTCTCCCTCCCCCCTCCCTCTTACCCTTACCCACCCTCCCCCTCCCTCCCCTTTGCCCTCACCCTCCCTCCCCTTTGCCCTCACCCTCCCTCTTCCCTCACCCTCCCTCTTCCCCCTCACCCTCCCTCTTCCCTTTCCCCTCACCTTCCCTCTTCCCTTTCCCCTCACCTTCCCTCTTCCCTTTCCCCTCACCTTCCCTCTTCCCTTTCCCCTCCCTCTTCCCCACATCCTCCCACCCACCCCCTCACCGCCCCTCCCCCTCACCGCCCCTCCCCCTCTTCACCCCCCTCACCCCTTCGTCCTCATCCTCCCTCCCCCTTCCTCTCCCCCTCACCCACCCTCTTCCCCCTCCCTCTCCCCCTCGCCTCCCTCTTCCCCTCACCCACCCTCTTCCCCCTCCCTCGCCTCCCTCTTCCCCTCACCCGCCTCCTTCTTCCCCTCACCCGCCTCCTTCTTCCCCTCACCCGCCTCCCTCTTCCCCTCACCCACCCTCTTCCCCCTCCCTCGCCTCCCTCTTCCCCTCACCCTCACTCTTCCCCTCACCCTCACCTACCCTCCCCTTCCCCTACCCTTCCCCTCACCCTCCCTTCCCCTACCCTCCCCTTCCCCTCACCCTCACTTCCCCTACCCTCCCCTTCCCCTCACCCTCCCCTCCCCCGCCACGTTTCCCCTCCCCTTCCCTCCCCCGCCACGTTTCCCCTCCCCTTCCCTCCCCCGCCACGTTTCCCCTCCCCTTCCCTCCCCCGCCACGTTTCCCCTCCCCTTCCCTCCCCCGCCACGTTTCCCCTCCCCTTCCCTCCCCCGCCACGTTTCCCCTCCCCTTCCCTCCCCCGCCACGTTTCCCCTCCCCTCCCCTCCCCCGCCACGTTTCCCCTCCCCTCCCCCGCCACGTTTCCCCTCCCCTCCCCTGCCACGTTTCCCCTCCCCTCCCCTTCCCTCCCCCGCCACGTTTCCCCTCCCCTCCCTCTTCCGCCTGCTTCACCTCCTCACCCTTCCTCCTCCCTTCACCCTCACCCTCCATAACCCACATTTCCCCTCCCCTCCCTCCCCACCTCCTCACCCTCCCTCCCCTTCCCCCTCCCTCCTCACCCTCCCTCCTCACCCTCCCTCCCCACCTCCTCACCCTCCCTTCTCCCTCCCCACCTCCTCACCCTCCCTTCTCCCTCCCCACCTCCTCACCCTCCCTTCCCCCTCCCCACCTCCTCACCCTCCCTTCCCCCTCCCCACCTCCTCACCCTCCCTTCCCCCTCCCTCCCTTTCCCCTCCCCTTCCCCCTCCCTCCCCCCTCTCGCCCTCCCCCCACCAACCTCCGCCGTCCCCCCACCTCCGCCCTCCCCCTCCTCGCCCTCCCTCCCCCTCCTCGCCCTCCCTCCCCCTCCTCGCCCTCCCTCCCCCTCCTCGCCCTCCCCCCACCTCCGCCCTCCCCCCCCCCACCCCGCCCTCCCTCTCCCCCCACCCCCTCCTCGCCCTCCCCCTCTCCCCCACCCCCCCAACCCCCTCCCCCCCACCCCCCTCCTCCTCTCCCCCACCCCCCTCCTCCTCTCCCCCACCCCCCTCCTCCTCTCCCCCACCCCCCCCTCCTCTCCCCCTCCCCCCCCCCTCCTCTCCCCCACCCCCCCTCCTCCTCTCCCCCACCCCCCTCCTCCTCTCCCCCACCCCCCTCCTCCTCTCCCCCACCACCCTCCTCCTCTCCCCCACCCCCCTCCTCCTCTCCCCCACCCCCCTCCTCCTCTCCCCACCCCCTCTCCTCCTCTCCCCCACCCCCTCTCCTCCTCTCCCCCACCCCCTCTCCTCCTCTCCCCCACCCCCTCTCCTCCTCTCCCCCTTCCCCCACCTCCTCTCCCCCTCCCCCCCCCTCCTCTCCCCCTCCCCCCCCCCTCTCCCCCAACCCCCCTCCTCTCCCCCAACCCCCCCACTCTCCTCCAACCCCCCCACAACCCCACCCCCCTCCTCTCCCCCAACCCCCCCACAACCCCACCCCCCTCCTCTCCCCCAACCCCCCTCCTCTCCCCCTACCCTCCTCCTCTCCCCCTACCCCCCTCCTCCTCCTCTCCGCCCCCTACCCCCCTCCTCCTCTCCCCCAACCCCGCCATCCCCCACCCCTCCCCTCCCCCCCTACCTCCCCACCCCCCGCCCCGCCATCCCTCACCCCTGCCACACCCCCACCTCTCCCCGCCCCGCCATCCCCCTCGCCCCGCCATCCCCCTCGCCCCGCCATCCCCCTCGCCCCGCCATCCCCTCGCCCCGCCATCCCCTCGCCCCGCCATCCCCCTCGCCCCGCCATCCCCCTCGCCCCGCCATCCCCCTCGCCCCGCCATCCCCCTCGCCCCGCCATCCCCCTCTCCCTCCCCCTCTCCCCGCCATCCCCCTCTCCCCTCCCCCTCTCCCCGCCATCCCCCTCTCCCTCCCCCTCTCCCCGCCATCCCCCTCTCCCTCCCCCTCTCCCCGCCATCCCCCTCTCCCTCCCCTCCCCGCCATCCCCGTCTCCCTCCCGCCCCGCCCATCCCGTCTCCCTCCCCGCCATCCCCTTCCCACCTCTCCCTCCCCACCCCTCCCCCCACCCCTCTCCCCCCTCCCCGCCCCCTTCCCTTCCCCTCCCCCCCGCCCCCTTCCCTTCCCCTCCCCCCCTTCCTTCCCCCCCCATCCCCTCCCCCCCTTCCCCCTTCCTTCCCCCCCCATCCCCTTCCCCCTCCCCCCCATCCCCTTCCCCCCCATCCCCTTCCGCCTCCCTTCCCCCCTCCCCCCCCATCCCTTCCGCCTCCCTTCCCCCCCTCCCCCCCCCATCCCCTTCCGCCTCCCTTCCCCCCCCGCCTCCCTTCCCCCCCCATCCCCTTCCGCCTCCTTCCCCCCCATCCCCTTCCCCCCCCGCCCCTCCCCCCCCCATCCCCTCCCCCCCCCATCCCCTCCCCCCCCCATCCCCTCCCCCCCCTTCCCCCCCCCCCATCCCCTCCCCCCCCATCCCCTTCCCCTCCTTCCCCTCCCCCGCCATCCCTTCCCCTCCCCCCTTCCCCCTCCCCCCTTCCCCCTCCCCCCTTCCCCTCCCCCCCTTCCCTTCCCCCCCCTCCCCCCCTTCCCTTCCCCCCCTCCCCTTCCCCCCTCCCCCCCTTCCCTTCCCCCCCCTCCCCCCTTCCCTTCCCCCCCCCCCTTCCCTTCCCCCCCCTCCCCCCATCCCTTCCCCCTTTCCCCCCCCATTCCCCCTTCCCCCCCCATTCCCCTCCCCCCTTCCCCCCCCATCTCCTTCCGCTCCCTTCCCCCCATCCCCTTCCGCCTCCCTTCCCCCCCCATCCCCCCCCTTCCCCTTCCCCCCCCCTCCCATCCCCTTCCCCCCCTCCCATCCCCTTCCCCCCCTCCCATCCCCTTCCCCCCCCCCCTCCCATCCCCTTCCCCCCCCCCCTCCCATCCCCTTCCCCCCCCCCCCTCCCATCCCCTTCCCCCCCTCCCATCCCCTTCCGTCTCCCCCCCCATCCCCTTCCGTCTCCCCCCCCATCCCCTTCCGTCCTCCCCCCCCATCCCCTTCCGTCTCCCTTCCCCCCCCCCTTCCCCCCATCCCCTTCCCCCCCTCCCATCCCCTTCCCCCCCTTCCCCCATCCCCCCCCTTCCCCCATCCCCCCCCTTCCCATCCCCCCCATCCCCCCCCTTCCCCCATCCCCCCCCATCCCCCCCCTTCCCCCATCCCCCCCATCCCCCCCCTTCCCCCATCCCCCCCATCCCCTCCACCATCCCCTTCTCCCCCCCCACCCATCCCCTTCCCCCCCGCCCCTTCCCCTTCTCCCCCCCGCCCCTTCCCCTTCTCCCCCCGCCTGCCCTCTCCCCTCTCCCCCTCCCCCAACCTCTTCCCTCCCCACCTCCCCCACCCTCTGCCCTCCCCCCCCGCCCTCCCCCACCCCCTTCCCTCCCCGCCGCCGCCCCCCACCCTCTGCCCTCCGCCCCCACCCTCTGCCCTCCCCCCCCACCCCCCCCGCCCCCCCTCTGCCCTCCCCCCGCCCCCCTCTGCCCTCCCCCCACCCACACCCTCCCCCCGCCCCCTCTGCCCTCCCCCCCACCCCCGCCCCCCACCCGCCCCTTCCCACGCCTGCCCTTCCCCCGCTGCCCCCTCGCCCCGCCCCCCCCGCCTGCCCTCTCCCCCCGCCCCCCCGCCTGCCCTCTCCCCCCCGCCTGCCCTCTCCCCTCTCCCCCAACCTCTTCCCTCCCCACGCCCCCACCCTCTGCCCTCCGCCCCCACCTCCCCCACCCTCTGCCCTCCCCCCCCACCCCCTTCCCTCCCCACGCCCCCATCCTCTGCCCTCCCCCCCCCCACCCCCACCCTCCCCCCGCCCCCCCTCTGCCCTCCCCCCGCCCCCCCTCTGCCCTCCCCCAGCCCCCACCCCTCCCCCCGCCCCTTCCCCTTCTTCCCCCGCCCCTTCCCCTTCTTCCCCCGCCCCTTCCCACGCCTGCCCTTCCCCCGCTGCCCCCTCGCCCCGCCCCCCCGCCTGCCCTCTCCCCTCTCCCCCCTCCCCCAACCTCTTCCCTCCCCACGCCCCCTCCCCCGCCCCCCGCCCTCACCCCCCGCCCCCTGCCCTCACCCCCCGCCCCCCCGCCCTCACCCCCCGCCCCCTGCCCTCACCCCGCCCCCCGCCCTCACCCCGCCCCCCGCCCTCACCCCACCCCCACCCTCTGCCCTCCCCCCGCCCCCCCTCACCCTCTGCCCTCCCCCCGCCCCCCCTCACCCTCTGCCCTCCCCCGCCCCCCGCCCTCACCCCCCGCCCCCTGCCCTCACCCCCCGCCCCCCGCCCTCACCCCCCGCCCCCTGCCCTCACCCCGCCCCCCGCCCTCACCCCACCCCCACCCTCTGCCCTCCCCCCGCCCCCCCTCACCCTCTGCCCTCCCCCTGCCCCTGCCCCCCCCTCTGCCCCTGTCCCCCCGCCCTCTGCCCCTGCCCCCCCCCTGCCCCTGCCCCCCCCGCCCTCTGCCCCTGCCCCCCCGCCCTCTGCCCCCCCCGCCCCCCCGCCCTCTGCCCCCCCGCCCCTCACCCCCTGCCCTCCCCTCCCCTCACCCCCTGCCCTCCCCCCGCCCCGCCCCTCACCCCCTGCCCTCCCCCCGCCCCGCCCCTCACCCCTTCCCTCCCCCCGCCCCGCCCCTCACCCCTTCCCCTCCCCCCTTCCCCCGCCCCTCCCCCCTCCCCCCTTCCCCCGCCCCTCCCCCCTCCCCCCTTCCCCCGCCCCTCGCCCCTCCCCCCTTCCCCCGCCCCTCGCCCCTCCCCCCTTCCCCCGCCCCTCGCCCCTTCCCCCTTCCCCCGCCCCTCGCCCCTTCCCCCGCCCCTCGCCCCCTTCCCCCGCCCCTCGCCCCTTCCCCCGCCCCTCGCCCCTCGCCCCTTCTCATTCTCACTCATTTCCTTGTCTTCATCTGCTCTTTTTTCCCCTATTCTCACCCCACGCCATCATTTCCTGTCACCCCTCCCCATGTTACGTCTCCCATCTCCGGTGCCCCCTTCTCTAACTTATCGTCCATCCTATTGGTAAATATCACAGAACATTTCCTTTTTTTAGTGGAATTTCCCACCCCCACCCCCCACCCCCCACCCCCCACCTTGCGGTTTGGGGGCTTTAAAGGGAAAGTCAAAGATAGAGGAAGCTGTGGAGACAGAGAACGTAATCCGGGCCCAGGCGGCCGCGCCGTTAATGTCCCGAATCCTGCCGTTTGAATTTTTAAAAATAGAATCCCGTTTCCTGGAGCTTGTAACCGCGTGCTCCTCTCTCGGGTGGGTGGGAGGTGGGAGGTGGGGGTTGGTGGATTGGGCACTGATATGCAAAGTAGACCCAATGACGTTAGACACTGGAAGCGCGTACGCTCCATCAGCGCGAAGACGGTCTCCGGCTTGTGGCGACGCGGACGCGCGGGGGTGGTTTTGGGGTGGGAGGAGAGCTGGTGAGGTGACGCGGACGTCGTGGACTGGTAGGCGGGGCGCACGGTCTTGTCTGGTCTGGTTTGGTTGGAGTGGGAGGGGAGGCAAGTCGCGGGGCCGCGCGGTGGTAGGCGCGCATATGCGCGCGCGGCATCGGATCTAACCGGTTTGGCGTGGGGGGGAGGTGAGAGTGGAAGAGGAGAGGGAAGCGACGGGCACGCGCGGGGGAAGCCGGGGCTCCAACTTCTGGTGAGAGAGAAATAACACAAAGGGAGTGAATGAGGACAGGCGGCGAGCGAGAAGATTATCACAAGTATAAAACACGAGTGGAGCGCCGCCGGGGGAAGAGAAAAAAATACCCTATTTAATAAACTGTATAAAAAAAAACAAATTTTAATTGGAGCCGATTTATAAACGTACCACAGCGAGTGAAGGGAAAAATATTTTTTTTTAAAAAAAGGAACACCAACAAAGTAAGTACGAAGAAGTGTCTGTGTGTGTGTATGTGTGTGTGTGTGTGTGTGTGAGAGAGAGAGAGTCGGCGTTTAGGTCGAGTTAAAGGAAATTTGAGTGTAAATAAAGATGAAAGGACTAGGAGGAGGAGGTGGGGGGCAGGCGGTCAGCGAGATCACTAACTAGCAGGAGCTGAGGAGAGTGCGTTGCCGCTGGCTAAAGCAGCCATTAACATTTCATTAATATAGAGAGAGCAGCGCTGTCCTTTTCCCTCACAGCCAGCAGTGAGTTTACTGTCTCTCTAATAAACGTGTCGGCGCCCTGTCTTCTATTTTGTGTGTGTGTGATGATTGTGGGTTGAGTGTAAGTTTCTTCTCTCTCTCTCTCTCTCTCTGTCTGTGTGTGGTTTGGGTACTTGGTGGTTCCCTGAGGTCATTTGGAGTGGACTCGAAATGGTTTGAACTAGTTTCTCACACGCACCGCGGCGGCGAGGGTCAGGGGGAGGCAGTGGGAAGACGGGGAGAGAGAGGGTTCTAAAGGGACAGAGATAAAGGGACTGGGGAGGGGACCAGATAAGGAGGGGAGCGGTTTTATAGATCACTCTTGCTCTTTTTTTGAGAGGGGGAGAACATTTCACTTCAAGCTCAAACGGCATGTTTAATGTTTCCGTTACTGTTTCCTTTGCTAGTTGTATTTGAGTAACCCACCAAGAGGCAGAGATTAAAAAGGCGCTTCTCTTTGTGGTCGCTCTCAGTCTTGGTTAGTTGTCGCTCACTCTTGGTCCAGCCGGTGGTTTTAATCTCTCCCCTTTTTTGATAATAGGGCAGAACGTGGTCTCTGAAAGACCTCGGCTCTTTCGCAACAGAATGGAGTGTGTAGTTAAGCTGGGTTTTTAGTCACTTTGTGTCTCTTTAAAGCTCAAACCAAACGTGGAACTGTGCAAATCGACTTTTTTCATTCATTCATTCGCTCCGTCTTCAATATTAGCCGATTGTTTCTCTTAAAATCTGGATGTGTGCGCGTGTTTCTGTGTATATATTTCAAAGCTGAGTTCATGAGAGGACAGAAAACACGTGCATTTGTGAACTAGTAAGGAGAGAAAAAAAATCAAGGTGAAGGGGGGCAATAGAGAATGTTCAAGGCAGGGGAAGATCCCACAGCTTTGAAACAGTCGCCCAACATTTCACTAACCACCATCATCAAGGCTTAATCATCCATGTTTGTCGTTGTCTTCGGCGGCAAGGACACACATTCACACATTGTAAACCTCTTTGTTCGAGGGGGTGGGGGGAAAGAAACATGCGCACACTTTTAAAATAAAAAAAACTTGCAGGTCAGCTTTCAGATTTGTGTTACCCGCTATAAGGCCAGTGAATTTTAGAACTCTTTCCAGACGTTTCACAGTAGACTAACTTTTTTTTCCGTTCTGAGAAGAACAGCTTCGTTTGTTTGGTCAGCGTTTTCTCTCTGGACAGGCTGTACACAAAGAATCGCTCTTAACCTAAGATGGCAGCTTAATTTGACTCCGGTCATTGACAGTAATTATAAGAAAGACTGGAGCTATCCTGTCTTTTGCTTGCGCCAAGTTTTTTTTTCCTCTCTTCTGTTGTCTTAAGCAGTGATTCTTGATTTTTTTGGGGGGGTTATTAAAATCTTTATTTCCCGTAGTGGTTTAATATAGATTTTGATTTTGTTTTGAAATAAAACACAACCGTCTGCTTATGGAAAAAAAGTGACTTTCAGTACGTTGCAAATAATCGGCTCGCATGTTGAATGAGTAAGATTCAGAGAAATCTACCTGCCCCACATCGAGCTACCGTGCAAGGCTGCAGAGGTCTCGCTTCCAGTTATGGAGATGGAATACAGGAGTGTAATGTACGGGTTATATTTATGAAATCGGGGTGCACAACGACCCTTGATCCAAATATTTTGTTAGATATAGTTAAACAAGCGAAATGTATCATCTGACGACTAGATAGATGCATGCCCCTGTCTCTAAAGACGGAGTGCTGTGAGCAGCCATTTAAGTTTTAAATGGGATCGACCCTCAATCTTTTGTTAGTGATGATGTGGTATGTTTGTATTTTTTTTCTTTATATGCGGTTTTACTTGTCCGAAAAAAAACGTTTGCAAGTATTTTGAAGGACAAAGCTGATGTTTGGATTTAAGAAGATTAATTTCGCTCATCACTCGTGTCAAATGACCTAAATCTATTTTATGCTAATAGTATTTAGTGATACGTGTGTATATTTATATATCATGAAGCTTTACAAATATGAGTTACGTTAGGAAATCTCTGATTCTCTTCTAGGATTGTAGGATCAATTAGAGACGAAGTAGCCGAGTTATGAGTCTGGCTAGATGATGAGAGTTACTTCAGTACTTTAACTTGTTTTGTATTCCAAATCAGCCTTGAATGTTAACTTTTACGAAATGTCTTGTAGAGCTTTTGCAATAGTTTACAGAGCAGCATAGGGATGCATAGATACAGACATTTTGTGTATGTGACGGATGGTAAACATTCAAGTAAGCAGCATATTAACCTTGCTTTTGATTTGCTTTCACGCAAGGGGAGCTAGTTTTTTCTGTCCAAGCTTTGGCAAGTCCCCTTCACAGAACTGAACTACACTGTAGTTCAATCTACAATAGCATATATTTTTGGTATTGCCCTGGAGAATTACCCTCTGTAATGCCTTTATAAAATCCTCCAAATCCGGTGGCAAGGAAGGTGGTTCAACGACAGCATATCCCCTTCCAAACCAATGTGTCCAGCAGCAAGGAACATATCACAGCTCTTGTTATTGAAAAATGATGTTCATATACCATGCATCAGACTTCTGGAGCAACTGTTATTTGAAATTCTGCCATGGCAGGAGATTGCAACAAGGACACTTTAAATGCTTTAAGGTTGTCTCAAAGCATTGCTGAGGAGCTCAATTTACCTGCACTGACTCAGGCAAGGCCCTAGTTTTTTGGCTGACCAAAATGAAGACTCATTTTGGAAAGCACTGAACAGAGTCTTTGGAATATACATATGGTAAAGTTTAGGTGTTGGAGTGAGGGCAAAATCCCCATACAACCCATTTAGTCAACCTTTCAAGCACCTCCTGACCCAAATGTGGCAGGTTCCTCAGGTTGACTTTTCAGCCATTTCAGAACATGTTGAATTGGAATAGAGGCAGCTCCTTGATTCAACAGTTATCACCTAAGAAGATCGAAGTGGTTTGGAAATCCTCAACTGTAAGTGCCACATATTCTTGAGATAAATATAGATATAGATATAAAGCAGAATTTTGAGTTTCATGCACACTTTTTTTTTAAATTAAAAATATCATAAACAACTGAGATAAGCACTTTGAGAAAACATTGCTTCATTGAACACGTATTTATTCAGTCATTGGATGTGGACTTTGCTAGCAATGACACTTATTGTCTATCTCTGAGAAAATGATGGTGAACTACTTCTTTGAATACAATTTTGTGGTATGCTAGATTTCAGAAGGCAGTTGAAGGTCAATTGCACTAATATTAGTCTGGTGTTTTGTATAGGTTGGACTGGGTAAGAGGGCCAAATCTTTTTCCTAAAGAGCAGTAATGGACCACTGGGGTTTTGCAATAATCTGGCCACAATTGCCGATGTTAGATTTTTTTTAATTCCAAATTTTGATTTAATGAATTTCAATTCCCTGGATGCAGCTAGTAGGATTTGAGTACATGTGTCTGAATCATTAGTCTAGGCCTTTGGATTACTAGTCCAGTAATCTAGCTCATATGCTACCTTTTTAACTATTCAAAGATGTATATATTTTGTGAGAAGTATTGAATTTATGTATCACAGCTTTTTTATGTTTGATGTAGAGTTTTATTTGTTCTGAAATTATAAGATACAGAAGTTGAATTAATAACGTGTGATGTAAACATTGAAACTGAGGCTGAGAAATGATGCAGACAGCTTGGTTCTGTAGATCTATTAAAGATTGTATAGTTAATGGTGAATAATATTTGAATCAGTTTAGATTATATGTATCGTATGTGACATATTTTCTGACATTTACAACATGCTGGATATTGATACAGTGTTCAATCTGCAGCCTCTCCAGTGTCAATAGGAGGGAAGAACCAATATACGTAACAAAGTAAAATCATATTTGTGTTTCATGTTGAATGAGTCACTACATCAGTTCCTCCCCAGCCACCTCTGTTGAAGGGATTGGAATGTAGAAACAGGAGTAAGCCACTCGATGTGTCTGGCCGCCTCCTCCATTCATTCATCATGGCTGATCTTTCCATCAATCCTCTACCTACATGCGTGCCTCTAAGTAGAAGCCAAATAGGTACGTGGAGAAAAGAATGGAAGAATATGCTTGTACTGTAAATTGAGTTATAGTGGGAGGAATCTTGTGTGGAGTAGAAGCATTGGGATAGACCAATGGGATTAAAGCACATTGTGCTGTAAATTTAAGTCAAAGTTTCTTTAATTACCAAAAACCAAGGTATACATATAAAGCAGTTAAATGAAGAGAGATTCAGATTTAAGGCTTTATCTTATTAAAAGTTAAAAACTTTATCAACTATCAGTGGAGTAATTTAGTGAAAACTGCAATGATATCTTGATGGTGTTAGTTACATTAACAATGTAAATCATGCAGAATTCAAATATAGAACATTTAGACAGTGTAATTGTTAGTAAACATTCTAGGTAATAGCACTTGATAGAGTAGGTTCTCAATTGTTTCTTTTTGAACAAGTAGTTTGGAGATTATTTGTGAAAAGCCAAAATTTGCTGTAACTCTTGATTCCAAAATAGCTGAATGTAAAGGTAAGGAATTCACAAATGATCTCCTCCAGATTTAAATTACTGAAATTATTAATTCAGAAATCAAGAAAAGCTAGGTCTGTTAACTTTTTTAAAAATTTCTTCAGCCAACCTTCAGATTGGCAGCCTGCTCTTGAACTTTCAGACTGCACCAGTCCAGGTGCAGTCTAACTAAGTATGCAGTTGAACAATCTACTTTTCCAACTCTTTTCTAGTTGTCGCTGATGATTTTGCAGCCTTTGTCCCAGTTATCTTTATCCTGATCCTCTAATTCAGTTCATCCCCAATATTATTAATTGTGAAATTCTCTAAGAATATTTGTTTTGAGGGCATGGGGATCACCTTTTATATGTAATTCAGTTTAAATGTGTGGCTATTGGTATGCATCCTCCTCCGTAAGTAGTGCTCTGTGATTCTGTACCCCTCCATAAGGCTGTGGTGAATGTAACAAGGATAAACTTAGTTTGCTTTTTAAAAAAACACTTAAAACACATTGTCTTGTTCATAAAATGTATTTGTAGTAGTTGTGGTCTTATGATATCTATATGCACAAAAGTATCTTTAAAAATAAACTCTTACATATTTTAAGTAATAATGTATTTGAATGTAAAGACTTTCCAAGTGATAGACTTCTTGTTTAGTACTTGAACGACATGTAGCAATGATCTTTCTGTTGCTGTGCAACAAAGCAGAGCAGTGTTCAAGTTAATAGTGAAACTTTAAATGGAACACTTGAATAATGTTGCAACCAGAGCAATAAGTTTTTTTTTCTAAGGAAGATAAATTTGACTAATGATAGTACATTATTTCAAAATTTCAGTGTTACAAAATTGTGATGCACATTGTGCTTGTTGACTTGTCAAAGGATTTCCTATATTTGATGTCTGGTTTGCTTAATTGTGCACATAGTCTTGAAGAAATTTTTTTAAAAAGCCTGAAATTGGAGGTAGTAGTAGGCCATTCAGCCAGTTGAATTTGCCCTACGTTCAAATGATAATTACTCATCAAATAGACCATTAACCCATCTCATCCCCCATAACCCTATACAATCAGAAATCTGTTACTCTCTAACCCTGTCCCTAACCTAAATCATACTGAGCTTCCAAACGCTCTATGGTAGTGAATTCCAAAGGTTCACAACCTGCTTGAGTTTTAAAAATAAATCTCCTCATCTTGGACCTAAGTGGCATTCCCCTTTATTTTTAAATTGTAACAGTTCTAGACTCTCCAACCAGAGGAAATATCTTCGATAACAAGGTATGGAGCTGGATGAACACAACAGCCTAAGTAGCATCATAGGAGCAGGAAATATCTTAGCTGCATCTACCTGTCCCTTTTTAGGTATTTTGTAAGTTTCAATACAGTCACTTCTTATTTTAATAAATTCTAGAAAATGCAGGCCTGGTTTGTGCAATCTCTCTTCATTGGACAGTCCTGCCAAGCCTAGAACAAGTCTAATGATCCTTTATTGCACTCCTTCTGTCTAACCCGAGATAAGGACACCAAAACTGCATGCACCAGTCCAGGTGCAGTCTAACTAAGTGTGCAGTTGAACTATCTACTTTTCCAACTCTCTTCTAGTTGTCCCTGATGATTTTGCAGCCTTTGTCCCAGTTATCTTCATCCTGATCCTCTAATTCAGTTCATACCCCAATATTATTAATTGTGAAATTCTCTAAGAATGTATGTTTTGAGGGCATGGGGATCACCGTTTATATGTAATTCAGTTTAAATGTGTGGCTTTTGGTCTTGACTCCTCATCCACGTCGTGTGATTTGACTGCTTGGTTGGCATAAAGATCTAGATGTTGAAAATAGATTCTCCACCTTCAGCAATTTGCTCAACAGCCAACTCAAACTGCCTACTATAGCATCCAATTCACCTCAACTCAGCTGAGTTCAGGTTGAATCATACCATTATTCTGTTAACTTTGAGCTGAGTATCCAGCCATTTCTAAACTACCACCTGATCCCCAATTCTGTTGAATTTATTAATTTCCTGTATCCATTCTGTTGTGCATTTTTTTCTAGATTTCAGTCCCACTATAAGGCTGGAATCTGGAAACCAAGGACCCTTCTCCATTACAATATTGAGAGAATGCAGCCACTGTTGAAGGTGCCATCTTTCAGATGACCGGCTAAGCTGAGTCCTCTTGGCTTGCTTGCTTGCTGTGCTGGTTGTGAAAGATTCAGTGACACTATTTCGAAAATGGGGAGGAGAGCTATTCCTGCGGCTCTTGCCAATATTTATTCCTGAATAAACACCACAAAAACAAATTATTGATTATTATCACTGTTGTTTTGAGAGATTTTAGTGTGCAACCTAGTTCTCACTCTTCCTACATTATAGCAGTTGCTACATAGCTTATTTCTTGTAAAATACTTTTTTGAGATGTCTCATTGTGAAAAGTATCATAGAATGTCTAAGTCTTGTTCTAATTTTACAGCAGTTCCTACATTTCTCAACCTTGATCTCATTCGTGAAAAGCATGAACAAAACATTTTAAACATTCTTTTTGCCCTTGCCTTTGGTTGATACCTTTTTAATTTTCCTTTTTACTTTGGAACATTTTGTTTCAATGAAGTTGTTAGAAAAGTCTAAGTTGTCTTTGGCAGTAATTTTAAAAAATTGTTTATGGCTGTACTCGAATTAAATTTATGTTTCTGTTAGAATTAAGGAAGTGTATCGTGCATGGTTTATAGCAAATTGTAGTTCATGTTTAAGAACAGTGTAATGCATTTGCATGATCATTATGTTTTGTATGCATAGTAAAATACATATGGTATATTGTGATATTTGAGGAGTATTTAGGTGGGAAGTGAGGTACTATATAAAAAAAACTAAACCCGGAAAATGTTACTACTTCCCTAATAATAGTTTATTTAGTTCTTAAGATGTATTCCTTGCAGAGATATATACCTCCATAGGTGGTGATAGCCTTCTAATACTTTGCTGTGTGAACCTTGACATTGCCAGTCTATTTGACTGTGGGGGAAGGGGGAGAGATAGCAATGCCACCAAGCTCAATCCTGTTGCGACGTGGTGTCCAAAAATATGTTTCCAACATGGTTAGTAACCCTGAATAAGAACTTTTGAGTTCTGTTTCCTTCCTAACTTACTGCTTAGCTTTGATCTGGTTGAAGTACTAACTAAAATTTGAGCAATTTTGTAGATTGTTCACAATGAGCTAACATTGACACAGAAGGTATTTTTGACAATCTGAATGTGGGCACTTGACTGAACATATGAAACATAGAAGTTGGCGAGTTGCTCTGTGATACCTGGCTGGGAAAAATAGAAGCCTTGTGTACCACAAACCAGGGCTTTCTAGATAATCTGTGCACATCATTACACCATTTTTATGGATTGGAGCAATTCTTTTGGTGAAATTCCATCTTTTTTTGTGCATCTGTGTGCTCATTGGATTTACTACCCTGAAGGTGGCAGTATAAATAGTTACATTTTTTACTGGAGATTTGCACAAGACATGCTTGCATTTTCTGCAGTGAAAAGTTCTACAATCCATGCAATGTTCTCAACCAGTTCTTTCTGCTCTACTTTTCCCTTAGAAATTTTTCAAATGTCTATTCCTTACTCACTACATGCCGCCACATTTTCCATTCCTCCTAAACGTTGCTGTAGTCATGCTTGGAGTATGATCCTGAATCTTGTATCCCTCTGTCAAATGACTGCTTTTTACATTGGAGCCCGGACAAGAGGGCCAATTAGCTCAGCTGTTCGAGATACAGCACTAAGCCAGGTCCTGTGGGTGGTTGTGCGCTTTCATCAGGGGCCGAGGATAATGATCTGGAGTCAAAAGATTGTCCAGTTTTTTTTTGCACTGCCGTTATAGACTTTGAATCTAACTCATTTGTTTTCTTTGAATCATAGGAGGTCAGAATTATGAACTTAAATGATAAAAGTTGGGATATATTATGGATAACTGGACAATTTGATATTCAGAATTTCTTGACACTTGAACATTCCTGTTCATGATCTATTTAGTATTGCAAGTGAAGTTTGTCTTTTTGCATGAAATATAACTGGAACAACTTTATTATCACAATATAGGTTATTTTCTTTGATCTTGGTGTTACATATGTGCTTCATTTGCTTGGTCTTGGTTCAAATGGAGATGTGGCTGACAGTACTGTTTGAGTCAAAAATGAAGATTCATCTTTAAGAAGTGTGCAAATAGATGTTTTGTTTGTTCACATGATGCAGATGAGCATTTTAAAATCTTGCTTATTGTGAGCCAGTGATTTGGAGTTCTAGATCCTGTAATAATTGTTAGTAATTCCTATGTTCCTACTAATGTACAGTATTAAGCAGCCAGTTTGATTGGCACCCTGTCCACCACCACCAACATTCACCCCCTCTATCAACATTGCACCAAGGGTGCCACTTAGAAGACATTAGGCCAGCATCCCTATTTCAGAAGTTAATGGTGAGCCTCCACCTTGAAGAGCTGTGATCCATAGGAGCTGCAGATACACACCCAGTGCAATTAGGAAGGGAATTTTGTGATTTCGATGCACTGACACTGAAGGAAGGGCAGGGAATGGTGGTGGTGTTCCTGTGCACCTGCTGTCCTTGTAGATGATAGAAGCAGCAGGTTTGCAAGATGTTATCAAAGGAATCTTGATTAAATTGCTGAATATATCTTGTAGATGCTACACACTGCTTTGTTTCATAGATAATTAATATCAATAATCATGGTGTCTAGATCTATAAGTACAGTTGTTTCAGCTATAATGTGTGTTCCAACAAAGCGAATTAGCTATAACGCAACTGATGAATAGGGGAACGCTGTTTCTAAGATGTGAACTTATGTTGGCTATAACGTGATTCCATCAGTGCTTAGAGGAGTACGCGTCAACAACATATGGTTGTTTCATAGGCTTTGTCCTGAGCATTTGCAACGTTAGCACTGAAAGAGTCTCCGTGCCAGTATCCCATGATCGTTTCGTGGACTCTGCTTTTCATAACGTAAAGTTACATAACAAAGCTACCAGCTCAGATGAGGAGCATGTGATGGCATTTTCTCCCATAATAAAAAGAATTGAAGGTGGTTACCACTGAGATCAAATTTTCAATTTGGATGTGACAGGTTTATACTGGAAGCGAATGCCCTCAGGGACCTACATTTCTATGAATGAAACATGCACCACACTTTAAGGTGGCAAAGGATCATATGACTGCTGCTGGGTGACAATGCGAATGGAGACTTAAAGCTTAAGCCTGTGGTGGTATATCACTCTGCCAACCTGCGAGCCATGAAAGTTTACCCTAAGTCTGCGCTAGGCAACTCCTTTAGTTCAAGCAAGAGAGGTTGGATGATAGGTCAGTTTCGTTTTCTGACAATTTTATTATTGATGTTTTGGAAGATGTTTTTTCGAAAGTCCTGCAGAAAAAAAAAATTGGATTTCAAGATTCTCAACCTGGATGATGAGCCAAGCCACCCTCCGACCATTGGTGAGCTTTCTGAAAATGTCAGGGAGCTATTTCTATCCCCAAACATAAGCTCTCTCCTTCAACCCGTGGACCAGGATGTGATAGCAACTTTTAAAGGTTGTTATTTAAGACGCACATTTTAAGAGGCTGATTGCAGCCGCTGAGGGGGACAAGGACAGTATTCTTCAATTTTGTAAGAGCTTTAACATCAAGATTGCAATTGACATTGTGGAGGCCTGGGGTGATGTCAGTAAGGACTACTTGCATGCAGTTTGACAGAAGCTTCTTACAGATTTCGTTTTGAGATTTTAAAGTCTGTGATCCCTCAGAGGAGCTCCCAAGAATCAAAGAACATTATGCTGATCTTGGAAAGCAAGCTGGATTTGAAGAATTGGAGAGTGAGGGTGTTGAAGAGCTGCTTGAGTGCCACTGTGAAGACCTCTCTGCAGTTGGTCTGCTACAACTTGTTGAGGGAGAAGTGGAAGCTGGGGATGAAATTAGAGAAATCCAGGATACTGCAACGTGAGAGTTTTCCACTTCTGTTTTATCTTCTATCCTGAGGGAAATTGAGCAGTATTTGCAGCTCTTAAAGGACAACAATTACAATGCAGACTGCAGCGGGGGTCACAGTTCATGGAATAAGATCTTATTTGGCCCCCTACGAACAGCTTCTTCATGAAAAAAATGGGCAAAGCAACAAAAACTGGATGTCTTTTTTTTAAATCCAGCCCCAAAGAAACAGTCAGAAGACATTGAACTGCAGCCATCTACTTTGGATTAACTATTTTTCACCCTAACCCCGCAACTACAATTGCACCTGAAGGTCCTGATGATGACGATGACGATGACAACGACAACACCCCTCAGCCCCTGCATTAACACCAGAGCAACCTCAAAACTTCCCCCATCAAGTCATCTTGACATTTTTAAGGTAAGGTGTTAAATTTACTTTTATTTCATTATTAGATCTTTTGTGTTAGGCTTTTGAGTGATTGTCTTTGTTTTAGTGGTCTGCCCCTAAGGTCACCTTTCCCATTTGCCCCGATTATTTCTGTAGCGCGATTTTCTCTTAAAGCGAAGTTGCGCAGGAAGACAACTATTGCATTATAGCAGCACCGACTGTACTTGCCTCCCAATCGAGCAAAGCCCTGGTTGTCAGATGCTTATTCTTGTTTTCCAGTCCAAACATGAATTTGCCCCTCTTTCTGTTTCTATAATTTCCTTCAGCCTCACATTGCATCAAGCGATTTGGGTTAATCAAATTCTGGCTCCCTCTTTATCTTGCGTTTTAATTGTTCCACCACTGGTGGCTGTTTCTTGAGGTATCTCAATCCTAAACTCTGAAATTGCCTCCCTTAAATTCATCTGTCCTCCTAATAAAGTGTTCCTTAAACCTGCTTTGACCAAACATTTGGCCTTCTGTATATGTGTTAAATTTTATCTTGTAATATTCCTGTGAAGGGCTGGGGAGAGCTCAAGACATTCTAAATGTATAAGTTGCTTTCTTCATATATTCTAACTAATCATGGTAAATTGGTGGTCAATTGTTATTTTTAACATTCTAGGAAAAAAATCACCTTTTCCCCTTTCTAGATAAAATCATAACTTAATGTTTGATTTGATTTTTGGAGTCACTATTTCCTTTTAATTATCACTAATCTTCCTCCTGTTATATTTGTGATACCAAAGGTGATGATTTGAGCTGGTGTATGAATTTTAGCTGCCTTCCTGTGACACGCAATTACTGTATCTCTCAACAAATTTCAACCTTAGTCGGAGTTCCATGGGATTTGTCAATTTATATGCCAGCCAGTACCTTGGTTAACCAATGATGGCTCATTGTGAGCTTAGTGACCAATGCTGAACCATTAAGCAGCACTGTATCCGGGCCTAATCCTGTTTTTGCAGTTTGCAGAGCCTTTTAAACATAATAGTCAAAGGTAGTGATCAGAATTGGTTACCCTGGTTGCTGATATCCTTTTTTTGCATCTATGCTCTAAAAACTGAATATTCATGTGTGTTCACACCTCAGTGTCCTCTGTGTCCACAAACAAAGTTTTTGTACAGGCTGGGTCATGGAATCTTGAGTATTGTAGAGGTAGAGTTCAAACAGCACCAAGGCAAATTGTGGAACTGAATTTAATAAATGTGGTAATTTGTGGCTTGACGCCACGAAAGCTCAACTAGGTTGTTAATGACCTTCAGGGTAGGGAAATTTAAATGCTCTAAAATTACATAATAAGTCACTCAGTTCAAAAACATGATTGCTGTTCTTTTAATGTGGTGTCTAATAGATATATTGCTAGTGCCATCCAAATCTCATAGAAACTACACAATAAAAGATGTCGACCTGAGATATTAGGAACTGCCAATGCTGGAGTCTGATACGACAGGGTGTAGAGTTGGAGGAACACAGCAGGCCAGGCAACATCACAGGAGCAGGAAAGCTGACATTTTGGGTCTGGACTCTTCAGGAAAAACAAAGTAGTGAATTTGCCTTCTTTGAAGCTCCAGTCAGTTGTTCGTGTGGAAACGTAGGCAATGACTGCTTGCATTTGATAGTGAAAGCCTTGATCTGTTGCTCACTTCATCCCTTCCAGGAGGTAGCACTCTACAGCAATCAAGAGTCCCTGACTACATTTTTTTTGTTTTTTCTATGCCCCTCAGCAGTTGTTGGAGTATGGAAATATAACATCTGAGGACCACACTTAACAGCTCACTAACTGTAGGGAGAGCAAATGCCAACTGGAAGCCTAGCTTCGTGGTGTGACATCTTTTACACTGAAATAATTGAGAGATTCCTGTTGACATAAAATTCAAATTCATTCTTTAATGAACAGTTGTTTTGTAGCCCTCTACGTCTGACCAGAGATCTATTTTAATTTTGTACTTTTAATAGGATATTGCCAAATTTTTCCAAGCATAATTGACTTTCCCTATTAAAATATTGATAACTGCAGTTAATGTAACATCACTTGTGTCAAAGAGGCTGAATGGTTAATGTTTTTGCTTTTGTATTTTTACCTAGGATAATGGTGTTTCTGGCAGGGTAGGCATTTGTTGTCCTTTGCCAATTGCTCTTGAACAGAGTGGCTGTCTGGGCTCTTTCAAAGGCCAATTAAGAATGAATCACATCAGTGAAATGATGTTTTGGGAAGAAAATCTGCCAACCTGACCCAGTCTGGCTGACATGTTGACTTCAGACCCACAGAAATATGCTTCAGTCTTCTCTGTGCTCTGAAAGGCCTTGGAGAGCTGTTCAATTCAAGGGCAGTTGAGGATAGGAAACATACTGACCCAGCAACATCCAAATCCCATGAATGATTAACATTTACTTTCATTTCTTCTTCCTCTTTGAATTATTGGAATCATTGTATGACTGGCTGGTATTGTTCATTTCAATTGTGTAGTCATTAAATCTGTTAGCTTGCTGCTATGCAAGTTTTTTTGCCTGTCAAAGTTGACAATCATGATTTGTGATAAAGCCATCCTAATATTTTTCTGAAGAGCCTGGAATCTTAAAATATGTGGTTGTTTCCTTTCGGTTGTTGCACCTTATATTACGTAAGGACATCTCAAAATACTTAATGGCCACTTGAATATTTTTGAAATACAGTAACTGTTGAAATTTACTGAAAAGCAGCAGCCAAATTTTGCAGTTTTGAGAAGAACTCCCGTGCTCTGTGTGATCACTTTTATCCAATCTGCTTATACCCAGTTGAGGGGCAGATGGGGCATGCACTTGGTTCCTCTGACAGTGTTAGGTACCCTCACTGCACTGGAGAGCTCTTCAAGATGATATGCTCAAATATCTGCGGTGGGGTATGAAGTCGTGACCTTGTGACTCAGGATAATTCTACCACTGAGCCCACCTACCAAGCACTGTATAGAGTAACAAGTGTTTATTCCCCACCATTTTAAACTAAAAATTGAGTTTTTCAGATACCAATAAATATAGGGTCTTAATTGTCAATTCAAATCAATATAAAAGATCTTGTGGCACTTTGTACAAAGGGCTTCTGTCCCGCACCAAATGCATGCAAATCAGATTGACCACTTTGTACCTTTCTCATTCCTGCTTGCCAACTCTTCCTCCCATAATCCACAGGTGACTGTGACTAAAAACACACTGCAAATGTAATCTGACATTTGTGCTGTGTTTTCAGGCATCCTCTGAATCTGAAAAGTTTATAAATGACTTGTTCCTTTTTTTGTGTATTTGTCTCCGTTCCTCTTTGCTGATTAGCTTGAAAGTTTTATCCCTTTCTCTTTTCTTTTTCTCTTCCCCGTTCTACCTGATTACCTTTTTTCAGCGACGTTTGATTAATTTTTAAATTCTCCTCCATTCATAAAGTGGTTGTGGCAGCACTGCAGAGCTTCCAATTTTTTCTGTCATTCACGGAATGTGGGTGTCACTGGCTAAACCAGTAATTATTGCCTATTCCTCATTGCCCAGTAAAAAGCCAACCATGTTGTGGGTCTGGAGTCACAAGTAGGCCAAACCAGATAAGAATGGCACTTTCCTTCCCTGAAGAACATTAGTGAACTAGATAGGTTTCTCCTGACAGTTGGCAATGGTTTCGTGGTCATTGTTAGACTCTTAATTCCAGATTATTTTTAATTCAAATTCCACCCTCTACTATGGCGGGATTCTGGATTAATAGTCTAGTGATAATACCACTGGGTCATCACTTACCCAATATAATCTGTTGGCTATGGGATTGCTTAGTTTTGTTTACAACTTTTTCTGATGAAGGGCCTAGGCCCGAAACATCAGCTTTTGTGCTCCGAAGATGCCGCTTGGCCTGCTGTGTTCATCCAGCCTCATGCTTTGTTATCTTTGTTTACAACCAGCTGGGTTTTTTAAAGCATATTATTGATCTTTGTAGCTTCAGTTGACACCTCATTTTTAAGCATGTCTGGTACGACTGGCATGTTTTAGACTGTTCATTGAGCTAGGGTTGATCCTTTGGTTTGATGGTAATTATAAAGTGAAATGTCATTTGTGTGATGACATACTTTGGTCGGATAGAATTCTTCTTTTGGCCTCCGCACCTTACAGGTGTCAAGATTTAAGAATTCAGTGATCTTGCTACTTCTGTTCTTCTCAGTGGTGCTCAACACACGAATACTCATTCATAAGCTGACAGATGATAGGTGATTTATTTGCATGACATTTCCTTCTCCATGTTTAGTTTGATGCAATTTCTATGGTTAAGAGTCAATGTTATGGGTCCCTAGGGCTGTTTGTTCTTGTGTTATCACCTCTGTGTCTCTTTGACATAACCAGGCATGGTAAAAGTGTCATTTGGGGACATTGGCTTTGTGGTATGTTTCTAAGAGTATGGTTTTGTCAGTCTGTTACTTGAACAGCCTGACAGCTCTCCAATCTTAGTGTGTTTTCCCAATGTTAATGATGACTTAGCGAGTTTGATCAGATGTGGTATACCCTTGCGTCCAAATCTTAGGCCTACTGGTCGGTGATTTGTCTGCTTATGTCCTTGGTCAACTGCAAAGACAATCCAGAAGGCCTGTGAGAGTCAGTCATATCTCTGTGGATCTGGATTCAGATCTAGATAATGATTGAGTTGCTTCTTTTGAAACAGTTTGCTTTGAGCCAGGAATATAGAGGTATGTCTGCACAAATATCCCATGTTCTTCATCTCTGTCCTACCAAGCTTCACTACAGTGTCTTTTGCCGCAAATTAAGTTTTGCATCTTTGTCCCTACGTTCCTGTGCTTTCATGGTCTCACCAAGTTTATCTAGGTGATCTCCTCCAACTTTATTAGTAAATTATGCATTAATGTAGAGTTTTCTTGCATTTCAAAATGGATTGCAGTTCAGATGTACCTTTTTTTAAGTGACCTCTTGACTTTTTTAACTACCACTGTCACTATGCTCTTGTCTGAATATCTGTTAACTTCTTGTGCTTTGTCAACTCCCTTCTTGTTTAGAGATGTATTTTCTGATGGTGTCTTTAGATTTGTAACTTTACCTTCCTGTACCTTTTTACATTGTATCCAGTAAACTTCCCAGTTGCAACCCTTGAAATTCCTTTGAGGTGAGCAGTGTTAAGAAATGTAGGTTCCTGTGGTCAACCGTAATTTTTGTGTTCCAAGTTTGTTCCTGAGAAGGATCCTGATTAAGAGCAGGGGCCTGGCAGGTTTGGAGCTTGCAATTTAAAAATTATATTAGGCAAATGTTTTGCTGCTAAAGATTATGCATCAAATTTATTTAGTATGTTAGCAATAATTAAACTAAACAGTCTGTTCATCAACTGTCATTAATGATATTACAGCCTTTTTTTGAATTTGCTATATAACAATTAGGCAAAAATTGTCAGTTCACAATGCATTTAAGAATTAGTATAAACAATTAGTTATTTTAATCAGTTTGTATCAATTTTATCAACCCGCCTTAGTGGTTAGCACTGTTGCCCCTCAGACCCAGGGACCAGGCTCCGATTCCAGCTCGGGTGACCATGTGGAGTTTGCACGTTCTCCGTGTCTGTATGGTTAGAGCAAAGGAGGAGACCATTTGGTGCTTTGTATCTGAGTGGGTCTACTTTTGGAGCAATTGACTTGCTTTCTCCCTGCAAATTTTTCTTTTTGAGAGTGATCCATTCACATGATTTTGTGGTGTAGGGATTCAAACCAAATGCGTAATCCCCTAATCAGAAATTTGTATTTTGGGTAGCTGAATTCAAGCATGCCAGATTGTAAATCTCTTTGTTTCAGAGCCCTATGCTGGAGTGAGCTTTTTGCCTTGGGAGACATTTCGCTGCTTTTCATCTTGCATACATCAGTACAAATGCAAGAATGCTAAATTTCAAACTGATCATAGCAATTTAAACTTCAGGATTGACTGGCAATTAGCCAGTAATTGAGTAAGCTGTTGACATGGAGAAAGCAACAAGAAACTAAGGTCCCAAAATTTATGGTGATTCAAAGAAAGCACAATGTTTAAACATATTCCTTCTGTTCGTGAAGAGCAGGGTACTACATGTAAATGTATGTCCTTTCAATCAAAAGTAAATCAGGAACAAAAACAAAGTTGCTGGAAAAGCTCAGCGGGTCTGGCAGCATCTGGGAAGGAAAAAACAGTTAACATTTTGGGTCTGGTGACCCTTCCTCAATGTCCTTTGCTTGGGTATAGGAGTGTACCTGAATATCTATGACCGGTTCCTTTTCATGCCGCAGCTTTGGAATGTGAAAGTTCAAATGAGACTCTACTTTCCTCATCTGATGGAAGTGAGGGAGGTGGCAAAAATGATACAAATCTTTGAGAAAATTTGGCTTCCTTACTTTAAAACACATCTGTAAGATCTGATCACATTGAATCTTTGGAGCTGTATGTTTCAGGTACTTTGTTTAGTTTGGGGATGATCAAAAACTTGCCCGTTTTCTGATGATAAAATTGAGTTCTGAAGAAGGGCGACTGGACCTGAAATGTTAAGTCTGTTTTTAACTTCTCAAATGCTGCCAGACCTGAGTTTTTCTTGCAACTTTGTTTCTGTTCCTGATTTACAGCATCCGCAGTTCTTTTGGTTTTTATTCAAACATAAATGAGCTTTGTTATGAGCTTGAACGGATTACCTTAAGTTGGTTATTAATGTAGTTATCACCTTCAATATTCCCAAATACTTTTTATTTATGTTCTATAAAGTTGTTCTGTATCTGTTTTACTTATTTGAAGCCATAGTAAATTTACATTTTATGAAATGGTAAACTTTATGAAACCATTGTGTACTTTAATTTTGTGCCTTTGTGAAAGGGGTACATTGTCATGGTGTGCCACTGCTAGGACTATTACAAATTAGGAGTTATTGATTGCAGAAGCTTTAGATGTGGCATTGGATTGGAACTGGGAGTTGAGGGTAGGGTGGCGTGGGTGTGGTGGGTGCCATCGTATTAAGCTGCCTAAGATCTGGTTGCCTGATGTTTTCCCTCATTCTTGTCAGAGGCTGGAAATTAATAATCTTGATTGGCATAAAGCCCAGACATTTTAAAGCATGTGCATGTTGTGGGAAGAGCTGCACTTTGTCATTGCAAGGTTGTCACTTTTTGCAACTAGATTGAACCAATTGGTACCCTTGCCTTCATTGCTTTGACCTTTGGGTGTAGGAGTTGGAACGTCATGTTGCGGTTGTACAGGATATTGGTGAGGCCTGTTGTGCAGCACCTTGTCCAGTTCTGGTCATCCTGATATAGGAAGGATATTATTAAATTGGAGAAGGTTTATAAAAGATTTACCAGAATGTGACTAGGAATGGAGGGTTTGAGTTACAAAAATAGACTGAAGTGCTGGTGGGGTTGAGATGACTTTAATTAGATGTTTATAAAATCATGAGTGGCATATATAAGGTGACAGCAAAAGTGTTTTCCCTAAGGTTCAAAACTAGGGGGCATATTTTTTGAGATAGTAGGAACTGGAGAATCTGAGCTAACACAGTGTAAAGCTAGATGAACACAGCAGGTCGAGCAGGAACGTATGCAACATACGTTTTGGCAGACATGCCCATATGTAGTAGTAGTAGTAGGATGGAACGGTGGCTCAGTGGTTAGGACAGCTGCCTCACAGCGCCAGGATCCCAGGTTCAATTCCACACTTGAAGTTTTGGGCCAAGACCCTTGAGAAAAGGTTCAGGAGAAGAAGGGTCTAGGCCTGAAACATCAGCTTTCCTGTCCCTGTGATCTGGCATATTTTTAAAGTGAGGCTAAGAGTTAAAAAGGACAAGAGTGGCAACTTTTTTACTCAATGTGGCTAGTGTGTAGAATGAACTGCTGTGGTGGAAGTGGCGGTTGCAGGTACGGTTACAAGATTTGAAAAACACTTGGAAGGATATGGCCAAATGCAGGAAGGTAAGACTAGTTTAGTTTAGTTTGGGTACATGGTTGGCATGGGCTGGTCGGAACAAAGTTTGTGTTTCCATGCTTTCTGACTCTTGAGTTTGAGTGATCTTTCTTTTTAAATTGACTGTCCCAGCAAAAACAGCTGCCCTCTTATAACCTTACTAGTTCTCACACCTGTATACAAATAGTTTGGATACAGGAGCATATCTGTGACATGTTCCTTTTCATGCCGCAGCTTTGATATGTGAAAGTTGAAATGAGATTCTGCTTCCCTCATCTGATGGATTGAGGGAAGTGGCAAAAATCTGTTGTGAAAAATTGGCTTCCTTTCTTTACAACACATTTGTAAGATCTGATCCCATTGAATCTTTGGACTCATATGTTTCAGGTACTCTACGTTCAGCATGGGGATGATCAAAAAGTTGCTCCTTTTCTGCACTATTGCTGGGGTTGTAGACTAAATAAATATTGAAATTATGGTGATAACATATGTAAATGATCATCTGCAAATATTGTATTAGTTTAAATTATATAACTTTAATTTGTTCAAGGATGCTACAATGCCCCTCAAGCAATTCAGATTTGAACCTTTCAATTCCAGATGTAGGGGCCTACCACTGTGCCACAAGAACCTTTAGTTTTATTTTTGCCTTTTAACTCTCTCAAAAGGTATCTTTTGGTAAATTGTTTTAAGAATTAGTTGTCAACTGTATTGCTATATATTTGTTCAGCATGTGGCAATTGATAGAAACAGCAGAATCCTTGAGAGAAGAAAAGTACAGGTAGTTCCCCTATATCATGGTAGCTGTTTTCTAGTGTGACCTCATGCTTTAGAAAATCATGTTATAGGGAAATCCTATACAGCAGGAAGTGCATGTTATATGGACAGTGTCCACTATTCATCAATTACCATTACAGCCAATTTGTGTTAATGCAACATACGTTTTGGCAGACATGCCCATATGTAGTAGTAGTAGTAGGATGGAACGGTGGCTCAGTGGTTAGGACAGCTGCCTCACAGCGCCAGGATCCCAGGTTCAATTCCACACTTGAGCGACTGTGTGGAGTTTGTGCATTCTCCCAGTGTCTGCATGAGTTTCCTCCGGGTGCTCCAGCTTCCTCCGTCAGTCCAAAAATGTGCAGGTTAGGTGGATGGGCCATCCTAAGTTTTTCATAGTGTCCAGGGATGTGCATGCAAAGTGAATTAGCCATGGGAAATGCACAATTACAAGGATAGGATGGGGGGTGTCTCTGGGATTCTATGAAAACGGCTAATTTCATTTTCTGTAGAGAAATTTTTTTATCCTAATATTTCCTGTATGCAATTTTGCAGTTTCTGCACCAATTGTTTCAAGAGGATAGATGACCTGTTCTTGGCTTCTGCTTATGCTACCTGTACAGTGCAGTATTTATGCACAAGTAGCATACCAGTTATACTGTTTTTCCCTTTCAGATTAGTCTCTTTGATCCCGCCATCCTTCACTGAATACCACTTTGTCTTGTCCTTGAATCCCCTAAATTCAAGATATAGTTGAGATTTGAAATAGCTGAATGTTTCTGATTGAACTCTATGGATTTCGCCATACAGTGAAGTCTTAACATTGGCTATATTCGTGTTGGGATTTAAAAAAAATTGGTTGGGAGCTCATTCAGTCTGAACATCCTTGAAGCATTTCACCTTTTGTTTATGGGGAAATTAGAACAGAAAGATATATTTCTGTGTGATTGAAGTGGAATCTTTCAGACACTTCAGAGAGATTTGCCTTTTGCATTAGTAAAGCTGCTTATGTGTGCATTTTCCTTAGTTTGTTATTTTTGTGTTACCTCTGTGTACTAGCTTTTGTTTTCAAAGCAGACCATGTTTTATTGCATTTTTTGTTGTCATCAGAGTTAAAACCAGGGAGAAAAAAAATGGTTATGCTGTTGCGAATTTAGTACAGAAAAGCTTCTATAACATGGTTAACATGAAATTACTCAACTTTTGTGACTGATACCAACATGCAAATTGGTACTCCCAGTGCTTCCACTTGAAAAACCTATGAAAATGATCAAATTCAAGTGGTGTTGATTGTATAATACCTGGAGCTACCATTATTATAGGTCCTTTAAAATTTATCGTGCAAAGCCATCAGTCTGAAAAGGTCATGCCACTAACTAGGTGGAACCATTTCCATATACACTGTACCTCTTCACATGGATTGAGCACTAGTGGAATGTTGCCAATTTGTGATAGTATGTCACAAATGTAACCTACTTTCTTTATATATGCCATGAATTTCTTGCCAAATCAATGTTGTGTAACAGTGTAAATTGGTTTATCTTTTCAGACTATACTGTATTCCCTCCCTGTATTGCTATATTTTTGATATGATACGTACGAAAGAATGTTAAGAGTTTTGATGCAGTAACCAAGTTGCTTCTCTAAATTTCCATTATGCAAAACTCAAATCTTAACAGTTGATCTCAACTGTGGGCAAATTAAGAAAAATCTAATTAGTGTAATTGGTTGTTGTCAAATTTCCACGTGATTCTTGAATTGATAACTTGAAAAGGAAATGATTTTACAAGTTGGTGTGTTTGAACCATTCTTAATTTGCTTTGGTTTCAGAGCAGTTATTTGCTGAAGTCCTAATATGGCTATCATATCATTCTGATTTTGCCATTGAGGGAAGGGAATGATTTCTGACACAGTATTTCATGAAGTTACTGATATCATATTATGTATCCTAATTTTAAAAAAACTTTTAAGATTTCAATTTATACACGTGTCGTGTTACGGGTCTCAAGCTTCTTTTTGTGTTTTGTAACTTTTTTGCAATTTATTCATGGGATGTGGGTGTCGTTGGTTAGGTCAGCATTTATTGTCCGTCCCTAATTACCCAGAGGGCTATTAGCAGTCAACCATATTGCTGTGTGGTCCAGAGTTACATGTAGGCCAGATCAGGTAAGTCCCTAAAAGACATTTGTGAATCAGATGGGTTTTTCCAGTAATTGACAATGGATTCATGGTCATCATTAGGCTTTTGACCTCCAGATTTTTATTGAATTCAGATTCCACCAAATGGGTACCTGGCAGGATTCAAACCTGGGTACCCAGAGCATTACATGGGTTTCTGGATTTGCAGTTCAGCAATAAAACTACTAGGCCATCACCTCTCCAGCTTGATTCTATATACTGTGGATGATGTCCTCGGGCTATCTGCTGCACTGTTCGTTTATGTCTGAACCCTGCTGTTTTTGTAAATGGAATGAAAGCAGTACCTGAAGTTACGTTAAACAAAATAAATGTGTATAGTGATTGTTGTGGGAAAAATTAAGTTACTTGAGCAAATGTGGATTAATTAAGTGAAGCCAGCATGGTGTATCTTTAGGGAAAATCATGTTTAACCTTCTTGCTGGAGGTTTTTGTAGGGATAGAAGTTAGGCAGGGTAATGCTTGTCAATGTGGTGTGCATGGGCTTCCAAAAGTGCCGCGCGACTGATTTGTGGATTAAGTAATAGATTATGGAATAGAAAGGGATTGTAGCAGCATGAAAATGGAATTAGCAGAGTGAACTGAAACAGAGTGATGGCAGCTGAATGTTTTTCAGGCTGGAGGAGGATGGGTAGTGAAATAATCCAGGGATTAGTGTTGGAACCCTTGATATACAAGGGTAAAATTTCAGAGTTTGTGGATGATGAAGGAAACTTGGAAACATTGTAATTTAAGGTCATTCATTTTGCTGGCAAGGTAATGGAGACATTATGTAAGGGACCCAACTCTGGCATAAAGAGACCTTACTGTATACATAAATCCATTAAGCTGCCAGGGCAGGTTGAGAGAGTGGTTAATAAAATATACAATATCCAAACCTTTATTAATAAAAGTGTGTAGAGTGCACGTTAGGAGATTATGTTGAACATTGGTTCTGTTTTAACTGGAGTGTTGTATCTCGTTCTAGGTGTTGCATTTTCAGAAAAGCATGAAGACATTTGAAAAGCTTTCTCATGATTTGAGGAATTTTAAGGTATAAAAATGGATTAGAGTAGTTGGAACATTTTTGGAGAAAGTGGGCTGAGGAGATTTGATGTATTCAAAATCACAATGACTTTAGTAAGAGTAGACTAGAAGAGACTGTGTTCCTGCCTGCAAAGCATTTGAGAATGAGAAGGCACAGATTTAAAGAAATTGGTGAAAAGCAAAATGACATGAGGGGGGGAAAGATCTCATGCACGAGTGGTTAGAGTCTGGCATGTTCAGCCTGCAACTGGTTCAGTTGAAACACTGAAAAGGAATTAAACTGGTTCCTTTTCAAAATAAAAAGGAATTCACAGAGATTGGAGAAGGTGGAAGCGTGGCAACTAGTTATTTACTCATTTGGTGGGCAGGTGCAGGTCAAGATGAATCTAATAGCCATCTTCTGCACTGTAACAATTTTGTGTTATGTTAGAGGTGATGTTTTAAATGTAACTTGCCTCAAGTGCAACACAGCTAAGTTGGCTGTGTGGCAGTTTGGCAATGCAGAGTGATGCTAACAGCATAGGTTCACTTCCCATGCCAGCTGAAGTCATCATGAAGTACTCTCCCTCTCAACCCCTCTCATTACCTGAGGCATGGTGACTCTCGAGTTAAGCCACTACCAGTCATCTCTCTCTAATGAAAGAGCGGCCCCGTGGTCCAGTAGGACTATGGTAACTTTATATTTCTCCTTCAGAGCTACTCCTGACAGCAAGAAAACAAAACTTGTCTCAATGTGAGACATATCCTACAGGCAAATCTTATTTTAAATTTGTTTTTTTTTCCTTGGGTACCTTCAGCTTTTTAATGCTTCATGCTAGTTGTGATGCAAATTGTTCTGGTTGATTCCAAGATGCAAACATTCTCATTGTTATGTCTGAATTTCTTTGTGGTTTTGGTTTTTTTTTTGCCACTTTTCTAGCAGCAATCGCTAACCTCCTTCAACCCTAAAGATGTAAGCCTTCTTTTTTTCCAGTTAAATTGATTGTGCTTTCTTAGGCACCTACCCAACCATTGATATTTGTATTTTGACCACTTAAGGTGTTTCGGTGTGGAATTCCTTCATGAAATTGCTCATTATCTCTCATTCCTAATCAACCTTTAAAATCCACATATTTGACCAAACTCTGTTGGTTATCTCTGTACATATCTCCATTATAACTGATATGAAGTGCCTTGGGACATTTTTCTCCATCGACGGCTGCATTAATTGCAAGTTATTGTAGTCATGAGATCTATGAAGGAACACTGTTTTGGTACACAAGTGTTCCTGCATGTACTTAAACCCTGAGACAAAATCTGAAGTTAGACTGCAATTGCAATTTTCTTCTTTGTCTTTTCACATAAGATCAATATGGAATAAATATAGTTGTACACATTATACGTATTACTCAAAGCATTACAATCAGTAGTGAATGGATTGATGATTGGGGCATATTATGATGGGGGAGGAAGCAGCAGCAGCCATTAGAGAAGACCAATATAGATTTAAAAATTGGGTATTAAAGGCAGCTAGGATTATTTGTGTTTCCATTGTCCTGAACATTGTGCTGGACTTGAAGGCTGGTGGTGCGACTGTTTGCATTTTTTTTCCCAACTCTGTCTTTATACCAGCAGGATCAGTTGGTGTCACCAAAACTGGCCAATTTGTTGTCAGTAAATCGTAACTTGTAGCAGTCTGCAACGCCAGCCATGGAACTTGTGTTATAGCTGAGAGACTGCTGAACTGTGGGCCTCCAGTTATGTGACCTTCAGACTCTCATTACTGGTTATAATTGACTTTTTTTTAAAAAAAGCAATTTGGAGTCTACCTGTTTGAAACTTTCCTGATGTGATGAGGTCCCCATTTAATGATTTTAAATTTAAAGTTAATAACTTGACTACATTGAATGATTGCTGAAGGTGAGTGCATGTTTCTTTAGTGCTTACTTATCTGACAATAACTGGTTTTAGGAAAAAAATTTTGACTGGCATTCTCAAAGTGGATAATGAGTTTCAGCTAGTTATGTTCAGAAGTCTGCACCGATCAGCTAATGTAGTCTGGTCTGTTGATGAACAATTTGTAATGAATACTTAAGCAAACCTGAGTGATAAGAAAAGACTTGGTAACAATGTATAATTTGACTAGTTATATGCTGATTTTTCACCTAATAATTACCTCTTTTTAATATACACTTTTCGCTATATCAAAACACCAGTTGACCATTCAGCCTTGAGGACCTGTAGTATATTTCAGGTAGATTATGACAGATTAGTCTTTTAACACCTGGTCACTTGCCTTGCAACCATATCTCAAGATTTGGATAGACAGTGGTATTATCAGTTTAAAACTTATTTGGACTTGGCTTTCAGAATATTTTTGTGGGTGGATTGAGGGAGGTGGTGAACGTTCATCACCCCTTATTCAACTTTGCTTCTCCTGAACACTCTTCTGAGCAGCTGAGCTTTAATTTTAGGGTGATGCTTCCTTTGGACTGTCCCACCAATATATTACATTGAAATATTTTTCAATATTTTATAGGGAAATATTTTCTTTTTATCAAATCCTTTATTCATCATGTATACCTTAATTAGCTCACATTTTAATCTTCTGTATTCTTTATTCCCCTTTTTTAGCACCACTAACACTGGTGAAGTTGCTCTGTGTCAATTCTAAGACTATTCTATCCTCCTTTCACGTATATTACCTAGAATTTTGCACTGTATTCTAAATGCTGTCAAATTGGAGCTTTATCTAACTCTAACTTCAGTTCCTCTTTGAGATGAAGGCTAGCAAATAGCATTAGTCTTTTAAATTACTCAGCTCATAAATTTCTAGTGAACCTGCTCTTCCAATTTCTAGCCTCCTACTACTTAGAAAGTTTACTGATTTTTGTTTGTTTTGGGCATAGTGTAAATGACTTTGTACATCCCTAAGCTGAAATAATCTGCTGTAATGTTTTCAATTGGCTTGATAAATTTATATCATATTTGAATGCAGATTTGCCATCTCATTTACCTAAAGTGCTTCTCAAGATTTTAATTATATTTGGAGACTTCCAGTTGCAAGAGTACACTTTTTAAGAGTGCATGTTCGCAAGAGCAGTATGATTTCTCAATTTTTAAACTTGCTTTTAGAATTCTTTGTACAATTTTTACCTTTAATTTGAGAATGCGGTAGGTTTGTAACTGATGTGTTATTAACAGGGTTCTATTAATACCTGAACACTTGACAAGTTTTGTTAATATTATCTGGATCCCTTTGAAGTAAGCCAAAAACTGCGCTTTAACTAGTTTCGGCTCAAAGTATTTTGAGGCTTCTGGGCATGAAAAGAATCACAGACCCGAATTCATGTTACAAATATTAGAAAAGCCGAATTGAATCTAACACAGGTAAAGAATATGGTTAAAGGGGTGCAAAAATAACATTTCAGTTACTGTCAACTAGAGACCAATAAAGACAATTACTGGGTGACTGGTGCAAAATTACAAATATTGGGGGTTGGTGAAGTCAAATGAATGCTCATTCGGTATATATTTTAAAATGTTAAATCTTGTTCTTGTACAGCAGATAGCAGTAAAATTAGTGGATTGCTTGTACATCTTGAGTGAAATGCAATCAGCTAGTTTCAAGGGTTCAAGATTTTAAAAAAAATCCTAGGACCAGATATAAATTCTGTTTGCAAAAGGAAGGAAGTGGATTTCCTAGTAAAGGTTTTCAGTGATTAGGAGAACTGGTGAATCCTCATGATTGGAGATTGGCACATCTGGCGCACATATTCAAAAATGCTTTGTGTGGTGAAGAGTGTTTCCTTTTGGTATGGAATTTAAATGAGGATTGCTAGTAATGTTATCAGCCGTCACTTGGAATGTTCAGACTCTACTGGGAAATCAAGCAAGAATGTACTTTTAAGTTTTATTCTTCTTTAATACGTTACTTGTGGGAGTGACGATTAGTATATTGTAGCATTTGCGGTGAAGGTATTGAAGCATCTTTTTTAGAAAACTATTTGATCATGAGATATTCCGGGTAATCAATAAATTGGACCTTGTTCAACTTCCTTATGTTTCCTGAATTGGCTTATCGATATTTTCTTTTGCATTTCATAGGTTGACGGTAAGGCAGCGAGTGCAATGTTGTGGTTGTAAAGTAAGAAAATATAGTGACATGAGAATTAATTCACAAATACGTCTAATGTTACTTTTCTCTGCCTGGCTGCATACCATATCCAGTTGACGAAATGATGTGTGGTTCTATCAGAATAAAAGTAGAGTGGAAGGATTTAATGTTTAATGACAGGGAATAACTTTTAAGGTAGGGTTCTAGGTTTTGCTCCTGTATCCATTTATGTAGTAACTTGTTTTGGTTTTTCATGCTTACAAGCACATCAACACTTGCCCATTTTTTTTGTGGAGAATTTGACAACAGGACAGTTTTTGTATGTAATTCAGCTCTGTGTTTGAAAGTTCTCCCCTGTTGATCCCCAAATTGGCCTGGGTCAAATTTTTGCGTTACTAGGGTTTTTTTTATCAGGGTGATGTCTGATATGAATCTCCTAACTTTCTGCAGAATGGAGACTGCACACATCAGAGATATAATTTAACATTGCCCTGTATTTGACCTGAATCTGTGCCACTCTGTGCATAAATCCTGAGGACACAGTTTGTGCTATTCTTCCTCTTAAACGGAATGTAATATTTACAAGGCCTCGTTTGGAAATTGAATTCTGCCTCCATATCAGGCTGGAATCTTGTAATACAATTAGAAATGGGCTTGCATAAATGCCAATTCTTTTAGTTATGTTCTTCCGTTGTAAGCATAGTGTAACTGCACTTTCGTACCTGGTTTAATATTCTGTCGTATGTTATGGCAATTGAAACGTAGTAAAGTGCTTGTGGACTGAAAATTAGACCAGTTGATTACATGCTGGTTTGTAAAGAGTACTGATGCTCTCTCCTACATGACTGTGCTACTTAGCAGCCATACTTGAGCGCTGTGGATTGCAAATAAATAGATGTTAATGTTTGTTCAACTTTTTTGTTCTTTTACAGTGAGTATTAGGTTCATATTGAATGGAGAAATTGCAGACCAATACCTTTTAGCATAAAAATGTAATTCCTAGCCTAGATAATATCCTTGTATTTAATTTATGTTAGAGGTAGATTCTAAGTAATTGTTCTTGTCTAATTGTAGTAGAGTATTAGCAGAAGAGGTTGCCATTTGTATGTAACAGCCAGAGTCCCATGCAAAACTCTCTAGCTTACTGTGTGACCTTTGTCCATTTATATCCTGTGACACTCAGCCTGTCTTTGTACTGCAGCTTGCTCATGATGGATAAGTTGCACCCAATCACGTACACTGTACTCTGCCACAAAAGAGGAACAGATAAATTATTTTTGTCAGCAGTCATTGGTTAAAAAGGAAAAGAAAAGGAATGTTGTAGTAAGTGTATGGGAAGCTTGTTTGAGCTGGGGGCCTTTGGCATTATGGGGACAATCAACAATTTAATAAATAACCTATTCACATGCTGGCCCAAGCTTCTGGAAATCATTTTAATACAGAATAATAGAAGAAATGATCAGATTTGTTAATTAGTGACTGCATGGAACTGTAAAGGAAAAAGAATGTTAATACAAATTGATTTGTGGCTAAATTATTTTGCTTTGTCCCTCAGCATGTGGCCATTGAGTCCTACCCATTTATTGTCTATTTATTTAGTTTATGTATTTTGTGCAGATTAATTGCTGGGAGATCACTTGATGCAGCGCTGTCACTAAACTGTTGGTAGTGAAATTACAATCCCTTTCACCCTTTACTCGACCCATTTTCTTCGTATTATACTGACATAAAATAATAAGTTGTGATTAGGTTATTGCTTTAATATAAAAGGGGTAAATAATCTGTTTACTTTATATCTTCTCCATTCCTTTCAGACAGATGGACTTCCAGAATTGTGGGTAGCTTTTAAATTTTTTTTATGTGAAAACATCCTTCCCCTAGTGCAAGTCATTAAGGATCATTGCACTTCAATGAAAAAAAAAATCAGTCAGTAGGAGCAGATGGCTCAGAAGCTGCTTTGCTTCATGCTGTGTAATTGTACTTGTGAATGTCATCGCTGACCAGAATGCTCGGGAATGGTGTTGAGCAATGTACACTGTCAGATTGAGAGATGGTGATGCTTTTTGTTCAGACTAGTGGTAAAGTACTTATGGGTGATGAATATCCTGTTTTTTTTTAATCCTTGCTGATCCAAAAGGGAAACCTAACCGAGTGGGTTGGGTGCAGAGAAAACGTTTAGCTGTGTTGCTCAAGCAATGACGTCCACTTCAGGTTGATTAAGATCGAGCTACAAGTACCAACTTGGTCCTGATGAGATTCAGATGTGCCTCTGAGAGGAAAACAAGGCATAATTAGATTGCAGTGTTTTTCTATTTTCTCACCTTATAATTTCTGTGGTGCCACTTGTAACAGTCTAACTTTTATGGAGGTTAGAATGCCCTTATAAATGGCCATCCTGTTTAGCCTTGTCGGAATGGTGAAAGAGTGTTCAGCTAGACACTCCCCAGCTGCGATGTGCACTTAGTCATAAATGGAGGTTGTTACATCACTGGTAATCTGTTTGCCTTGGGGTGAGTGATGAACCCTGTAGCTGCGCTTCCTTTGTCAGATCACTTTGAAAATGTGGCCTGGAATCTGTAAATTCATCATATTGGCTACTTGTTTCAGGCACATAGCTGGATAGGCTGTATCAGTACACTTGGGTAATAACTTGAAAGTTGTATCAAATATACATTTGTCAAAGCCTTATTTGAAATATCGATGAAATCGAACTATGTAGTGTTAGCAATTCAGTTTGGATAATGCCCAAAAAAAACTGATCTCAGGATATACTTGAATTAGTGCTTTTATATGATTAACAGAAAAGGTAGTTTTATTTATTGTTGTGGGCATGCATTTCTCAGCCACTCTAACTATTTTCTATAGATAACACTGTTGTACACTAGTTGAATTTCATTATCTATATAATTCTGCTTGCTTATATGCTACTCTTGGGGATGAGGAGGTTAGGAACGCGATGGAAGAGGTTGATACACGCGCTTAGCCTCACTGGAGCAGATGGTGTGCTATGCTGTATTCGTCCAGCTGTCTGCCTGGTGTGCTGGCAGCTGCTGTGACTACAGTTTGGCATTTTGTTCTTTTGCAACCAAGAATGTAGAACTGGCAAGTTAAGTGATGAATGAATTAATGGTTCAGGTTCGTGCTTGCATGAGTTATCACTAATGTATTGTACAGGATGCACTTGTGCAAACCGTAAGCAAAAGTGTAAAGAGGTTTTGCTTAATTTTGCTGGTTCGATATTTTAAATTGCCTAGGAAGCTTAGCATTTCTTGTTTCAGTTATGCAGGCATTAACATTAGAAGGAAGGGACATCTTAATGTGACTTTATTGATTGTCTTTGTCTTTGTGTGCATTATTCATTCCATTTGTTCCCAATTTCACTTTATTTTCATTTTCTCTCTAGGACCTCTATCCAGACTCTGCCTGACACTGAGTTGTCCAAAAGAATTAAGGAAATGTGGAGTGACACACAGGAGATTAGTCATAGGATTTAAGGCTTTGAGGACGGACACCTCGAAGGGAAGCGGTGAGGTGAAGCACAGAATAGCTCACTTTTTGTGCCGTTAGGGGAGCTGTGAGCACAAGGAAGATGGCAGATCCTGGTATGCTGAGTTTGTTTGGTGATGATGGGAACATTTTCAGTGAAGGGCTTGAAGGTCTTGGCGAATGTGGTTTTTCAGAAAATCCAGTGAATACTCTTGGGCAACAATTACCCATGGATCAAGGATTTGCCTCCATTCAGTCTCCTCTCCATCATCCCCCACCTACTCAGACTCAAACTAAACTGGCTCATTATGATCACTTTGGTCCATTTGAACAGCAAAAAATACATCTAGTAGATCAGCCTAACCGAATGCTTGGCAATACACCCGGGAATGGTATGGCATCACCCCACTCTCAATACCACAACCCCACAGTTCCACCAGTCCCTCACAGTGGTACTCAGTTGGGAGTGTACCCTTCTATGCAGAATGAAAGGTGTGGACAGCAGTTTGTAGATAGTAGCTCTATGTGGGGCCCACGTGCTGTTCAGGTGCCAGATCAAACCCGACCTGCCTTCCAGCAACAGCAACAACCACAGCCACCACCTCCAGGGCAAGGGCACACTCAACATATGCAACAGATGGGGAATTACCTAACACGTAGTGATTATTCATTGCAACAGCACAACCAGCCTCAGCAGCAGAGGGTGAACCAATTCACTCAGGGTCAAGAGGCCCTCAGTCAAGGAAATCCTTTCATGGGAACTTCAGGACCAGGCCACTTGGCTCACATGCCTCAACAAACCCCCAACATTAGCCCTTCTTTACGTCACACTCCAACCCAGCAGTACCATGCCCACCCCCCACCTAATTCTCTCCATGGAGATTCCATTGCGCATAGTCCTAGATTCTCTCCAAATCCTTCCCAACAAGCCGCGAGCAGACAACAAAACTTAAATTTTAGTTCACGTAGCCAGGCGGTACCATCACAATCTGTAAGTAGCTCAGGGCAGTATTCACAATATCCTTATAGTAACATTAATCAGGGATTAGTTAACAGTAATACAGGGATCAGTCAAAACCTAGGCCTTAATAGTAACCCATCTGTGAACCAGTCAATACCCCGCTATCCAAATACTGTGGGATTCCCAGGTGGCACAAGCCAAGGACTAATGCACCAGCAGCCTATACATCCAGGTGGCCCACTTAACCAAATTAATGCACAAACTATGCACCCCACACAGTCTCAGGGAACTTATGCTTCTCCACCACCAATGTCACCGATGAAAGCTATGAGTAACCCAGCAGGCACCCCTCCACCACAGGTTAGGCCTGGCAGTGCTGGCATGCAGTTGGAGGTTGGAAGTTATTCAAACATGCCTCTGCCTCAACAGCCGCACCAGTCCCCAGGTACCATGGGACTTGGACAGAGGAGCATTGGTCCCAGAAGCATGCAGACACAATACATGAGCCCTTCTGTACCAAGGGATATTGGCAGCCTTCCAAGACCAGTTGGTGCACTCGGTCCCAGTGGAAATCATGCTGATCAGATGATGCAGGAACGTCTAATGTCTGGCCAGCAGCACCCAAATCAGCCTTTTCAGCCTCAGTTGCCAACTTGCCCACCTGTGAAACAGCACTCAGCAGTTCATCATCAGACTTCTCCTACATCTCATCAACATCAGCCCTGGGTTCAGTCACAGCATTCTTCACCTAAGACCACATTGCAACAAGTGCCTGCCCAACATCAGGTAAGTGTATCTACATTATGGTAGAGTGAAATCCAAAATGTCTTTCATTCCTGTGTGTTAGTGACTGTTTGTTTGTGTCAGAAGTTAAATATGGCAAGTTGTTTTATCATGACAATTATTGTGAATTAAGTAATGGAATTTCCATTGCTTAGCTTGAGACTTTTTGAAACCACATGCAGCTTGGCATTAATGTTTTAGCTAAGCTTGAAGAAAATTACAAAGCAATGTGTGATTTGGAAGAAAACATTTTGGCATGCAAATCCCAAGGTCCATTATTTTTATACATTTTCTGTTCTGGCTTAAATTTTCCAACAGGACAGGGAAGGGCACAACAGCTACATTTCAGACAATATTGACCTATGCTGTTGTTCTGTGGTTCTAGTATGCCTTCAGTATCACTCCAATCCTTGGTGTTTTTTGAAGCTTTTCATATTTAAATTTGAAGCTTCCTGTGTAATTGCTGACTTCCTGTTGACTCCATTCTGCTGCTTGCTTCCAGTTTTCTCTCCTGTCTATTGGGCTGAGCCTCTAGATATCTAGATCTCTACATCTCACCAGTAAGCCGATTGTTTGCATCGTGCTCTGTATGTGTCTACCCTCCCGGTTGCACTTCATTTCCTTAGCCTTCGACTTGCTGAATCTAACGGAGTTATGCTTCAGCACTGTGCTGAATTCCTTCAAACTTTACCCCCCCCTTCGTCAAACAGTCTGCAGTCAAAGTATTACAGACTTCTGACCTTTCCTTTTTTTATAACCTCTCGCTTTGTTGCTTTGTAACTAGTTCAATAAATATTATTCAAGGTCCTGCAGATTGTCTTCACTGCCATCAGGGTCACTACTTCCAGCGCCACCAGTGTTACCTTCAAAGTTAACTTTAAATTTGGATCCAGATTAAGTGGTGGAGCAGGAAGCAGAGGATGTTTGTTGAGGGGTGTCTTCATCCACTGAGGTCCCAAAGAGGTCATTGTTGAGTCCCTTGCTATCAGTGGTATGTATAAACAATTTGGACTTGAATGTAGGAGCATTGATCAGGAAAATCACGACTGATAGAAGAATTGGCGAGGAGGAAATTAGTGAGGAGAACAGCTTTAGATTAAGAAGGCATGTGGTTAAGAAAACAAATGGGATATTTGCCTTTATTAGCAGAGGCATAGAGTTTAATAGCAGGGTGGAAGCAACAATGGTATGAGGCATGAACTGGCTATGATAAATTGGGGATCGTCGCTTAAAGGGATGGTGAGTAGGCAATGGCAAATGTCTAAAGAACGCAAGAACAACAATAATTGTTCATCCTTGTCTGCTACAGAAATAAAATGGGAAAGACCATAAGACATAGGAGTGGAAGTAAGGCCATTTGGCCCATCAAGTCCACTCTGCCATTTAAATCATGGCTGATGGGCATTTCAACTCCACTTCCCTGCACTCTCCCCATAGCCCTTGATTCCTTCTGAAAGCAAGAATATAAGGAAAGATGGCCTGATCGTGGCTTACGAGGGAGACTAAGGATAGCATTGGATCCAAGGAAGGGTCATACAAATTGACTCAAAAATAACAGAACACCTGTGGAATGGGAACAGTCTAGATTTCAGGAACGACAAAGATTCATTAAGATGGGTTAAATGGAGTATAGGAGTAAGCTTGCAGGAAACTTTCAAACTGATTGTAAAAGATTTTGTGCATATGTGAAGAGAAAAAGACTTGTTTGAGACAAATGTAGATCTCTTACAGCCATAAATGGGGGAAGTTAAAAAATGCAGAGCAAATAAAGCAACCAAATAACTATTAGATTGTTGAATTGCTTGTGGATATTGACTGTAGGTTGCATAGAAATAGTAAATGCATTTTTCAAGATTCTGTCAATTCTGGAATGGTTCCTATGGATTAGAGGGTAGCTAATGTAACTACCTTGTAAATAAAAAGGGATAGAGAGAAAGCAGGACATTATAGACCAGTTGCCCTACCATCACTAGTGTTGGAAGTGCTAGAGTCCATTATAAAAGATTTCATAGAATGTGCTTAGAAAACATACAGGATTGGACAGTCAGCAGCAATTTATGAAAGGGAAAAAATCATGCTTGACAAACCAACTAGAATTCTTTTGAGGATGTGACTAGTAGATTGATAAGGGGAGCCAGTGGTTGTGGTTTGCTTGGAATTTGAGAAGACTTTTGATAAGGTCCAACTTATGAGATAAGTATGTAAAATTAAAGCACCGTGTAGTGGATTGACACAGCTATAGAAGCGGTTGGTAGACAGGAAACAAAGAATAGGAATAAGCGAGTCTTTTCTTGATTGGTAGCCAGTGATTAGGGACTGCAGGGATCAGTGCTTGGACCCCAGGTAGTCATAACATATATTTGTGATTTGGATGAGAGAACTAAATGTAATAATATCTCCCAAGTTTGCTGATGACATAAAGTTTAGAGTTAAGTGAAAGAGGATTTCATTGTGATTTGGGCAAATGCATGGCAGATTAAGTATAAAATGGATAAACGAGAATCTAGAATCACATGTAGGGCAGACCGGGTAAGGATGGCAGTTTCCTTCTCTAAAAAGACATTAGTGAACGAAATGGGTTTTCCCGGCAGTCAGCAATGAGTTCATGGTCATCATTAGACACCTTCATTCTAAATTTTTTTTTTATTAATTTCAAATTCCACTATCTGCTGTGGCTGGATTCGAACCTGGGTCCCCAGAACATTACCTGGGCCTCTGGATTAACAGCCTAGTGATAAGCCATCGCCTCTCCTTGCTGCTGTAGTCTACTGTAATTCTGCATTTAACTGCTACCTGCTGCAAAGCAGATCTTGAGTGTTTCATTCATGAAATATTGGAGTCACTGGCAAAATTACAGAAGAAATGTTGGTTGGTGTTGTCATTGTTTTGAATTGCTGTAAATGTTATTTTTCTTCCATTAAACAAATCATCTATTTTATAAAAATCAGATGGAAGTTGTCCCTTGACCATATTAAGAAGAAAACACACTTTATGTTCCCTGCACAGGTGAAGTATTTTCCAAGCTTTTGTATGTGAACAATCACCTCACCCTTCTTATTGAAGAGGAATTGTTAAATGATTTGCATCACAGGTCTTAATACAAAAATTTAAACATTTTTGTAACTATCAATGCTGCCCGTGTAAACCACATTACACAAATACTTGTTGCAATGAATATTTCCTCACAACGAAAATGCTAGTCCCAGTGTTCTTTGATTTTCTGAGATGTCTTAAGAAGTAAACTTGTGTAAAATGCCTCTGCACAACTGTTGTTTTAAATTTGAGGCTCAACTGACTGTGATAAACAATGTCTCAAGTGTGTTTCACCAACCAGCTGGCATTGAATTACTTCTGCTTACTCTTGCATAAAACAGTTCAGCACAGAAACAGGCCCATTAACCTGCCATATCTGTGCTGACCATCGTGCCACTCTAAACTAATTCCATCTGTCTGTCCCTATCTCTCTAGTCCTTGCCTGTTCATGTGCCTGTCTAAATATCTCCTAAACTTTGATGTTGTATCTGCTTCACCAACTCCCCTGGCAGCTTGTTTCAGGCACCTATTACCCTCTGTGTTCTTAACAAATATCTTTTTCCTTGCGCATCTCCTTTTAACTTCTGCACTTTGCACCGCAAACGTATGCTGCCTAATAATATGACATTTCCAGCCTGGGGGCAATTATTCTGACTATCCAGCCTTTCCATGTGTGTCTCAATTTTATATGCTTCTCTCAGGTCTAGCAAAAACAATCCAAGTTCGTTTGACCTCTCCATATGGCTAATGCATTCCAATCCAGGCAACATGGCACAGTGCCTCAGCGGTTAGCACTGCTGCCTTTCAGCACTAGGGATCCAGATTTGACTTCAGCCTCAGGTGTCGGTGTGGAGTTTACATGTGCTCCCCGTGTCTGTGTTTCCTCCAGGTTCTCTGGTTTCCTCCCACAGTCCAAAAATGTGCAGGTTGGCTGTGCTAAATTGTCCACAGTATCCAGAGAAATGCAGGTCAGGTGGATTAGCGAGGGGCAACACAGGATTACAGGGATAGGGTAGAGGGGTGAGTTTGGGTGGAATGCTGTTTGAAGAGTTGGTGTGGGCTTATTGGGCTGAATGGCCTGTTACCACACTGTGGGGGTTCTATGATCTATGAACGTCCTGTCAAACCTCTTTTGCACCCTCTCCAAAGCCTCCACATCCTTCCCATGATGTGGTGACCAGAACTGCACACAGTATTCCAAATGCAATCTAACTAAAGTCTCCTACAGTTGCAACATGATTTAGCAACGTTTATACTCAATGCCCCAGCTGATGAAGCCAAGCATGCTGTATTGCCGGCTTCCCCAGTTTCATTCACTTGCATTGCCACTTTCAAGGAGCTATGGACTTGGACCACAAGACGCCTCTATATTTCAATGCTTAACTGGACAATTCTTTAACTGGCTTTATGTCTAATCCCGTGGCTTCGTTTGTCTCAAATTTTAAGTTATGACCTCTGGACACAAGTGAAAATATTTGAAATTGCAAGCAGTAGCACGGCGTTCTACTGCTGATGGTGCACCTTTTATATCATGAAGTTGGCTCCTGCTTCAAAATAATTTTCAAGTTTTAAATTGTACCAAAAGTCTTGTGTCCCAATATTAGATTTGGAGAAAAATGTATTATAAAAAATATTGATTTTCAAAATAAAGGTTCTGTCCAGCATTTTTTCATTTGGTTACGACATGTGGCTATTGCTGGGGGAACACCAACGATTGAACATTTGGAGAGGGTGGTGATGGTAAACTGAATTCTGTATTTGCTGCAGTCCTTAAAGTGTAGGGACATCCACAGGCTGTTAGATAGTGAACTCCAATGACAGGAGCAGAATTAACCCAGTCACCCCATCAGCACCACTATTTGATTGTGGCTGATATGTTTCTCAACCCCATTCTCCCTTCTCCCTGTATCCCTTGATTCCCTTACTGATCAAGAACCCGTCGGTCTCTGTTTTAAACGCAGTCAATGACTTGGCCTCCAAAACCTTCAATGAGAATGAGTTCTGCAGATCCACCATTCTCTGGCTGAAAAAAATTCTCATCTCAGTTCTGAAATGTTGCCTGCTCACTCTGAGGCTGCCCCCTTGAGTCTTGTCTTCTCCTAATAGTGGAAACATCCTCGTGTTTACTTTATCCAGGCCTTTCAATATGTGGAAAGTTTCAATGAGACCCCCTCCCCTACAGCCATCTCAACTCCCAAGTGTAGACCCAGAGTCCTCAACCACTCCTCATAATGTCAAGCCCTTCATTGCTGGGATCATCCTGGTAAACCACCTCTGGACCCATCCAGCAGCAACATTCCTCTATGTTTGGGAAAAGAAGCACAGGCTGACTGCTTTGCAAAACACAAATATTCTGTTTGCAAGAGGATCTTGCATTTCCAGTTGCCTTCCACTTTGTTCCTTGGCCAACGCCTCTGTCTCGGGCTTGCTGCAATGCTCCAGTGAAGCTTAGTGCAAGCTAGAAGAGCAGCACCTCCTTTTATGCTTGGGAATTTTGTACCCCACCGAACTTGATATCAAATTCAACAATTGGGGCTTGAAGCACCTTCCCCCATGTTTTTGGCCAAATCCCACAGATCAGACCTTGTCATCACTTGGGTTGCTACACAAACATACCTATTGTCAGCTATTAATGGTCCCCATTAGCAGCTTACTCATTCTCCTAGACTGATCTTTATTATCTCCTTTGTCTGTCCAATTGTCTTTCTCTTTGAACTCTATCTGCACCTATCTTTTACCCGAATATTGTCAGCGCTTGCAATGTTCCAGTATTCAATGGGCTCTGGTTATTTATTATCACAGTGAATCAAATTGCCTGGAGGCTGGAATCTGTGGTGTTGAGGGCCTGCACAAGGCGCCAACATGAATCACCTGCTCTGAATTTCTGGCTGAAGATGGATGCTAGTACTGCAGTGATAATGGGAACTGCAGATGCTGGAGAATCCAAGATAATTAAGTGTGAAGCTGGATGAACACAGCAGGCCAAGCAGCATCTCAGGAGCACAAAAGGTGACGTTTCGGGCCTGGACCCTTCATCAGAGAGGGGGATAGGGTGAGGGTTCTGGAATAAATAGGGAGAGAGGGGGAGGCGGACTGAAGATGGAGAGAAAAGAAGATAGATGGCGAGTAGAGTATAGGTAGGGAGGGGATAGGTCAGTCCAGGGAAGACTGACAGGTCAAGGAGGTGGGATGAGGTTAGTAGGTAGGAGATGGAGGTGCGGCTGGGGGTGGGAGGAAGGGATGGGTGAGAGGAAGAACAGGTTAGGGAGGCAGAGACAGGCTGGGCTGGTTTTGGGATGCAGTGGGGGGAGGGGACGAACTGGGCTGGTTTAGGGATGTCGTGGGGGAAGTGGAGATTTTGAAGCTGAAGCCCACATTGATACCATTGGGCTGCAGGGTTCCCAAGCGGAATATGATTTGCTGTTCCTGCAACCTTCGGGTGGCATCATTGTGGCACTGCAGGAGGCCCATGATGGACATGTCATCTAAAGAATGGGAGGGGAAGTGGAAATGGTTTGCGACTGGGAGGCACAGTTGTTTATTGCGAACCGAGCGGAGGTGTTCTGCAAAGCGGTCCCCAAGCCTCCGCTTGGTTTCCTCAATGTAGAGGAAGCCACACCGGGTACAATGGATACAGTATACCACATTGGCAGATGTGCAGGTGAACCTCTGCTTAATATGGAACGTCACCTTGGGGCCTGGGATAGGCGTAAGGGAGGAGGTGTGGAGGCAAGTGTAGCACTTCCTGCGGTTGCAGGGGAGAGTCGATCCCACCCGATCTGACCCCACCACCCAAGACATTTTTCCATCCCCACCTTTATCTGCTTTCCGGAGATATCACTCTCTCCGCGACTCCCTGGTTCGCTTCACACTGCCCTCCAACCCCATCACACCCAGCACCTTCCCCTGCAACCGCAGGAAGTGCTACACTTGCCCCCACACCACCTCGCTCACCCCTATCCCAGGCCCCAAGATGACTTTCCACATTAAGCTGAGGTTCACCTGCACATCTACCAATGTGGTATACTGTATCCATTGTACCCGGTGTGGCTTCCTCTACATTGGGGAAACCAAGCAGAGGCTTGGGGACCGCTTTGCAGAACACCTCCGCTCGGTTCTCAATAAACAACTGCACCTCCCAGTCGTGAACCATTTCCACTCCCCCTCTCATTCTTTAGATGACATGTCCATCATGGGCCTCCTGCAGTGCCACAATGATGCCACCCGAAGGGTGCAGGAACAGCAACTCGTATTTCGCCTGGGAACCCTGCAGCCCAATGGTATCAATGTGGACTTCACCAGCTTCAAACTTTCTCCTTCCCCCACCGCATCCCAAAACCAGCCCAGTTTGTGCCCTCCCCCCACTGCACCACACAACCAGCCCAGCTCTTCCCCTCCACCCACTGCATCCCAAAACCAGCCCAGCCTGTCTTTGCCTCCCTAACCTGTTCTTCCTCTCACCCATCCCTTCCTCCCACCCCCAGCCGCACCTCCATTTCCTACCTACTAACCTCATCGCACCTCCTTGGCCTGTCCGTCTTCCCTGGACTGACCTATCCCCTCCCTACCTCCCCATCTATACTCTCCTCTCCATCTATCTTCTTTTCTCTCCATCTTGAGTCCACCTCCCCCTCTCTCTCTATTTATTCCAGAACCCTCACCCCATCCCCCTCTCTGATGAAGGGTCCAGGCCCGAAACATCAGCTTTTGTGCTCCTGAGATGCTGCTTGGCCTGCTGTGTTCATCCAGCTTCACACTTTATTATTATACTAGTACTGCAGTCTTTTGCACTGATGTGCTGGCAACCCCACTGTTGAGAATGGGGATATTTGTGGAACTGCTTTCTCCAGTTAGGTATCTCATTATTCGCAATCATTTATGACTGGATATGGCAAGACTGCAGATCTTAAACCTGATCCGTTCATTGTCGGATGGCTCGGCTCTGACTAGCCAGTGTTGCATCCACTGTTTTACTTTTGCTATTTTACATGCAAATCGTCATTTGCTGTAGATTTACCAGCATGGTGCTTTTTTTTTGTTTCTAATGCTGGTGCTGCTCCTAGTTCATCCCATTGCACTCTTCTTTTGAACCCGGATTAATCTCTTGTCTTAATGGTAATGCTGGTATGGTATGTCCCAGGCAGTGAGCTTTCATAATGTGGTTGAATACCTTTGTTGTTACAACAACCGCAGTTCTTTCAGTTTTTAATCAGGAACAAAAACAAAAGCTGCTGGAAAAGCTCAGCAGGCCTGGCAGCAGCTGTGCAGGCAAAAACAGTTACCGTTTCGGGTTTGGTGACCCTTCAAGGAAGGGCCACTGGACCTGAAGCATTAACTTCATTTTTTTCCTTCATAGCTGCTGCCAGACCTGCTGAGCTTATCCAGCAGCTTTTATTTTTGTACCGTTTTGTTGTTGCTTACAGCCCATAGTATTTTGTGGATGTTGAGTTTTAAATTGCTAGATCTGTGTGAAGTTTATCCCATTTAACACAGTGGTAATACGACACAATGCAATGGCGTGTACTGCCAGTGTGAAGGTGGGACTTTATTTTCACTGGGCTGAGTGGTTCTCATGCCTACTGACACAATTAGAGACATTTGCAACAACTGGATAAGTAATGGCAAGATCAAGTAAGACCCTCCCACTGCCATTTTCTTGTTTCCCTCACCACCTGCTCCAACACAGCCCAGAACTGTCATTTAAAACTTGGCCCACAGATCAGCCACGTTTGATGATAGACATTGAAGCCCCCCACCCTGAGTGCTTGCTGTGCCCGTGCTATTCTCATGATACTTTCAGTTGGTATTCAGCGTGTTGGAGTACTGAGTCATCAACTATGCAGATTTGAATGTTTTCTTAAAACATATTTGTCCTCTACTAATGAACCTATATTTTTTAGAAAAGACTTTACAGATAATTGGTTTGCAAACCAGAAATTTAGATCTGTCATAGTAGCCCTGGGGGCAAAGTAATCAAACGCCGTCTCCCGTTTCCATGTTTTTAAATCTTCCCCAGGATTTAACAAACTTCTTGATTGATTGTACCTAATGGAGCAGTGCTACATTGCTCAGGGGAGCAGAAGTAGCCATTCAATCCATCAAGTCTGCTCTGCCATTTATTGAGATCATGGGTGATCTGACAATCCTCAACTTCTTTTTCCTGTCTTAGCCCCATAACCTCTGATTCCATTACTGTTAAAAATGTCTCTCGGCATTGAGTATACTTATTAATCCAGCCTTTGACTCTATGGTAAAGAATTCCATAGCTTTTCAATCCTTTGAGAGAACAAATTCCTTGTTAACTTTGTCTTAAATGGGTGACCCCTTATTCTGAAATGCTGATTAGTCCTAGACTCCCATAGTGAGAATCTACCTTTCCACATTGGCCTTATCGAGTCCACTAAGAATCTTGTATGTTTTAATAAGATTGCCTCTTATTCTTCTATTTACCAAAGAATACAGGCCCAGCCTACTCACCTTCTCATCAGTCAGATAACCTCGCACATCTCCCATGTTAAACGCCATTTATCAAATTTTGGCCTGTTCAACTAAGCTATCTATATCCATTTATAAACTCATTTTTTATTGCAACTTACTTACCCATCTATTTTAGTATCATCTGCAAATTTGGATATTGTGCATTTCCCCCTTGCATTCAAGTCATTAATCTAGATGTTGAAAAATAATAAATAGTTAGAAGTCAAGGATCCAACCCTGTTGGACCCCAGTATTTACAGTTTACCACCTAGAAAAAATACCCATTTATCCCCACAAGTCTCTGCTTTCTGTTGGTTAACCAATTCTCTCTTCATGCTAATATATTATTACCCTTAACCCCATGTGATCTTATAAGATGTATTAACCTTGTGAGGCACTTTATCAAATGCCTTCTGGGATTCAGTATCTACTCCATTCTCTCAGACCTCCATTATCTACATTGCTTGTTACATCTTTGAAGAATTTGCTCTACAGCAAATTAGTGGAAAATGATTTACTCTTCTTAAACCAAGCTGACTCTGGATTGTATTTTGACTTTCAAATGTTTTGTTACTGTTTCCTTAATGATGGATTCCCACAATTTCTCATTAATAACAGTTAAGCTGGTCTGTCATGGTTGGCGGTCTTGTTTCTGGGTTTGTACCACAGTTGCATGTAGATGGGTCCATTTCAACATGTTTGTTTATTGCATCAATGATTGAGAACCAGGCCTCCAGGAATTCTTGTGCTTGTCTTTGTCTTGCTTGTCCTAGTACTGTAACTTTGCCCCAGTTAAACTGATGTCCTTCTATGTCGGGGTATATTGAAATGTCGGAGAGCTGGTCATGCCGTTTTGCTGCAATTTGGTGTTCACGTATCCTGATGGTCAGTTTCCTGCCCATCTGTCTTAATGTAATGTTTCTCTCGGTTGCTGTATGGTATTTTATATATCACATTTGCGGGCATGGGGTCTTTTGTCTTTTGTCTTCTCGGCAAAGCATGGCTATTGGTTTGTGTGCTATCCATAGGAGTCTTGTCAGTTCTGATGCATTTCTCATATAGGATAGGGTGGCCGGTGTGTTCAGGCATACAGTGTCTTCTTGGTGTTGCTTGTCTGCCAGGCATCAGTGGACAAAGCTGTTAGGATAACTATTGTTTGCAAAGACTCTGTATAGGTGTTTCTCTTTATTTTCGCCTAGCTGTGGGGTGTTGCAGTGAGTAATCACTGGTTTAAAGAGTCTTGGCACAGTTCTTGGTCCCTTACCCATCTCAGAGCTCATAGCAGAAGCTGTTACGCAAAGACTGGAGAACACAGCCCTTCCCAGATCCAGCCGAAATTATGGGTTAGATACGTGGATGGTACGTTCACGATGATTAAACAAGCAAAGTTAGAAGAAACGCACTACCTTATAAACAGCAACAAAACAGTAAGGAGCTGGCAGCAGACAGCAGGCCGGGCAGCAGGAAAGTTGACGTTTCAGTTTGGGTCCCTTCTTCATTCTTTTTTGAAAGAAGGGCTCCAACCTGAAACATCAATCTTCCTCTGCTGCCTAGACCGCTGTGTTCCTCCAGCTGCGGACTGTTGTCTCTGACTCCAACACCTGCAGTTCTCGCTACCATCATATTAACAGAATATTCACTGAGATCAAGTTTTCCAGGAAAAAAGGCAGAAACAATCAACTCCTATTTCTTGACATAAATGTGGAACGAATGAACAACTGTGAATTCCTTACCGGTGTATACGGAAAGACTATGAGACCAAATCCTGAATAACAACGGTAATCACCCCAGCATCCACAAACAGAGCTGTGTCAAGACTGTTTAAATGAGCCATACCACACTGCAACGCCCCCAGCTGTGCAAAATCTAAGAGGAACACCTATATGGAGTCTTTGCAAACAATGGTCATCCGAACAACTTCATCTGATGTCTGGCAAACACACAACACCAAGAAGAAACGGCATACCCAACACGCTGGGCACCTTACCCTATGTTAGAAATGCATCAGAATTGACTACAATCTTGAAATAAGGATGGCACACAAACCAACTGCCGCACTTCACTAGTTACACTCAAAGACAAAAGACCCCATACCCACAATGAGCAGGATAAATGTGATATATTAAATACCATGCAGCAACTGCGAGAAATACTACTAAAGACAGACAGGCAGGAAATTCGCCAACAGGATACATGAATACCAACTTGCAGCAAAACATATGACCAATTCTCCTTTGTTTCAATACACTCTGACATAGAAAGCCGTCACTTTAACTGGGGCAAAGATATAGTATTAGGACAAGCAAGATAAAGACAAGTAGGAGAATTCCTGGAGGCCTGGTTTACAACTACATTTAAAGCAGACCCCATTGGCATACCACTATGGCACAAAACCGGAAACAAGACTGCCAATCCTGACGGAGCAGGACAGGACGGTAGTGCTTCAACGGAGGCAGCACAGCACTGCCAATGTCACCTAGAGGTGGGATGAAATGTTTGAATGAAAACCAGTCAGCTCAGCGAACCTATCAACAACTGTGTTCCCCATTATTAACTTGCCAGTCTCATCCTCCAAGTGACCAACATCCATTTTAGCTACTCTCTCTTCCCTTTTATAGATTAGTAGAAGCTTTTGATGTCCACTTTTATATTTTGTGCTAGTCATCTTTCATAATTAACCTGTGTGCATTTTATTTTTTTTTAGTAACCCTTCTCAATCTTTAAAAGTTTCCCAATCCTCCAGCCTGCCACTTACCTTTGCGATATGGAATGCCTCATTTTTTGCCATTTTGTTGTCTTTAACTTGGCTTAATGATAGATTGAGGGGGGGAGAAAAGCATCTATTAATTGCCTCTAGAATATATTTTAGTTGGAAGAAATTTAATATCTTCCTAAATATTTGGCACTGTTCATGAATTGTCTTACTTTTTTGTCTTTCTGCTCAGTCCACTGTGGACAAATCTGTCCTTGTGCCTGTGTAGTTATCTAGCAAAGCCGCTCTTGTTTCTTAAAGGCTCCAGTTCTTTGCCATAATGGTTTGTTGATCAGTTGAACTTTTCCACCATGCTCTCAATTAAAAATGTTGTGTGAAGCATATAGCCGTAAGTGCTTGGTGTGTTATACTGAGGTGAGCATTGGGATTTGTTCAAACAAAATCTTTTGTGTTAGAAGCAACATGCCTTAAACAAATAGGGTTGAACTTTGAAACAAGCATGATTGTAGTAAGCCCAATTCATTCAAAATGACATTCTTAAAAGTCAGTTGTTGGATTTATTTAGTGTTTTACCCTGTCTCATGGTGCCAGTGTTTTGAAGTAAAACCACAAATATTTGAAATTTGGTTGAATCCTAATTTCAGCATACCAGCTGATCTTCTCTAGTCTTTGGCAAATATTGTGTATCTGATTTTCTATGTTATAGTTGAACTGTAATAGTTGTCTGGACACATCTATTAAAAAGATTGCTTTGAAGAAGTTTTCAGTCTCCCCTTCAAAGAGTTTGCTATTATGTAGTTCCACAAAAGTTACTTGCCATTTGCAATTCAGCAAAATTTGTCAATTTCAATACACCTATTCTGCTGAGTAACCAACGTTCCTGTTGTAGTGAGGTTTTGTTTTGATGAATTGGAAGATGTTTCTGTAGGTTTTGAAACCCTACTGGTTTAACTAATTTAGGCATGTTGGTGCTGAAAAGGCCTCATATGAAAGATGAAAGATGAAATTTGAAGAGTGAAGTTGTATTTTGGTTGAAAAATGAGAAAGGACAAGGAAAACTGAAGAGTGCAATGATAGAGGGGCTAGGGGACAGTATGCTCCCAAGTTTCATTCTTGTAGGTGGCAGAGAATGTTGTGAAAGTAGATGAAAAGTCTCCTGTAGATTGAGAAAGAACTATTCCTATTGGTACAGGGCTTGAGAACCAACGGATACTGATTTAAGGTGGATGATTGTCAAAAAAAATCAATGGTGATGTTACAAAGCGCTTTTGCTCATTGAATGATCAGGATATGGAATGCACTACCTGAAGTGCGGAGGCAGATTCAGTTGTAGCTTTCAAAAGAGAATTGAGTAAACATCTGAAAAGAGACAATTCTATCTGGGAAATAAATTGGGCTAGCTAAGTCCTTGCAGAGAGGCAACACAAATACAATGAACCAAATGGTAAACTGCTATGCTGTAACCACCCTTTGATTCTTGAGTAATTTTACTTTATCGTTTCTAATTTGCTTTTTTAATTCAATAAAGCCCTTTTTCTTTACTGACATTGTTATATGATACACGAAGGCCTATTCAGTGCTAGATATTCAGAACAGTACAACAGCTTCTCTGAGTTTAGACTGCAGACTGGGATGACTTGCTGCAAAGCAGAGGTTCACCAGAACAACAAATACTCCTTTGGTCTTTTAAAACTGAATTTACTTCTAGCATGTAGACAGTATTAGCATATGTAGTTATTAATAGTTTGTTGAATCTTGAATTTGTAATTCAAAGTAGCATACATAGCTAATTCAGATGAAAATTCTTCTCAAAATACAGATTACTAAAATAGAAAGGTCATGTTTGTATCGATACCTATTTGTTCTGGTGCCGACATGTTAGCACTTGTCAACATGAGGGACAACGTTCAGTTCATCAGATAATTGTGCCATGTCTTTGAGCCATGATTGATTATGGTTGAAACAGGAAATGAGCTGAATCCTTTGGTGATTCAAATCACTTTTTCCCTCTAAGTTACTAAAACTAGTTAAAACTGTAATATTTCTCCCCATTTCCTGCCATTTTTAGCAAGATTAACAGTGGTATTTACTATTGTAAAATATAAAAGTTTGTATTTATATAACATTCTCCATGATTTCAAGATTCAAAAATGCTCTGCAGATTAAAGGTTACTTTTTGTACAGTCGCTGTTGTACTGTCGTAAGTGTAGCAGCTGTTTGTAACTAGTTTGCTCAAACAACAATATAATGACTGGGTAACTGGTTTTGTGATGTTGATTTGAATAATAGATATTTGGAGAGGTATGAGGGATGCCCTCATTGCTCTTTTAAAATTTTAGTGTGGAATCTTTTCTATCTACCTGAGTGAGTGGACAGGTCTCAATACTACTGAGTATGTAATCAGTACCACCGTGGTGTCAGCCTAGATTATATTTTCTAATCAGTTTGCAAAGATGTTATTACACAACATTTGGAGCAGGTGGGGCTTGAACCCAGGCCTCCAGGCTCAGACATATGAGCACTAACTTGCTGTGCCACGAGAGCCATTCTATATCTCCCCAAATCTCTCATTTCTCCATTGAAATCATTTTAGGGTATACTTCCAAGGTTTCCAGTGCAATCCTTATCTTGCCTCAACATGGCGTTTGTCTTGAGGTATCCAAAAATACTTTATTTTTCTCCTAATTTACTTGTATCTTCAGAAAGTTGTCACACGTGAAAGTAGTTGCACTGGTAGGGAGCTACCATTTATCTTCTGATTTTGATGTGTAAGTGTAGACTGAGTGACAGCAACCTCCTGGACTTGGAGAGTGTAATAGCTCACTCCTGTTTTTGCCCAGAATCCATGTGCATACTGTTCATCAAGGATCACTGGGTAGAGATGAGGAATGGAAGCCAGAGCTGATTATTTTCTCCGCTAACTTTGGAAGTATTGGCTGAACTAAACTGCCACCCTAACTGAAACCTGAGAACTGAGCACAAACTAGAGATCAATCAGGCTGAAGAGGTAAGAGTTTAGCATTCCAGAATGTGAGGCAAATCTATTAGCAAATCCTTCAGCTAGGTTGGCTTTGTTCCGAAATGCTAAATTCTTAGCTTTTTATTTTAACACGTTTGAAAAGAGTTTCTCTCTCTTCGAGCATGACTTACGTTTCCTCTTCTGGGAAGAAGGCTGTGGATTAGGGCTTCTGAGCCTGGGGTTCATCTGCTTTACTTTACTTTCTTTATTTCTCTCTTGCTTTTAATGTCCCATTTTGTTTTAATTATCTCCTTGAAGAGGTTGGTCACAGAGACGGCATTGGTGGTGAGTGGGGCTGGCCTCGAGACAGCAATGTTGGAGGTGAGTTCGGGTTTCTAGCAGCTTCTGCAATGATGAGGCAGTCCTGGCACCAACTCATGGCTGCTGCAGTGGAGTAGAGTTTGGGTCCAGTTTGAGACCTGGCAGTATCAGCTGTGGCTGCACCAGCAAGGTGGGCCTGTGGTGATCTCATGGCGGCAGTAGAGTCAAGTTTTTTTTTGACCAGTGTGGTATTGAGTGGCATCAACGAGGTCCATAGAGGACTCGAAGTGGCAGGGTAGGGGTTCGGTGGAGATGAGATGGCGCTGAAGAGTGGCGACTTTGATTTTAGCAGTGTGTCAGGGCGAAAAAGACACATACGTGGCCACCAGACCCATGATGGAGCTCTTAACAAGGACCGTAAAGTTGGGCACTTCCTTTCTATATTTTCATTTTTCTGTGTTTTAGGATGACACCGAAGAGCGGCACCACTCTACATTTTTTACTGTATTTTTGTAACAAGATACATGTGACAATAAATAAATCAAACCAAACATGTGACTCCAGATTCACAGCAATGTGGTTGACTCTTAACTGCCCTCTGGGCAATTAGAGATGGGTAGTAAATACTGGCCTGGCTTGTAATGCCCACATCTGTGAATGAATTGAAAAAAACTTGTGTTTGAATGTAAATAGTTTCAACAGGTGATGAGGGAAATTGAATTGACAATAAACCTGATCCTATTATTTTCCAGTACTCCTAAAACACTTGTTTGAAGTGATTGTTGCAGGACCCTTTTTAGATCAGTTGGCAAATCTTACCTTTTACAAACAGGATTTGAATGCATCTCAAAATGCCTCTTTACATGCTGGTTATTACGAGATGCAGTAACTATAGTAGAGAAATGCATGAAATGTTTTAATCACTTCTGGACCTGGTACCAGCTCAGTAATGAATGACCATTTAACCATTTTAGCAGGAAAACTCTCTTTCTCTTCAAAAAGTTATATCCTTATCTTTGTTCTCTTTAATTATTGGAACAAACAGCTTGGGCTTTGGTTTAATGTGTCTTGGAAAGACTCATTTGTATTTCTGTCCCAAGCCAGTGCCTTTCTCCTCCAATTCCCTTGACTACTCCAGTTCAGACAAGATTGCTACACTAGATGGCACTCTGCTCTGTGTTGAATCCAAATATAAAATTATTCGTTTCACCTACGGCTTCTTTAGCAGGCCATTGATTCCCCTAAATTGGTTTTGCACAAAATATCACTTCATTTTAGGTCATTTGCAAACTTTTACAACATTCTTCTCCGTTGTTTCGTTAATATTCATCAAGAAAATTTTCTCTGCCAGTCCAAATAGCTGAGAGTAAAATGTGGAATAAGTTAGCTTCCCCAAGCATGGTTGAAGAATCTCTTTTCTTTGTTATTTAGGTGGAGACAAAATAATACATTTACATATTTTACTTTTTTACCTGATCTCCTCTGACCTGCAGGTCTGTTTGAATACTTTTGTTTGTCGATGTTATTTAGCATTGTCAAGCTACTTTGAAATTGTGCATAGATTTTTTTGAAATGCTAAATTCCATTCACAATCATCGGTTTCATTGCTGAGTATCTGTAAATTTTATGCATTTTATTTTTTTTCAAAACAAAATCTCCCTTCTCATTGAACTTAGCTCCCAAGCTTAGTTTGGCTATTTTGACTTTTCATAGACACCTAAATTAGGTATCAAATGTGAATCTTGGGCATTGATGTTATCATGGTTATCCAATTAGTGACTACGAATTTAGTTTTCTTTTGCAACTAATTTGCTGCTTTTTCCACATGCAAGCTTTATGGCAGCCTCACGTGTCTCATGAAAAGCATCAACTATTGCTTTCAACTACTGTTAACTATAAAAACTTCAATTTATTAGTCTTAACATGTTTTAATCTTTTAGAATTTATTAGTTATTTAGATTTGAATGTCATTCTTGTAATAATATTTGTTTTCTTAATTCAGCCAATGATATTTAGCGTAGTCTAAGGATTAGTATATGAACTGTCCTCTAGTACTCTCTTTAAAAATTTTTAGATGTAGTCTGCAATCCAGGTGTGGATGTATTTGATTTGATCCTTCTGCTGTGAGTATTGAAGCATTGTATTGTTATCACCCTTTAAATACTAACCAATCCAACAGCTTTCTGCCTTTTCCACCTCTCCAGTTCGTGGAAAATTAACATTGCTTTGTTAACTTTGAAAGCTCTGTCACTGTTGAGGCTTTGGACTTCTCATTGTCATCTAATTCTTTACTGCCATCCACCCATTCAAACTTTCAGCACTGGCTGCTGCCTAGCAAGCAGTCTCAGGCTCCATGTAACTGTCTCAGAATATAAATGGAGAGGGATAGTGATAACATCCTGGGACAGCTTTCCAAATGTGAGTCTAGGTCTGGGAAACCAAATCATTCCTGAGATGCATGCAATGCAAACTGAATGCAGGTAAGTAACTAACTTAGGCGAATGAATTTGCCTAACAAATGAACGAATGGGAAATCCACTGAAGTGTGCGCCTGATGATCTGACAGTTATTTTAGGAAATTCAGCATTTTTGAACTGTTAGTGAAATCCACATTAGCCATCAAAACCTAATCATCTGATGCTTTAGAACCTCTTATTTGTGTTGCTCTCTAATGTTATATGGATATAAATTTTAGAGTTTATAATGCTCAACCCATCCAAAACTATGTCCCACTGTCACAACTTACTTAGTATATGTTCTAAAAATCAAACCTGCCTCTTCCTGGAGTTATCTCAAATGTGAACATTTTCCTCAAGTAATCTACAGTTCCAATTTACCTGACTGACAAACTCTGATTAAAAGCATTCACCAGGTTTCTACCAGACAGCAGTTATTTATTGCAAACAAATTGCTTTTACGCAATGGCAGAGAAGGAACAAGAATTGCTAATTCAACACTAAGTTAAATTCTGAATTGCCCCTTTCACAAACAGATAAATACACACAAAGGCAAAGAAAAGAGGGTGAGTGCAGCCCACTAACACCAGTTTGGATGGTAGATGTGAGTGAGCGATTGTCTTTCTCTTCCTTTTTGATTCTTTGTTGATGCAAGTTTGTTTGCACACCAATGTGCTCTTTTATTTACTGGTTCAGAATTCGTCATTTCCCTGTAAGTGGAAGACAGCTATCTATTACTGGATACAGTCTGGTACCTTCACATTGGAGAGAGAGGGGATTAACTTTTTAAATGCTTTCTGTTTGTAGGCTGGGTGGTTCTCTGCTGCACTAGCCCCACACAAACTGTTGTGGTGTCACTTTGCACTTGCACAAAAAACAATATTGTGTGAAGATCTCAATGTACAACAATACAGACTTGAATTTTCTGATGACCTGACAGATGGTCTTCAGGCATAGTTTGGTGGATGTATCAGATTTCTGCAGAATCCCCATTGTAGCACACTTAAAAGAAATTCCCCCACAAAATTGAAGATTTCTCCCACCCACTCTGACTTATGCATAACACTACATCTCTTACCTGGTCCCCTCATGTTGGATTTTAACACCTTTTGGGACCATGGCCATGTCGCACCCTCAGCACCCCTGCGCACTTTAACCCCTACTCAGCTGATGCCCTAACATCATCCTTATCTTGGGTTATTATCGTTTGACAGGAGCCGGCAAAATGACTGACTGGACCTTTAACTGTCAGAACAGGACAGCTAAATGCTGCCTTCCCCCAACAGTTCTGCACTTTGATGGAGCTCTCAGTATTGAAGTACGGCTCTACATTTCTGAGGGAGCCCTGAGTGGAATCTTCTCGAATGTGGAACTCTCTCCTTTGTCTTTTTAAAAAAAGGAATGAGGGAGTGGTATGAAATTGCCACGTTTTGAAAAATCCAACCTCTGATTGCACTCTGTCCTTGGTTTAAAGCACAATCTTACACTAAAAGAGGATGGTCTAAAACCAAGGAAATAAAAAGCTGTGGTCTTTATACTGGCAGGTGACCAACGGTAGCACTTGATGGAATGATCGCTGTTGCCAATGATCAGATCCCAAATATGCCATCTGACTTTGAATTAATAAATCCTGTTTTTGAATGCTAGTTCTGTTCCTTGGAACTGTTGAACTCTTGTTATGTAAATCAAATTAATTCAAATCAAAACCTTTCAGAGAAATTCCAAGTTGTTGAGCAAAAAGATGGAATTTTCTTGTTTCTTTTTTGAATCTTGACATAACATTAATTGCCATCATGATTAGTTTCTTTAATACAATAAGAACATTTTGAGTGCTGGCCCTTTATTACAATTTTATTAATAAATTTGTCGTATTCAGCACTTGATGTAACACTGCATTGCATTCAAAAGCTATTCTTTTCACTTCATGTTTCTTATATTTGCAAATGTGGGTATGATATATGGCCTGGGAGTTTAAATTATTCCACAGATCTTTACTGTAAAATTTTGAAGCTGGATAATTTTCCTTATTTAAAATGAGTAGTGGTAATTAGCTATCTTGTCTCCACTTACTGCGTAATAGCTGTGAGTCTCCATTTAATTTCAAGAACTAAATTTGACAATAGAGAAAGGGAAAGAGCAGGGCTGTGGGATTAATAGGATAGCTCTCACTTAAAGCTGGCACATGCGTGATGATCCATACAGCTTTCTGTATTGTCAAATTCTGTGACTTGCAAGTTTTTTTCTGTAGTTGCTAATGCTAACTGACATCATTTTAGGCATTTTGAATTAAATATTATCACTTCTGAGAAATGGGTAATAATATTGCATTAGACCATAAGAACTGGAGATGCTGTAAATCAGAAACAAAAGTAGAAATTGCTGGAAAAGTTCAGGTCTGACAGCATCTGGAGAGGGAAATCAAAGTTAACTTTTTTGGTTGAGTGACCCTTCTTCAGAATTGATGGTAGCTAGGTAAAGGTTGGTTTATATCAAGAAGATAGGGTGGGGGGAGGGGGTATGGAGTAAATTACAGGTGGCAAGAGGGCGTATGAAGTAAATTATAGGTGGGGAGAGGAGCAGTTGCACAGATAAAGAACTGGATAACAATCTGGCTAGGAGGGTGAATAGCTATTAATGGAAACTATTAGTGGCTAACAATGGGTCGTGTGTAATAGCATTCTGTGATCACAAGGCCTGGTTTGTCGGGGTTGACGTAAGGACATGCGAGAGCTCAGGCTCTAAAGTTATTGAACTTGATAGTGTCCAGAAGGCTGCAGGGTCCCAAATAGAAAATGAGGTCTTTGTTCTTCCAGCTTGCACCGAACTTGGCTAGAGTACTGCAGCAAGTCTGAGACAGATATTGGCCTGGGAACATGACGGTGGGTTGAAGTGACAGGCACTGGACAACTTCCGCACAATCTTGTCTAATGCATTCAATGCTCACAACATGGTCTCCTCTATAATTGGGGAAACAAAGTGTAAATTAAGTGACTACTTCATTGAAAACTTTTATTTTGTCTGCAAAAAAGACCCTGAACTTCCATTTTTCTTGCTGTTTTTCATTTGAATGTCGGTCTTTATAACACTACTTAATTTTGCATGTTATTGCAGAGAACATTTTGGTTTCATTGGTATTACGTTGGATCTTTTAGTCACTTTGATTCCTGAAGTATAAATCCCTCCTCCTCCTCCCCCCCCCATACCCCACAAGGAGGTAAGAATTGGGGAAGTTTAGCATCATTTGTATAGATTGCTGTGTTGTTAAGCATTGCTGATTGTGACAAGAGACAAGTCCTGACAAACATTGCTGATGTTGACGAAATCCTAGGTTGACATCAGGCAGTGATCAATATTTGCAGGAGACACACAAGTCTGAAGCAAAGCTTTTGGAAGATGTCGGTTTTATTTCTACTGACATATTGCATCTAGATCTAAACACTGCACTTTGGGAAATAGATGTATGTGTACAGGATGCAGAAAAGATGGATAGGAATATTTCCAAGGTTGAGTGACTTTAGGAAATTCAAATGAAGAACCTCAATCCATTTCCTCGGAGAAGGCTCGGTGCAGATTTAATTGTGTATTAGATAGTGTGAAACGGTTCCTGTTTGCAGAAGGGTCATGAACCAGAGGACATATTTTCAGTGAATGGCAAAATAACTGCCAGCAGCAGTGGGTAAATCTTTTTAAATGCTGAGTGTTATCTGGATCCAGAATAAATTGCCTGTAATAGTGGAAGGAGAATTAGTCAGAACCTCCAGAAAGGCACTGGATAAGAACCTGAAAGGAAAGAAAGCTACGGTGAAGTCGGGCTTGCCAGTCTTTACCACCAAGATGGCAGGGGTTTGATGGGCTGAATGGTCACCTGTGCTATGTGTCCTACAATTCTCTGAATCTGACACTTCCAAATTACGTTGTGCGGATATGCAAAATTATTGACATCTACTTTATTGTCTGTATTTACAGCATTTTTTTCTGTTCTATGTTACTTATTTTGCTCCTGCAGAGGTAGCTGCTTGGATAAAGGCAAAATGTTTTTTGTAACTTGAAAGCATGTTAACTTCTGTTCCTACAGCATCTGTAATGTACATGCCAAACAGGGGTGGCTATAAATGCCAACATTGTGCACATCCCAAAAATCAAAACATAACTGAAAAATGTTTCAATCCTTACCAAAATAAGGTGCAATACCCTAACATTGGGCGTGCTCATTTACCAGATCCCTGCATGTACAAGGCACGAAAGTGCTTTATGAAGAGGTATTAGTGATAATGGGAACTGCAGATGCTGGCGAACACAAAATAACAAAGTGTGAAGCTGGATGAACACAGCAGGCCAAGCAGCATCTTGGGAGCACAAAAGCTCTCTGCAGAAGGGCCTAGGCCCGAAACGTCAGCTTTTGTGCTCCTGTGATGCTGCTTGGCCTGCTGTGTTCATCCAGCTTCACACTTTGTTATCTATGAAGAGGTATTGCCTTGTTTTTCAGTATTACTGCTGCTGTAGTGGTGTGATCTTCTTTATCACCATGTTAATCCCTGGTTTTAGGGAGAACCTGCAACTTATGTAGGTGGCACAAGCTCTTGATTAACATGTCTTGGAATGGCTGTCAGCAGATGACTAAATAATGATTCTGGCATATTGGTGTACCCAGACACGGAAAGAGGATGTGATGGAAGCTGGATCGGGCTCTGATGGACTGCTTAGGCTGCTGGCACTGTTTGTGAAGTCTGCCATTGCTCTTTAACTTTGTGTGTTGCTTTATAATGAATTTCCTTTATCTGAACATCATGCTGCTCCTTATAGTTTATAATCACTGACCACTCTAGTCCCTCACTTGTCTGTGCATTGTAAGGAGGTATCAATTTGAGGATGGGTAGTCCTCATCTTTTATTAGTATTAAGAAAGTGAATTGGCTGCATATTGGTTGATTTTATAAGACCTTCCTGCTGATCACCAGTAGACCACCCTAATGCAGGAAATGATATCAAAACCACAGATTTAAAGAAATGTTTTATTTTTATTCAAGTATAATATTTTTGCTGGTGCTTGAGATTGAATTCATGATTATTCTGTGGCCATCCTAAATGAGTGGCCGGTTTTGCTCATGTAAGAGCTGGTTTGTATATCCTGCTCCCCGATGGAGTGACTGAAATTGCCATTGAGTATGTTGATGCTGGGATGTTGGAAGATGTTCACTGGCTGTGGGATGTTGAGGGAATGGGAAGCAAGCACCAGGGTTAGTCTGGAACATGTTGGTGAGGAGGCCAGCAGGTAATTATAAGCTAGAAAGTGGTAGCCATGTAGAAGAGATTGAACTTAGCTGTTTGGGGAATGTTTCCATGACTTATGGTACTTCGATTCAAGGGGTCATAATGGCCACCTGTGGTTACTTAAAACTAAAGATTGCATGATGTTGAAGGGGTTGCAATTGCCTAGTGGAATTATTGCTAGACTATTAATCTAGAAACTCTGCTAAAGTTCTGAGGATCAGGGCTGCTGAAATAGCTTTTAAAAGCATTGGTTTTGAATTTTCCAATATTCCCTAGGTTCTGAAATGACCCCGTCAGATTCAGAAATAGTCAATGTAATGCTACTATTCAAGAAAAGAGGGAGATAAAAAAAATAGATCATTTAGCTCATCTGTCGTTTGGGAAACACTTGGAAAATCATACTACAATTAGGCGGAGTCAATATGGTTTTGTGAAGGTGTTTTGAATAATTTATCCATCAAAAATGTAACCAGCAACTTGGATGAAGCAGAGCCTGTAGATTTGGTTAGATTTCTAGAAGGCATTTGACCAGGTACGCACCAAAGGCTAACTCAACAAAATAAGGGACCATCATGTAGGGAGTAACATACTAGCATAGGCAGAGTATTGGTTAGCTGACTGAAGGCAGACAGGCTGTTTTTTGGCATGGCAAAATGCCATGAGGATTACTGAAGTCTCAACTATATACAACCGAAAACAATGACTTCGATGAAGGGACCAAATATGAGTGAAATTTGCTTATGACACAATGACCTGGGAAATTAAGTTGTGAAGAGGACGAGAGTCTGCAAAGGGAAGTGGATGGGTTGTGAATGGGCAAAACTTTGGCAAATAGACTATATTATGGAAAATTGTAAACTTGTTCACTTTGAGTGAACCTTCCTGTTTCTTGGGAAGAATTTTTAAAAGCATTTATTTGAATCGAGAGAGATTGTGGAACAGGGTTGCTTGAATGTCTTGGTCCATATACCTCACGTATCAGATTTTTTAAAAAATTAAGAATGTTGTAAAGCAAATGTTTTATCAGCGGGCACGTATGAGACCAGAGAGTGTGCCAATTGATCAAATACTCCACATTATCAAGAGATCCACATAATCAATGTAAAAAACACACGCTAATGGAAGTGTAATACAGGAGGTATACACATCACTGTTATACTTCATTACTTAAGTCATTTAAGCTGTAAATGCAACTTTGCCTTCAATAAAACCTAACTGCAGAGAGCTTTCTTACTTGCACCCTCAATTGACAACTTGGACATTGCAGTAGATCACTGTATTTGAGAAGAAATAGACTCAAAATTGAATCGTCAGTTGATATTTTGTGTGGCCGTTCGATTGAACAACAAATCTATTTACATTGAGATAAATTAACTAAAAATCTATAACAATTAGACAAACTGATACAGTAAACTTTGCAGTGTTTGAGGTTTTTTTGTCAGTTCGTAATGTGCCAGTTTAAACAAAGTTTTCTACAGTTTTAGCTAAGTATGCTAACATGTCAGATGCCAGAATGAAACCTGGCTTGATAGATCATAAGTTTTATTTTTTCAATTTTGTTACCATGGTGGTCAGTCACTGAATATGTTCACCAGAGGCTGCCAATCAATACATAGTCTAAATCTTTTCAGTGGACTTCTGAGATTCGTGCATGGCAGTGACTTCTGAAGCCAGATGTCGATGCTTCAGCACGTCTGTGATGCCAATTGCATGCACAGAATCCTGAAGAAATCTGAGTGACCTTGAAGTGGCTGCAACAACACAGCTGAGAGCAAACACTTGGTATATTTTTAACAAAAGAATACCAAAGATTTTTGTGCACAAGAAAAGACTATCCATATTTGAACTCAACAAAAACTGGTTGATAGGGTCTTATTACAAATATCAGACATATTCTACCCTTTTGCGTTCAACAATGACCTTACAAACCCTCAAACTTGAGTGAGTGAAGTGTCACTGTGATTCTATTTTAAACTTTTTCAATTGGCACAGCTGTCCTTTGTTTCTTCTCAGCAAACTCTGCATTCACTTGATGCTAGCTTCTTTGGTTAATGTCTCTTCGCAAAATCCGTAAATCACAAACGCAGCTCCCCGATTTCTTGAGGTTGTCACCTTGCTCGTCAGGCTGGCTTGTTTTTGTTCAGACATTTTGTTACAGTGCAAGGTAATACGGCGAAATGTCTGAAAGAAAACAAATCAGCTCAGTGAGCAAGGCAACAACTTCACCCACAACCCGACCTACAAATCTTTGTTAAAAGTTTAAATCTCTTATTTCTTAGCATGGATTCCTTAAGCTTTCCTTCTCAGTCTTCTGCTTCTGGGGCTTTCTTTTACTGACATGAAACTTTTTTCTTCATCTCTGACTGGTCTGGACATGGCTAAGCTGAACTGTTGCTCTGAACTGTTTCTCCCTAAAGTGGCCTCTTTCTTTTGGAAAGAACACTACATCCTTACTCACCATCTGGTTCTGCCTTTCCAAAAGGAAACTATCTCTATCTCCTTGTACAATTCAACACTGCTTTACTAAGCAATAGTATTACTTGTTTTCTTCCTTTTTTATAATAAATTGAATTATTCACCTTGCGGGACTTTTTTAAAAAGGCCTAATTTATATCCATGTAAAGACTCTTGCGATCACACCATGTGTAGAACTCAAATGAAACTAAGTTTTTCCTCTCTTAGCGCATATAATCTAGGAATACAAATGAAACTTAAAGCTCTGTGGTTCTGCTGTCTGTAGAAGCAGTATTTCAAAATAGTTAATATTTCATTAATCTCATTTGCACCACTGCAGAAACTAAATTAAGGACTGTTATCAAGACTTACTTTAATTTTTTTTTCTCCTTCAATTTCCTCATTACAATACTTGCTCTATTTATGATGTGGAGGTGCTGGTGTTGAACTGGAGTGGGAACAGTCAGAAATCACATGACACCAGATTGTAGTCCAACAGGTTTATTTGAAATCACAAGCTTTCGAAGCACTGCTCCTTCACCCTAATGTAGGAGCAACGCTCCAAAAGCTTGTGGTTTCAAATAAAACTGTTGGACTGTAACTTGGGTTTGTGTGACTTCTGATGTTTATTCTGTTCAGTATATTTCATTTTGACAGTAACAATATGGTTCTTAGCATAGTCATAGAAATGCATAGCATGAAAACAGACCCTTCTGTCCAACTTGTCCATGCTGACCAGATTTCTAAATAAATCTAGCCCCGTTTGCCAGCATTTGGTCCATATCCCTCTAAACCCATCCTATTCATATGCCCATCCAGATGCCTAAAAAAGTTGTAATTGTACCAGCCTCCACGACTTCCTCTGGAAGCTCTTTCCATACACGTACCACCCGCTGCATGAAAAAGGTTGTACCTGAGGTGCCTTTAAATCTTTTGCCTTTAAATCTTTCCCCTCTCACCTTAAAATCCATATCCTGTGGTTTTAGATTCCCCACCCAAGGAAAAAGACCTTGTCTATTTACCCTATCCATGTCCATCATGATTTTATAACCCTCTATAAGACCCCCCCCATTTAGCCTTGGATGGCTCAGGGAAAATAACCCTAGTGTGTTCAGCTTCTCCCTTTAGCTCGTACTTCCAACACTGGCAACATTCTTGCAAATCTTCTCTGAACCCTTTCAAGTTTCACAACATCCTTCCTACAGCAGGGAGACCAGAATTGCATGCAATATTCCGAAAGTGGCCTGAGATGCTGCTTGGCCTGCTGTGTTCATCCAGCCTCACATTTTATTAACTAACGTCCTGTACAGTTGCAACATGATCTTCCGACTCATATAGTCAATGCATTGACCAGTAAAGGTGAGCATACCAAACACGGTCTTCGCTATCCCATTTACCGGCAACTCCACTTTCAAGCAACTGTGAACTTGCATTTCAAGGTCCTTTTGTTCAGCAACACTCCACAAGACCTTACTGTTAAGTGCACAAGTCTTACCCTGATTTCCCTTTCCAAAATGCAGCACACGTTTATCTAAATTAAACTCCATTTGCCACTCCTCGGCCCATTGGCCAAACTGATCAAGATCCCATTGTTCTTTGAGATAATCTTCAATGTCCACTACATCTCCAATTTTGGTGTCACAAGTTTACGTGCCATACCTCCTATGTTCACATTCAAATAATTTTATATAAATGATAAAAGGCAGTGGACTCCGCACCGATCCTTGTGGCACACCACTGGTCACAGACCTCCAGTTTGAAAAGCAAGCCTACACCACGACCCTTTGTCTTCCAACTTCGAGCCAGTTCTATAGTACAATGCCAATAAGGTCATCATCCTTTTCTTATTTCTCAATTCCAACCAAATAACTTACTTGGATATATTCCCAGGAATATCCTCCCGAAGTGCAGCCATAATATTATCCCTAATAAAAAATGCCACAGCCCTCCTCTCTTGTTCTCTCCCACCCCACCTTCCATCCTTACTGTAGCATCTATACCCTGGAACGGTAAGCTGCCAGTCCTGCCCATCCCTGTGCCCCATCTCTGTAATTGCTATGATATTCCAGTCTCATGTTCCCAACCATTTCCTGAGTTAATTTGCCTTACCTGGTCGGCCTCTTGCATTGAAATAAATGCAGTTTAACATATCAGTCCTACCTCGTTCTCTGCCTTGTTCCTACCTGCTCTGACTGTTTGACTTGCTCCTTTTCCCAACTGTACCAGTCCCAGATTGATCTCTTTCCTCGCTGCCTCTCTGGTTTCCCTGCCCCCACCTTACTAGTTTAAATCCTCCTGAGCAACTCTAGCAAACCTCCCCTTCCAAATCAGATGCAATCCATCCTTCATATACAGGTCACTTTTGCCCCAGAAGATATTCCAATGATCCAAAAACACACATCCTTCTCTTCCACACCAGCTCCTCAGCTGCTCATTCATTTACTCTACCCTCCTATTCCTACCCTCACTAGCTCAGTGGCAGTCAGAGTAATCTAGATATTACTACCCTCGACAACCTTTCTTAAATTCCTGCCTAACTTCCTATATTCTCTCCTCAGAATCTCATCCATTTCTCTTCCTGTATACAATGACCTGCTGCTGGTTCATCTCCATTTCAGAATATTCTGCACCATCTGAGATATATTTGATGCTGACTCTAGTGAGGCAACACACCATTCGGATGTCATGTTGTTGACTGCAGATGCGCCTGTCTATGCCTCTGACTAGAGAGTCCCCTATCATGATCGATTGCTTGGAACCTGGTTGCATTAGATCTAGCCTCAGTACAAGAAACCTGGCTGTCAGTGCTGCATTTTCCTGAGACCATCGCACCCCTGCTACATTTTCCAAAGCAGCCAACTTCTTTAAGATGGGCAGAGCCACAGGAGACACCTACACTACCAGTCTACTACTCCTAGCTTTCCTGGATGTCGTCCATCTACCTGGCTTATCTACCTGGCTTATCTCCCTCCCTGCGACTGCCATCCATCACACCCCCCAGCTCCTGTAAATTCCTCATTGCTGTTAACTGCTGCTCCAGCCGATCCACGCGATCTGATGGGATTTGCAATCATGCATGCTTCCTTCAGACATACCCATCAGTAACATGAAAACTCCCTAATCTCCCACATCCAACATGAGCAAATCATTCTACTAAAGGCCTTCTTTGCATCTTAACAATCTACAGATCCAGAAAATAGCACAGTCTTACTGCTCTAAAAATGTTGCTTCAGACTAGCTTAGTATCTATGTTTTTATATTTTTAAAGTTTAACCAAGAGACAGATCTCAATTGCAACGTAGCATTTTAAAAAAAACCCACTGTACTCACTATAATAGATTTACAAAAGAAAAACAGTGAGGTTGCACTTTAAAAAGCCACTTGGCTGCTCCGCCCCTGTGAGCTCCCATGCACAGGTTTCTCCAACATCTGTGAAGTTCACTGTTTACTTTTCTTAGAACAAACTCCGATGTCAGAGATATTTAAAACCAGAAAGGAAAGGGAGCAGCTATGTAGGTTACTCCTTTTTAAGATGCTGTTGTTTTGATTTCTTTTTCTCCCAAAATTCTAAAACAATGCAACAGCTTGTAAGACAGTAATTACTGTTCCTAGAATTTGAGGAAATCAACTCCAACTCCAACACTGAAAATACCTCAAAAAAAAAGCAGCTCTTACAGCTACAATTTTTTCCCGTCCCCTCTTATCCGTCTGTAACACTGCCACACTGACACCTGGATTACTGTGGTCAATAATCAACTTAAGAGGGATATCATAATTTGGTGCTGCTAAAGCCAGTGTGTAAGTTGGGGCAGCTTGCAAGCTGTCAGAGGCACTCTGACTTTCTTTTATCAGTTCAGATTTTTTTTGTTTCTTGCCAAAGGAATCACTAATTTGGAACAAACTTGGGGTGAAATCCACTCCTGCAATACACTGCAAAACATTTTTATTTTGTCTTAGACATTGGAAACTCCAAGATATTCCTTACTTTTGTTTCTTGGCCTTGCCCCATGAGTTGATCCAAATGATTTGCTTTCATTTTGACAGGTTCACTTTTCTCTAAATGTGTGACCAATGTGAGTCTTTGTAGCCAATCAAGCAGTTGGCTCGTGTTGTGAATGTTCCTCTCAAGTTTGGCCCAAGTAGAATCATCACAAAATGCTGTTGCACGAAACTTGGATGGTCTGTTTAGCTATTTGTTGAAATGTTGCTGGTGTTTTTTTCATTCCAAATGACATGACTTTAAGTTAATGAAGACAATCCACTGTTTAAAAAGCTGATATTTTGCTGAATCAGTCAATGGAACTTGCCAATATCCTACCAACAAGTCAATCTTTGTAAAGAACTCTGCTTGTCCACTTTTCAATACACTCCTCCATTTGTGGAGTTGGATATGAATCTCCCTTTGTGGCTGTGTTGACTTTGTAATGATCTACAAAAAAATCTTTGTTATCCATCTGGTTTCAGCAGCATCACAATGAAGATGCTAAGGCTACTGTAACTGTTCAGTAATATTACTGAACAGTCATAAACTTCTTCTCATTAAACATGCAGAGTTGAATCTGTCAGGGTGTTGGCTTATCAGTGAGGCATCCCCTGCGTTAACATTATGTATAACCAAATATGTTTGCCCAGACCTATTTACACAAATTTATTTGAGCCTTTAGCTTTTAGAAGTCACTTCCATAGCGTAATATTCTATCAAATTTTTCAACCACTTCCATATAAGTCAATCTGCTGGAGGATTGTCTTTTGAATTTTCAATTTCTAATTAATTTTGAATCACTGATTTTTATTTCACTCCCAGCTTTCACCAGTGTGTAAATAGTTTCCTCCTGGCCATTCTGCCTGTCTTTGTATTGCTTTAACAAGACACAGTTGCTGACTTGTTTTCTCTTGTCTACAGTACTGACCTCGTAATTCACATGATTGAGTTTCTTTTTGATTTGATACAGTCTAGCGAACCTTGATTTTACTAGGTCACCAGAGATGAGCAACAGCGCTTGTTTCCAGCAACAAACTCCTGAACTTTTGGCCTTTTTGTATCTGCACTAGCTTTCACTTTTTTGAGCACTTTTCAAAAGTTTTTTGACCAACTTTGAGTTTTCTTCAAACGTGCACGTATGTTGGAAGTTCGATTTTAATGTTTGATTCATAATTATTTTCTTTTTCTTGACTAACATTTCTACAACCAGTTTTGCAGGAATTTGTCCCAGTGAAGCTTCTTCAGGAAATTTTGTGGAAAACCACAATTATTAAAAGATAATAAAATGTGAGGCTGGATGAACACAGCAGGCCAAGCAGCATCTCAGGAGCACAAAAGCTGACGTTTCGGGCCTAGACCCTTCATCAGAGAGGGGGATGGGGAGAGGGAACTGGAATAAATAGGGAGAGAGGGGGAGGCGGACCGAAGATGGAGAGTAAAGAAGATAGGTGGAGAGAGTATAGGTGGGGAGGTAGGGAGGGGATAGGTCAGTCCAGGGAAGACGGACAGGTCAAGGAGGTGGGATGAGGTTAGTAGGTAGCTGGGGGTGCGGCTTGGGGTGGGAGGAAGGGATGGGTGAGAGGAAGAACCGGTTAGGGAGGCAGAGACAGGTTGGACTGGTTTTGGGATGCAGTGGGTGGGGGGGGGAAGAGCTGGGCTGGTTGTGTGGTGCAGTGGGGGGAGGGGACGAACTGGGCTGGTTTAGGGATGCAGTAGGGGAAGGGGAGATTTTGAAACTGGTGAAGTCCACATTGATACCATTAGGCTGCAGGGTTCCCAGGCGGAATATGAGTTGCTGTTCCTGCAACCTTCGGGTGGCATCATTGTGGCAGTGCAGGAGGCCCATGATGGACATGTCATCTAAAGAATGGGAGGGGGAGTGGAAATGGTTTGCGACCACCCCCAGCTACCTACTATCCTCATCCCACCTCCTTGACCTGTCCGTCTTCCCTGGACTGACCTATCCCCTCCCTACCTCCCCACCTACACTCTCTCCACCTATCTTCTTTACTCTCCACCTATCTTCTTTACTCTCCATCTTCGGTCCGCCTCCCCCTCTCTCCCTATTTATTCCAGTTCCCTCTCCCCATCCCCCTCTCTGATGAAGGGTCTAGGCCCGAAATGTCAGCTTTTGTGCTCCTGAGATGCTGCTTGGCCTGCTGTGTTCATCCAGCCTCACATTTTATTATCTTTGGAATTCTCCAGCATCTGCAGTTCCCATTATCTCTGATGTTATTAAAAGATGCTGATTTTCCGCTTCTTAGATTGTGTAGGGTCCCCACCTAAATTATCAAGACCTTACTAAATTGGTTTTTTGAAAGTGCTTTCAAAATTAAAGGTTCAGGTTTACTTCCTGGTTGGGGTTGACATGGCTGATCTGTTTGGCCAAACCCAACCATGTCTTTACATCCAACTTAAAAAAAATGTTGGGTATTCTAACATGTTTTCTTCCAATATATATAAGTTGCTTGCCGTTTGGGATTTCACAAGCCGCATGTGAATGCTTGATTTCAATACTCAGATGGAACTGTCACCTGATGAACCGATTTCAGTTTGAATGGTTTACGAAGTGACCTCTTTTTCGTCAATATTAGTATTTTGTCTTTTAAATAGTAACGCTCAGGCGTTGGTTCTGATTGAAGTAATGAGTAAGGTCCTTGATACATCTCTGTAAATTTAGGATTTATTACACTTAAAGTCAGCCTCTTTCTCTTTTCCTTTAGAGATTTTTAGGAAGGTTTTCTGCATCAACTGAGGGCAAGTGATGGATAATTTCAAGGGACTTGCCATTGTCTGGTGAGCTATTGCTGCAGTTGACTACAATATTGGCAGTGAAATTTAATTTTACTTATTTTTCTTTTGCATTTTAAATAGTTGTTTGGTCATATGGGACTGGAGTATTGCTGACAAATAAGTTGTCAAAGTTTTTTTTTATCTTGCACTGATTACAGTTCACAAGAAATATCTATGTAAAGCCAAATCAGCCCTTTTTTTAAATGGAAGAAATTCTGATTGCGTGGGTGATGGATGGAGGTTCATTGATAGATCTTTACCATGATGCATAAAATGATGAATAAAAGTTGATTGCCAAGCTTGGTTTAAATTTTAAACAAAGCAGGCTGGCTATGGCTGTCACCTATTTTGCTTTGAAACTGTCCTTTAGTCTGCAAAGAACAGCACCCTGTTTATTAATATCTGTAGCTTCCATTGCAGTATAACATACCACTGCATGAGCTTGACTGACAGTCCTTTTGGTTGGAAAAGCTACCAATGAAATTTTTCTCAGAGTATTACTTAGCAAATGTTATCCAATCATGGAAACTTGTGAGCATGGCATGTGTGGCTGGTTGGGAATTGTCAGTATCTTGCCTGTTATGAACAGCTGAAAGGATGGTCGGCTGCCAGTCTTTGGGACATTTGACCTATAAATACAGCTAATATCACATGGCACTGAAATTCAGAGACCAATTGACTCATATAATAGACATATAATTGACTTTATGGCAGCAGTCTTAACAGCAAGCACCACTCTACGTTGCTATTTTTCACTGTATCCAGCAGTGCACATACATACAGACTGAAAGTTTTATTCCCCTCCATCACCAAATCACATGTAGAGCCTTTCTTGAGAGATTTTCTTATCAACCTGTTTAGAGATGTTATGATACGCCTCTGGACAGCTGGAACTTTTGCCCAGGCCTCCAGTTGAGAGGTAGGGATGCTACCACTGGAGCCCCACTCATGATACTGCAACATTTTTTTTAAGCCAAATGCCAGGTTAGCTTAGTTGGCTGGATGGTTTGTTATTGATAATAACATAGTTTCAATTGCTGCACCAGCTGTGGTTACCGTGAAGAATTCTCCTCATCCATTCCCCTTGCCTTGGGTGTGGTTACCCTCAGGTTAAACCGCCACCAGTCATCTGGGCTGAGAGACCAGCCCAGTGATCTGTAAGACTGTAGTGACTTTAATTTCAGCATTAAGTTTACACTGCGAATAACTGTCAAGCCCTATTTACAAGGTTGCTAATAAGGCTGATCTCATGTTGACCTGTAGGGTTCCCACTGTAACTATTAACTAGTGATTTTAGTTGAGAGTCCAAAACCATCCTGCGAATAATGTTTGAGATAATGGGAACTGCAGATGCTGGAGAATCCAAGACAACAAAATGTGAGGCTGGATGAACACAAGGGTCTAGGCCCGAAACGTCAGCTTTTGTGCTCCTGAGATGCTGCTTGGCCTGCTGTGTTCATCCAGCCTCGCATTTTGTTGTCTGCGAATAATGTTTGATCTTCAATTGGATGAAAGTAGAACAAAATAGGAGACAAGAAAGAGTTATGATCAGTTGGTAGTAGATTTGAAGGCCTGATTCAACATAATTGGAAAAAATGCTTTCAGATCTTGTCTAAAAACAATTTCTAAAGGTGAAAATTGCAGCCAGCATATGTCTTCATATAGGATCAATCTTCCCACCAAACAGAGAAGCCAATTCCCAGAGCATCAAGGCCCCCTACACCTGAAGTTCAGCTCATCAGTGCTTAGTGTTTTGGCTCACATTCGTTGACATTTGCCATGGAGACACTATGCAATTGCTTAGTGTGTGTCCTTTGTGCTTGTTGCTTGTTGCCTGTTCCTGACTTTGTGGTTTTGCTCAGCGAGTGGTTTGAAGAGAACGTAAAGGGGGAGGGGAGAGTAAATGAGATCAAATGGGCCCAGGCATTACAGCAGCCCTGTGAGCTACTTAACGGGAAAAGAAGAAACAGGAGTTGAGTTAGCTGCGTTAGATTAAAAATCATGTCCATTTGTGTTAGCCACAATTCTCTTCTGAATGCATATAGTTTCGAAGAGAAGAAAATTGAAATCTCCCCTATGCAGGGCCACTATGTGCAGCAAAGTGTGTTTGTGGAAAAGGGTGCAAGTGCACAAGGTAGGGCGGTACGAAAGTGTCAAATCAGAGCATCATATTTGCCAACTTGTTATGCACAACATGAAACTTAACCAAGTTTTTTCAACCAAATATGGCCCACCTGCCTTAATAAAATCATTCCTGTGGAGCTCGATCCTGATTTTTTTTTGTCACTCAGTCACTCAGTCACTCAGTCACTCAGTCACTCAGTCACTCAGTCACTCAGTCACTCAGTCACTCAGTCACTCAGTCACTCACTCAGTCACTCACTCAGTCACTCACTCAGTCACTCACTCAGTCACTCACTCACTCACTCAGTCACTCAGTCACTCACTCACTCAGTCACTCACTCACTCAGTCACTCACTCACTCAGTCACTCACTCACTCAGTCACTCACTCACTCACTCACTCAGTCACTCAGTCACTCAGTCACTCAATGAGGGCGTCACTGGCCAGGCAGCATTTGTCACCCATCCCTAATTGCCCAGAGGGCAGTTCAGAGTCAACCACATTGCTGTGGGTCTGGAGTCACGCTGGCCAAACCAGGTAAGGATGGCAGATTCCTCCCCTAAAGAATATTGGAGAACCAAATGGATTCTTCCTGACAATCAACACTGGATTCACGGGTCATCATTAGATTTTTAATTCCAGATTTTTTTATATTGAATTAAATATCTGCCATCTGCCATGGCGGCATTTGAACTTGGGTCCCCAGAACCTTATCTGGGTCTCTAGATTAACAGTCTAGCAATAAGACCACTGGGCCATTGCCTCCCTGTATTTGAACTGACAATGCCTGTAGATGACACATTCTGTGCTAATCTGTCTCTATTGTGTTCAATTATAAATTAAAACTTGATTCTCTTATCACTCCACTCTATTTTGACAGTTATGCTTTACAGTAAATCAGGCAAAAAAAACCTAAGGGGTTCTCCAGTAATATGGAGATTGGAATTTTGAGTAGTTGAGTTTTTGAGACACTTGACTCTGTCTGTTTCTATTCTGTTCTCCACCTTCCACCCCACCCCCATGCTGTTAGGTCTACAAGGATTTTTAAAAGGCACTTGGTACAGTGCATAACAGATGTGTGAGGGTCAAGTTAGAGCTCATGGAGTCAAAGGGGCAACAGCAGTTTGCCTCCAAAATTGGCTGAATGACAGGAAAAGAAGTGGTAGTTATTAATGTTTTTGCATGAGAGGATGGTTTGTAATGATGTAGATATTGGCGTACAGGGCACAGTTTCAGAATTTGTTGATATGTAACTGGGGAGCTTTCTATACCATTGAGGGGGGCGATAGTGAATAACTTCAAAAGCTGATAAGCAAGTTGATGGAATGGGCAGGCGGGTTGTAGTTGAAATGCAGTGTGGAGAAATATGAAGTGATTCATTTTGGTAGGAATTGCAAGGAGAGACCATATGGAAAGAAGGGCCCAATCTTAAGGGTGTTCAGGAGCACTGAGACCTGGATGAATATATGCATTTGTTTTGATGCTGGTCGAACTGTTTGAGTGCGGTTAATAGAGCATATAGTATCTCAACCTTTGTGAATAGGCACCACATGCAGGAGCAAGGTGGCGATGCTAAACTCAAACTGGTTCAGCCTCAACTGCAGTATTGCACTTTCTGGGCATTAGACTTTAGGAAGGAAGTGAAGACCATTGAAGAGTATGCAGAAAGAAATCCCAGGTGATTGCGGGGCTGTGGAATGTCAGTGTTGAGGACAGATTGGAGACTGCCCTGTACACTAATATCGATGTCATCCCTAAAAGATTGGAGACATTGGGACTGTGCTGCTTCGAGAGGGGGGAGTTGAGAGATGGTTTGATAGAGGTATGCCAATTCATGAGGGCACTGGATGAAGTACGTACTGAAAAACCCCTCCCACTGTTGGACGAAGTAGACAGCACAGATTTAAGATAATGGACAGAAGATACAATTGAAACATGAGAAATATTTTTGTGCCATGAGAGGTTAGGATCTGAAATGCACTCACTTTGGGGTAGTGAGAGCAGGGTCAGCCAAGGTATTTAGTAAGGAAGTGGATCATTATCTAGAAAGAATGTGCAGGTGTACAGAAGATGGAAGAGGAATGGCATTGGGCATTGCTTGCTGCGTTCCTGCACAGACACAGGATACTGACCTCTTTCTGTGTCTGACAATTCTGATTTGGTGACTGCTGGGTACCCATGATGGCCTTCAACGTGGAATGTTAAGACCATGCTGTAGGCTGGGATCCAAAAGACAGCAGGTCTTTTTGCAGTGGAAGCAACTGAAAAGATTGTGCCCCCTTGACAGAAGGGATGCTGCAATGATGGCAAACATTATTGAGGCAGCTGCCTGCTGAGTATCATGGGATTAGTATTTGTCCTGATTACCTTTTGTCATACTTGCCTATCTTTTGCTGAATACATTATTGCTAACACAGGTCTGGGTTCAGGACTGGATAATCTTCATTTGATATGATCTTGACTCCAGCAGCAACACGAGAGAGGCTATATGGAAACATTAATCATCTTCACCAATCTCATCAACATGTGAGCAGAGGCAGTCTTATTACATCTGAGAAAAATTGGCTGCCTGCCAAAGTTGTTCAGCGTAATCTACCCTTTCCATGACAACATAATGAATACGGTCAACTATTATGAGGCAACATCACAATCCTTTGAGATAGTCGGTCAAACAGTGGGCTGTGTTTAGATACTTAGTCATTGGCTTATTTGCTTTGCTAATGTCATGTGACTTCCATCCATCTATAGATGGTGTCTGTTACATACTAGAGGTGAGACAATGCTGTTCTGGCTTGTTCAGCTGAGATACGAGGTAAAAGTCCACCGGTTCCTTCTGTGATTTACTCAATGCCGATGATCCTGCAATGGCACTTCTTGCAGAGGAGCACCTTCAGCCACAAATGGATAGGCTCCCTCACAGTTGTATAGTTTGGCTTATTCTTCAGCATAAGGAGGATTTTGCTGTAATAACATAAACCAGTATTGACAAAATTATGCTTGAGGTTGTTGATCATTTCATAGTTCTAGACTCCGTTATAACCAATCTGTCAATTGAGAACAGGAGCAGGCAACCCAGGGAAGCAAGAGTGGAAGCAGGCAATCCGGGGCAGCTGGCGGTGAGAATGGGACCAGGCCTAATTCAAATTAATTCAGATTCAATTGATGCAAAAGCTGCATCTGTCATGGCAAAGTTAGGTAAAGATTGTGGTCAATAGCAACCTGACCAAGAGTTATATCCATCAGATGGGTGGTGAACATAAGCCTGAAGATCATTTGGATGGTAAATTGGGCATTGAGTTCTAGCCTCCTGGGCGTTTTTAGCTCTGCTCCAAGGACACCTACAAATGAGGCATGAATTTGCTGGATATTGACACTGGGCTTCCAGAGGCTGATAATCTTAAATGGCAACGGAAGAGGTAAGGCTAAAATAAAAAGCTCATCTAACTGAAAAGTGGGGCCCAGAGAGAAAACAGGCTAGCAAATCTGAAACATCCTCAGCCATTGTCGTCCCCTGCAACTAATAGATGCTGCCAGGCCACAGTGGAGAAGCTGGGACACACAAGGCAAGGTTCAACACCAGTGACCATCAAGACCATCTCATAAAACGGAAGGCTACTGTTGAAATTGATACCAATTATCAAAACAGGCTTATGACAGTATTGCAGGGGGCTTCACTCTACATTCAGCTGATGCCAAAATTAGTAGTGATCCATCCTCCAGCAATGAGATCCTCAGCGAAAACTTGAAGATAATGTCACGGAATACTGATTGGTGCAATGTAGTAACAGCTGAGGGGTTCAGTTGTTTTCATATTAAGGTTATGACCAAATAAATCCCAGTGAAAAGCAGTGAAACTCTAGTCAGACTCCAGTGAGATCACCTGGCAATCACAAATTTCTCTTTCCTCTAGCACTGTCACCATTACATTCTCTCTTTTGGTTATTTCACTCAGCATTAAGGCAACAGCCACAATACCATTCATAGTGCTTGAAGTATAGACCTTTGTGGAAAGGATGGTCTCAACTTCTTCAGTGCGAAAGTGACCCATACTCTAGGTTTCATCTCCACTGCATCTTGTACTCTTCACCACTGTCAATGTATAGGCCACTAAAGCCTTCAACCACTGCTGAACACACTGCAGCTAAGCTGAGTAAATCCATTTTGTTGACTTGTGATGAACAACTGAACCACAGCTAATGTGGAGTATTATCAGTGGTTGTGCTCTGACGATTGACTTTGATGAAGTTAAGGAAAAATACCATTCTGACCTTTATAAAATTTGCACTGCCTTCCAAAAGAAGAAACAGCCCTCTTCCTGAGGGACTTGAATACCAGGGTTGGCCATGACACCAATGTGTGGAGTGGAACTGTTGGGAAAACAGGATGGGAAAAGACAATGCAAAAGGTGTCTTCCTGCTGACACTGTGCTGAGCGTGGCCTTGTTATTAGTGCTCTGTGCTGCTAGAAGGCTAAATATCAAACTACTTTGAGGCATTCTGAATCAAAATATAATTACTTCCTGGATTATGCCAACATTTGTCAAAGTTGTAAGGAATCTATATTACTCAGACTGTGCTGCAGACTGATGCCAACTTGACAGAGGAGAAACTGATTTGATAGAGCACGCGTCTAGCACCAAGACATCACATTGACATTGAGGTGATTGACCGTGATCATATTGAATGGCCTAATCCTCCTATCGTGTATGTTTCTGTGCAAGGCCTAAATGTTCGAGAAGATCAATGTCCCAACACCAAAGCAGCTGGAGTAAAGAGTGGTTTGAACTGCGTTTAGAATTCCTGTGTGGAAAAATCTTTACACACTCACCTTTACTCATTTCAGAACAGTGAAATTAAAAAAAGTCGACCTTATTTGACAAATGGTTTTGAGCATTAATGTCACCAAAACTGATCTAATGAAAAGTAAACTGAAAATATGCTTCTGGAACAAAAGTGTGCAGCCCTCGTCTCTCAGAACAACCCAAGATTGCAAGTCGAGATAACTGTCAGCCACAAGCTGCTGAAATGCTCAAGACAATCGAAAGGTAAAGGACTAGGTGGGAAGAGAGAGCTCGAGAGATCCAACAATATGCTGACCAACATGTGTGGAGGTTTTATCAAGTTGTCAGGGCCATGATGAAATGGAAAATATCACCATCACTCTCGGGTTAATATTTTTTTCCTTCAAGGATGATGATGCCATATGTCAAAGCTGGAAAGAACACAGAACAACTTTTGACTTTGAATCTTTGACCTGATACACAAGGGAGTGTATGTTGAATCCAGAAATGGAACATCATCAATTGAAGAGTGCATCAGGCAATCAAACAGACCGAAAAACAAGAAATTGTACCATTCCTGCTTAGCTGTCTAAAGCTGGTGGGCTTTAGCTCACTTTATAGCATACACTTCTACTATGGATTTGAGTTGAAAATTCTGACATTGAATCTCCTAAATTGCATACACTATGTCACTAAGGGAATCTTCCCAAAGTTAGTGCTGCTTCATAACTTTCAGAGGAATATATGATATGGTCTTTCTTTTCAGACAAGTCCAAGAGACACATTGAGACCACCGTCAAGGAGCCTGTATTGTAGTTGACTAAAAGTAGCTCCAAAAAGAGGGAGGAGATGGCTAGAGTTAGTTGGAAGGGGAAGCCTGACAGGGAAGACAGTGGACAGTAATGCCTCCGGGCATGTCCGTAGGGAGTTTCTCGGGATAATTCAGAGGCACAGCAGAAATTTCATGCCAAGTCAGAAGAAACACATTAAGGGGAGAGCGAGGCAAGTCACGGACAGCATAAAATAAAAAGCATACAATGTGTTGAAGATTAGTGGGAAGTCAGAACTGGGAAGCAGTTTTTAAAAAAAACCCAGCAGAGAACCCCTAACAAAGCAACAGGAAGGGAAGATGAAGAACTAGGAGAGTAAGTTAGCAAGAGGCCCAAAAAAAAATCATAGAATCCCTCCAGTGTGGAAACCGGCCATTCAACCCATCAAGTCCACACTGACCCTCCGAAGAGCATCCCACCCAGACTTCCCCCACCATACCCCTGTAACCCCTGCACGTCCCTGAACAATATGGGCAATTTAACATGGCCAGTTCACCTAATGTCACGTTTTTGGACTGTGGGAAGAAAGTAGAGCACCCAGAGGAAACCCACACACAATGGGGGAATATGCAAATTTCACACAGTTGCCTTCAAGTCATCTCCACTAAGAAAGCCATCAACAAACATACAAACAGACCCCATATAAACGCCATTGTGAAGAAAAATCAGAAGCGAGGTAACCTAGATCAACTGACACCAGAGTTTAAATAACAGGCGGAAAAACAACAGCGCTTCATTGGAGGCTGCACTGATGCTGTTACCCAGCAGGCTAATGAAACGTCTGTGGAACAACAAGCCAGCTCAGTGAGCGATCCAACCACAACAGTTGCCTTCAAAATCTGGCCTGTAGTCAAGTAGACCCATGTCATAGCTTCCAAGCTATTGATGGCTATTCACTTCTTCAAAAGTCAGTGCCCTGCGATGTAATGATTAATTACTGCTTGGATGGAACACACTCCACTTGAAGCTATTAACATGCGTGGTTAACAGTTTGTAGCTAACTACAGTGCTACAGTATGCAAGTCACATTTGGTCTCTTCATTTCTGCATTCCAGAAGGTTTTGTTTGTCCTGGTCAAAAGAAATCTCTTATCTCAAAGCTCACCTGTTCAGCTTTGTATGATGGAGAGATTCTAAAATACGTTGAGTATTTCCCTTGCTTAGGTAGCCGCCTCTCAAAAGATCTGCACTGCATAGACCCTACTCCAGTGACGACTCCAAGTCAATAAAAGTCCTAGAGAAGAGTTGTCACCACCCTCTGCATTAAACTGTGGAAGCTTTCACAGACACGTACAGTGCTGGAGATATTATATCGCAAGGCCTTCCCCACATTCAGTTTAGTGAGAGGGACATGTTAGCATCCTCATTGAAGCCAGCACATTGACAACCGTAAAACCAATTTCAGTGTGTTGGACAGTGGTCAGGTAGCTGAAATATGTCTCTGGTTCCTGTTTTCTAAACTCTGAAATGGCCAGTGTTCTACTTTGTTTCCAGAAGTAATGATGCTAAAGGTACCAAAGAGAGGCAACTACTAGGATACAGTTCCACTTGGCTTGGTGCATCTTTATAATGCTGCTAAGCAATAGTATGTAGTTAGAATGGCACTGGTTGATTGAGTTCCATGAACTGTGGTCTGCCTCAGGTGGTTGATCCATTTCCTTTTCAAGATATAATTGCTCCATGGAGCTGTCTCTTCTCCACCTATCTTCTCCTGTATCCACCTTCGATCTGCCTCTCCCCCCGCCTATTTATTTCAGAACCCTCTCACCATCCCCCTTTTCTGATGAAGGGTCTAGGCCCGAACATCTGCTTGTGTGGTCCTAAGATGCTGCTTGCCCTGCTGTATTTATCCAGCTCCACACTTTGTTATCTCGGATTCTCCAACATCTGCAGTTCCTGTTATCTCAGCCATTTTTATGTTGAGTCTGGTTGCTTTAAACAGTTGGCCACTTGGCCACACTTCATTGTCAGAATGTCTCACACGGAGCAGGTTTTCTTGAGTGACCTTATCGCCACCTCTGTAAGTTTGGGTAGACTGTTTCTTAGAATGGTATGTATGATAATGGTGAATACCTGGCCTTAAAACCTGAATAAGCCAATTTCTAACTGCTCCAATGCCTTGATGGGAATATTGATGGTATTAATGGTTTTCTCCTTTTTTGGTTTTTTACAACACAAGAAATGCAGTTGCTGATGATTTTTTTTATTAATAGAGAAATCCCTGGCTGCCATTCTCACTGTGCTGTTGCATGAAGTTTTAATATCCAAATGACATTGATAAATTCTCTCAAAAGTATGAAGTCTTAAGTTTTTGTTACAGTCTCTCTTGTTGAAGACCAGTGAGTTGTCATGGAATGTGATGACTGCCACAGTTCACGTGACAGATTTTGAATTGGCTTATTCAGGACATAGTCTGGTCATTCTTTCAGATAATAACTCTGATTTAGTACACTCTTCATCTCATTTTATTGCTTTTCTATGTTGTTGCAACTTTCTTTCTGTTGATGGGAAATGTTTTGTGGCTTAGGATTTATAGATTTTATCCTCTTCAATGAAGTTGAAATCAGCATATGTTGTTCAATTTGATGGTTCCCTGGACAGTGTACCTGCTGTTTGATATTTATGTATGTGTTCACTAATTAAATCTCACCACGTTAGATTCAGTCTGAACTGTTGAATTCTCATGACATCTTGGTGATTCCCTTTCAGTTCAGAAGACTGAGCAATGATTTATGGCCTCCTTCCATCTTGAAACTCAATAACCTAGAGATGTTTCACATTACCGCGAAAGTTTATTTTTTCCCCCAAGAGTGGTGTAACATGACCCAGAGGCTTTGATCTCAGTGGACCAGTCTACACTTTCCATCATTTCACAAGATCCAATCTGTTGAAGATGCATCAGCCGCTATAATGGTCAGTAGATGCCGATCATAGTGTGTTGAGTTTACTGAGAAGATCAGGAAATCCCTGATGTTTGTTCAAAGACTGGTCAAAGTTGCAGCACTTTTTTTTCCCCCCCACCATGGCATGGGAGCTGTCTCAAAGGGTCCCTAATATCTGCTGGGTTTGGTTAAATTTAGCAACCTGATTTACTATGTGAAGGAGCCTTTGAGACTTTTTAGCCTTGACCAGTGGGAATCCTCGTTGCTGTGATTGCTTTAGCTTAGATAGTGTGCTGAAGAAATCTGCTTTTGGTTTTGCACACTCTCATTCCTTGTTCAGTGTCAGACCTGCATTCTGTCAGGCTTTTATAACTGTTCTAACTTTTTGATCATGTTTGTCTTGTGGCTGTGTAGTCAGCTATGTGAGACATTACAGGGCCTGCGTTTCCTGATATTACCCTCTACAGATTTTCTGGAACAGATACTATTCCAAAGGGAGCCTGTTTAAGCAATGCCTGACACCTATGACTTTTTTTTAAATTCACCGGATGTGTGTGTCACTGGGTAGGTCAGCATTTATGGGCCATCCCTAATTTCCTAGATGATAGCTAAGAGTCAACCATATTGGTGGAGTCATATTTAAGCCACACCAGGTGAGGGTAGTAGGTTTCCTTCTCAGAAGAACAGTTAGGGAACCAGATGGATTTTCTCTGACAATCAACACTGGTTTCATGGTCGTCATTACACTATTGATTCCATTTTTGAAAAATTCAGTCCAAATTTCACCATTTGCCGTAGTGCGATTAGAACCTGGGTCCCCAGATTATTAGTCTAGTGATAACTCAGTTGTTGCCTCTCCTAGGTGTAGAACTAGAATTGGGTTTATTGTAGACTGCTTTCACTAGTATTTGTCCAGAGGTAATCACTAAAATCCATTGTTAACATCCGGTCTGGTGAATCATACCACTCTTGACTAGTTTTTATAGACTTTCATCCACTGAAGCTGGTCGTAGATCTTGCATTCCGTTGTTTTTATTTAAATGAGCTAGATCCACAGTTCCTCCTTGCTCTTGATCTGACTGGACGCTTTGTTTCTTCTTTAACTTTATCAAAGATTGAGGGTGACATTTCTTGGTGTATGTATCATTTTGGTTTTGTATTGTTCCTCAACATGATGTGGCACTTGTCTTCGATTTCCACACATTTGAGAACAACTTTCAGAAGTCAGTTGAAAATTTCTTTCCTTGGCCTGCATCAATGATTTCATCACTTTTTAATAGATTAATTTCAGCTTTAAGCAAGCCTTTTTGCTGAATAAAGAACACTTTATTGTTAATTGTATAGAAAATCCCATGGTTTGTTCTCTCTTACCCCTGAGCTGTGCCGAGCGTTGGCCTTTTATACTTGATGTCTCTGCAGGATCCTTCAGCTTTGTTGAGGATGGTAGCGATTTGAATCTATTTAAGCTGATCTGAAAGCATTGAAACGCCAGTTATAGTATCACGTTTAGACTCTTGGATGTCCAGATACTTAGTTCTGGACCCCAGTTCTTATTTTCATAATCATTGGTTTCACTTAAATGACCCATTTTTCCACATGTAGAACTGGACTCGCCTACAGGATAGTGGCCCAGTTTGTTCCGTGCACACTAACAAGTCTTCAAAATGGATGCTGGCTTGTTTTCCTCCATTCTTGGTAGGCTGTGGTTTTCACTTGAGTCACAGAATCCCTACAGTGTGGAAGCAAGCCATTTGGCCCATCAAGTCCACACTGAACCTCCGAGTGTCTCACCCCTCTGCCCTGCCTCTAACCCTGCATTCCCCATTCCACCTAGCCTGTATATCCTGGATATTATGGGCACTTTAGCAAGGCCACAATCCATGTAAGCTGCACATTTTTGGACTGTGGGAGGAAACCGGAGGAAACCCCCACAGACATAGGGAGCACGTACAAACTCCACATCGAGTCGCTGATAGTTGGAATTGAACATGGGTCCCTGGGTCTGAGAGACATTGCTAACCATTCAGCCACTGTAATACCTACCACTTGCTTTACTCCTTGCAACTGATAAACTTAACTTTTTTTGTATGGTGCTTCATTTACCCCTCCAAGTTAATGTCCTGTTTTGTTTCAATGTTCCGTTTGCCTTGAAACTGCACTGCTTTCTTCAATGTTAAATCCTGTCTGGCCTCTTAAACTGTCTGACGAGCCCTCACGTGTTACTGATTGATCCAGTTACAAATTTCCTTTCCAATCCTTCATATGGATAACACTGTTTAGTTCATAAATAATCTTTATTGGTTAACAATGCTTTCACTCGAACTATACTAATATTGAACACCCACTCTGAAGCAAATCTTTCTGAACACTGAAGTTGGCATAAAACACTCAACACTTATAACGTTGTATTCTCCGGAATGCTCTGTGTTGCTAATATGTAATTAGTTATGGTTCCTGCAGTGTAACATTGTGTACTTCTTGTTGATGTTTTTGTAAACTTGAAGTTGGCATTAAACAACTTGATGTTTTTGTAAACTTGAAGTTGCTTAATGCCTCAAACCTTCTTTTCCGAATCTCATTCCTAGGCGTGATGCAAATCCTTAATCACCTGGAACGGTTCTTGGAGAAGCAGGTTTGTGTCCATGCTTCACCTGGTGCATCAGGTTATTCGTTGCTGCTCTGAGTTTGTCCTCCAGCTACCTGCTTTGCTTGCAATGTCTTCAAGATGGAAATATTTTCTCTTTCCATCTTGACCATGAGGGTTAACTTTAGGATGCTGATTTGGCAACTGTTTTGCCTTTTACAGCAACCATATTTTAAGTTTTTGAACTAAAAATCAGCCACTGGAGTAATGTGCTTGAAGGCAAGCCCTGCTATTCCCAGAATCATCACAAAAGTTTCCAGTCTTTAAAAGAAATATGCAAAATGCCCAAACTGCCTGATTTCAGACCCAGATTGATAGAAAGCATTGACTAGGTTTCTGTACTTAAGAATCACTATTACAGGTGTTTAGATTCTAGCTGCAGTCAAACCATTGAATTAAATCAAGCAAACACTCTGAATCCCATTGAACTGCCGTCTAGAGGCACCACGGGGGGGTGGGGGGGAGGGGGAAGGGACAAAAAAAATCACGAGGGCATAGAGAAAACAGGGAAACAATTCCTTAGCCTTTGTTTAGAGGATCTTTTGGTTGTTAGAGAACAAAGAACAATACAGCACAGGAACGGGCGCTTTGACCATGCAAGCCTGCACCAACACATTTTTCACACCCAAATTAAAACGGTCTTCACCTTACAGGACCTGTATCCCTCTATTCCCTTCCTATTAGTGATAATGGGAACTGCAGATGCTGGAGAATCCAAGATAATAAAATGTGAGGCTGGATGAACACAGCAGGCCCAGCAGCATCTCAGGAGCACAAAAGCTGATGTTTCGGGCCGAGACCCTTCATCAGAGAGGGGGATGGGGTGAGGGTTGTGGAATAAATAGGGAGAGGGGGGGAGGCGGACCGAAAATGGAGAGAAAAGAAGATAGGTGGAGAGGAGAGTATAGGTGGGGAGGTAGGGAGGGGATAGGTCAGTCCAGGGAAGATGGACAGGTCAAGGAGGTGGGATGAGGTTAGTAGGTAGGAGATGGAGGTGCGGCTTGGGGTGGGAGGAAGGGATGGGTGAGAGGAAGAACAGGTTAGGGAGGCAGAGACAGGTTGGACTGGTTTTGGGATGCAGTGGGTGGAGGGGAAGAGCTGGGTTGGTTGTGTGGTCCAGTGGCGGGGAGGGGACAAACTGGGCTGGTTTTGGGATGTGGTGGGGGAAGGGGAGATTTTGAAGCTGGTGAAGTCCACATTGATACCATTGGGCTGCAGGGTTCCCAAGCGGAATATGAGTTGCTGTTCCTGCAACCTTCGGGTGGCATCATTGTGGCACTGCAGGAGGCCCATGATGGACATGTCATCTAAAGACTGGGAGCGGGAGTGGAAATGGTTTGCGACTGGGAGGTGCAGTTGTTTATTGCGAACTGAGCGCAGGTGTTCTGCAAAGCGGTCCCCAAGCCTCTGCTTGGTTTCCCCAATGTAGAGGAAGCCACACCAGGTACAGTGGATGCAGTATACCACATTGGCAGATGTGCAGGTGAACCTCTGCTTAATATGGAAAGTCATCTTGGGGCCTGGGATAGGCGTGAGGGAGGAGGTGTGGGGGCAAGTGTAGCATTTCCTGCGGTTGCAGGGGAAGGTGCCGGGTGTGGTGGGGTTGGAGGGCAGTGTGGAGCGAACAAGGGAGTCACGGAGAGAGTGGTCTCTCCGGAAAGCAGACAAGGGTGGGGATGGAAAAATGTCTTGGGTGGTGGGGTCGGATTGTAGATGGCGGAAGTGTCGGAGGATGATGCGTTGTATCCGGAGGTTGGTGGGGTGGTGTGAGAGAATGAGGGGGATCCTCTTTGGGCGGTTGTGGCGGGGGCGGGGTGTGAGGGATGTATTGCGGGAAATGCGGGAGACGTGGTCAAGGGCGTTCTCGACCACTGTGGGGGGGAAATTTGCGGTCCTTAAAGAACGTGGACATCTGGGATGTGCGGGAGTGGAATGCCTCATTGTGGGGGCGGAGGCGGAGGAATTGGGAATAGGGGATGGAATTTTTGCCGGAGGGCGGGTGGGAGGAGGTGTATTCCAGGTAGTTGTGGGAGTCGGTGGGCTTGAAATGGATATCAGTTACAAGCTGGTTGCCTGAGATGGAGACTGAGGTGTCCAGGAAGGTGAGGGATGTGCTGGAGATGGCCCAGGTGAACTGAAGGTTGGGGTGGAAGGTGTTGGTGAAGTGGATGAACTGTTCGAGCTCCTCTGGGGAGCAAGAGGCAGCGCCGATACAGTCATCAATGTAACGGAGGAAGAGGTGGGGTTTGGGGCCTGTGTAGGTGCGGAAGAGGGACTCTACAACCTACAAAGAGGCAGGCATAGCTGGGGCCCATGCGGGTGCCCATGGCCACCCCCTTAGTCTGTAGGAAGTGGGAGGAATCACTTCCTATTAATGTATTTGTCCAGATGTTCCTTGAATAACCTGTGTCCCCTAGTAATTGACTGCTCCATCATGGGGAAAAAGCCTCATGCTTTCCATTCTATCCATGCCATGCACAACTTTATAAACTTGTTTCATTCACCCCTCAACCTCCTGCATTTCCAGAGCACCCTTTCCCCTCCCCATTTCTGAAAAAGTGTCCTGACTCGAAACATCAACTTTCCTGCCCCTGTAATGCTGCCTGGCCTGCTGTCTTCCTCCAGCTCCATGCTGTGTTGTCTCTGACTGCAACATCTGCAGCTCTTGCCAACTCCCAGTCTATCCAACCTTTTTTTCATAGCTAAAACCCCCATTCCAGACAGCATCCTGGTAAACCTTCTCTGTACCCTCTCCAAAGCATCCACATCCTTTGGTGTGACCAGAACTGTACGCAATAAACCAAGTGTGGCCTAACTAAAGTTCCATAAAGCTGCAGCATGACTAGCCTATCCTTGTACTCAATGCCCCTTCTAATGAAGGCAAACACTTTATCTACTTTATCTGCCTGCATTACTACCTTCAGTGATCTGTGGACCTGGACACCTAGATCCCTCTGCATATCAGTGTTCCTAAGGGTTCTGCAATTCACAGTATAATTTCCACCTGCACTTGACCTTTCAAAATGCATCATCTTGCATTTTTCTGGATTGAGTCCCATCTGCTATTTTTGTGCTCATGCCTCCAACTGACCTATATCCTCTGACAATCCTCCTCACTATCTCCAATTCCTCCAATCTTTGTATTGTTTGTGAACTTACTAATTAGACCATCTACATTTTCCTCCAAATCACTTATGTGCACCACGAACAGCAGAGGTCTCAACACTGATCCCCGCGGAGCACCACTATTCACAGCCTTCCATTCCGAAAAGCATCTTTCCACTGCCATCCCCTGTTTCCTATGTGACTTCACCTTTGTACCAGCCTGCCATGAGGGTCCTTGTCAAAGCTTTTACTGAAGTCTTTACTAGTTCTTGCTGATCTCAAGATTTTTCTTTGACCTTTTTTCTGAATGTTTCCGCTAATCTGCAAGGAGGGCAGGGTGGCTGCTTGACTTAGAAAAATTGCCATCTAATTCAAAATCACAACTTATAGTATCAGCTGAAGGAAAGATGAGCTGTTTTCTTTGGGTTTAAAGTGGCTTACTGCAGAGAACTGAGAGAGAGAGAGAGAGAGAGAAATCTCTGGTTCTTGCAGACTTGCTGTTTTCTCTTCTAGTCTAATGAAGCTTCCCTCTGTCTTATTCACAGTCCAAGCTGTTCAGATACCTGACAACCAATAACCTTGTTGGCAGAGGACTTTTATTATTGGTTTTGTGGACCAGGAACCAATTATCAATCAATTTCATTTATAAACAACCACTTGCCCCTAGTTCTTTACATTACTGGATCCAATAGATACCCAAAGAGGGTTCACAAGCTATCAAATTCCTTATGCTCAAAACTTGCACCCTTCTTTGCAAATCCCTGGGTTTCAAAGCAGTTCATTCTCATTTCAGCCCAGAGTTTTAGAACGTGCAGTCTGTATACTGTTTAATCTCCCAAAGTAATGCTGCCTGGAACTTCCTCTTTATATACAACTTGATGCATGCATGAACTCGGTTCACACAAGTTAAAGGTTCAATGCCCTTCCAGCTTTTTCTATTTAATCACGTAACTCTGACATCACTGTGTTCTTCAGAAATTACTCCTGTAACTCTACAGTTTCACATTGGACAAAAAACACTGAAGATATTTCACAGCTCTCTTTGGATGTTGGTGATGTTGATTCAGTCAAAATAATCAATCATTTAAATTCACTATAATTTGAGTATCACACTTTAAAGCCCTAAAGCCATGAAGCAAAATGGCAGCAGTGAAAAGAAAAGGAATCAAATGCCACAGTCCTGATCCCACTACCATCTGGGACACCCTGCCCAATATGCCCAAAGGTCTTGGGGTAAAGACTTGGCCTGTGTATCACACAGATTACAGAAACTTGAAACATGGATGTATATCTCTGTGACTTTATGAATTTACATGACCCTGTGATTGAGTGACAGTCGAACTACTGGACAGATTCCCACTACCCCATCACACCCCCCCCCCCCCCCCCCCAATGCTGATTTGCTCTATATTAATCAACCACTAAAAGGAAGAAGGTATTTGTTCCACTTTACCTAACACTATTCTTGTCTTGTTTTGAGCGGTTGCACAGTTTGAAGTGCAGTTATCATTGTCTAAACAGTTGTTTACAGGAAATTGCACTCGACCTTGCATTTTCATTTGCAACTTTTTTTCATGTAGACGCATCTGAAACTTAGCACTATTTACTCAAAGGTTGTTTTATTCAAACTAATGATTTAGGTCAAAATTTTAAGAAACAAAGGTGTGCATGATGGAAATGAATGTTTCAAATTACAACATTGACTTTCGTATCTTGATATGTACATTTTAAGTTAAGTATTAAAATTTTCAAAATTTCACAAAGGTTTGTGTTATAATGAACACTACTAACATGAGCAGCTAATTCAGGCTGTGAAACAGTCCTACTTTGTAAGATCTGATAACCAAACAGGTAAAGAGACGTTGCCTGTTTCATCATACAAAGATAATTCAGTCTGAACATTTCCCGAGAATTGCACTTAGAGGGAATGATTAATTGTGCAACCTTTCTGATTTGAATTTCAGTTTTGCATGTAGAAGCTGCCTGATTTTACTAATAATTGCAACGAACATGAATTAATTCATCCTTTCTGCAGCTACAGCCCACTTCCTTGCACCATGTTAGAAATGCTGGAAAGTGGGTCTGAATGAAGTCTTTAGCATCCATGATTACATATTTCTAAAACTTAGGGAGTATAAAATAGTCCAATAAAATCTGATTTAGTCAGTTGTCTTGTAAAATCAATGCAGTGGAGTGTGTTGTCTCACATTTGCTGCTCAGGCCTACACTTTCCTGAGCCAGAAGATCATTGTTCAAGTCCCACTTCCAGAGATGTTGTAATATTTCTGAGCAGATTGTTGACATTTTAATGTCAGTGATGAGTGTTTGCAATAATACTGTAGACTTGGTGTGAACATCTGGTGAAAAGGGGTCTTCTGGTGGTGCAGGAATGATGTTCCCACATCGGGACAGGGAGGTCCAGGCTCAAGCCTCACCTGCTCTCGGGGTACATAATGTGTTTGTACAAGTTGAGAATATGAGGCAATGGGCCAAGGGATGGGAAATTGAAAGAGAATGGATATGTGCTTAAGGGTCATTATGGGCACACTGGTCCAAAGGGTGATCTTTGCTGTAATATTGAATTCACTCATAGTGTAGACAATTTTTGTATTGTTCTTTACTGCTCACCACTGTTCGTTGTTACTGGCTATGTAATTGTAAAAATCCTATAAGAACAATTGAATAGGATAACTCCTCCTTGTCGTGGTCGTCATTGTCTTCCCCCTTGTCCACCACCACCGCCAACCGCCCCATCCCTTGCAATTGTTCATTCCTAAGTTGAGGCCAAGGGATTTCAGTAGTCGTTAATGGAGTGTGGATGTTGCAGACCAGGCCAGTATTTTGTTACCATCTCTAATTGCCCAGAAGGCAGTTGAGTCAACTGCATTGCCATAGGCCTGGAGTCACATGTAGGCCAGACCAGATATGGATAACAGTTTACTTCCCTAAAGGACCGTAGTGAACCAGATGGATTTTTCTGACAATCGGCAAAGGTTTAATGGTTAAATTAGACCCTTAAACCCGATTTTCTTCTTTTTATTGAATTCAATTCCCACCATCTGCCGTGGTGGGATTTGAGCCTGGGTCCCCAGGACATTACCTTAGTCTGTGGATTAACAACATTACTAGGTCATTCCTCCCCAATAACTTTTATCTTTAAAAGCTATATTAGCTAAAAGTTGTGCAACTGATCGCATACATCTGCTATGGAGCCATTAGAGGATAAAATTACATTTGAACCTGGCTGTAATTTAAAATGAATGTAGTCTGGAAATTGATCAATATTTAGTTCATTGCAATGATTAAAGAACAGAGTGGATTTTTAAAGTTTATAATTGAAGCGCATGCCAAGCAAAGAATTGGACCCCTGTCGCTATTTTTGCACTGTCATTAGTTTCATTATCGGTTTTTGCTGAAAGTGAGCCCAAAGATCAGATCATGTGTATGTTTAAAAGAATTCCTTTTTAAGAGTGCTCATCCTGGATTCTGAGGTAATTGCAGTCTAAATTTCTTGCCTGTATAGAAACCAGCAACAGGAGTAGGTAATTTGGTTCTTTGAATCTGTTCCACCATTCACCATTATCATGGCTGGTCCTCATGTCAGTGCCATATTCCTAATTTCTCTCCATACCCATTGATGCCTTTAATATCTAAAAATCATTCTTCTCTCCGTGTGAATATATTCAGTAAGCTCCCCTCCACACCATCCTGTGGTAGCAAATTCCACTGTTGATCATTTAGTAAGTGAAGAAATGTTTCCTCACTTTAATCCTGAATGGCCTACCCCTTATCTTGAGACTGATTCCTGTTTCTAGATTCCCAAATGAGGGGAAATTGTCCTGCCTGCATAGAGTCTGGGTAGCCCTGTTTCAATCCAAATTTCTCTCATTGTTCGAAACTGTACTGAATAATGAGCAGGCAAACCAATCTCTCTTCATATGACAGTCGTGCAATTCCTGGTATCAACCTAGTGAACCTTCACTGCACACTCTCTAAGATAAGTATATTTTGCTTTAGGGCAACCAAAACTGCACAGAATACTTCAGGTGTGATCACACCAAGGCCCTGTATTATTGTGGTGCAACATCCTTACTTCTGAACACTCATTCTCTTGCAATGAAAACCGATGTACCATTTGTTTTTTCAATTGCTTGCTGCACCCATCTGTTTACTTTCATTCAAACGTGTACAGTTCACCTAGATCCCTTTTACATCCATGTTTTTCAATATATCTCCATTTAAGTAATGCGCTGCATTTCAGGTTTTCACACTGAAGTGTATGACGTCATATTTATCCACCTTATACTGCATCTGCTATGTGTTAAGACATTGTGAAAGACTGGAGTAAAAGCACTGAACCTTGTGACACACCACTAGTTACTGCCTGGCACCTGGAAACACTCCCATTTATTCCCACTATCTCCTTTACTTTTTGGAAGCAATTCCTACCAAATGTGTTTTCTTTATGGATTTATAACAGTCAGTTGCTTTCTGAAGTTTAGAAATTGGAGGAAAATGGGATGCGTCATAGAGAGGAGTAATTTTCAGAGTGGCACCCATTGTAAACAGCTGCTTACCAGTGATAAACTTTTCTTCCATGTGATGTTTTCTTTCCCCCATGTTTGTTTTGGTCACAAAGGTGAATATTATTCTGTTCGTAATCTTTTGCTTTAGTTCCATGGTGCACCATGTTAACAAATGATGAACCAATTTTTGAGAGTGTATCCTCTGAGACAGGAAATTTGTTTAACATTTAGGGATTTCCTGCTATAGTTGCTAAATAAACTAGCGAGGAGCAGCGTGGCTTTTTGGAAAGAAATGAGTTCCTCTCCTATAATTTTTAGCTTTTGAATTAATATTAATATCCTCGTAAGGGATGTCACTTCTTAGTATGAGCATTCGCAAGTAGGACTTTGATAAATCATGGACTGGATGTATGAGGTTAAAATAATTCTGAGCTAGGCCACAAGCTTGTACATGAGGTTCTAACCTTTGCACGCTCATATTTGTGCAAGGATCTGGTATTAACTTTAAAGATCTGACATCAGACCTTTTTGCTTTTTTATTATAAATGGCTATTGTATTGTGTTCTGACTTGCTTGCACATCACGTTACAAATGTACTCAAGAACAGAATCCATTCGTAACCGGGGAGAGTGGTAGACATTGTCCATATGCACTTCAGCAAGATGTTCAACAAGATTCTGCATGGTAGACGACTTAGCAAGGTTAGATCATGTAGCATCCAACAAGAGCTAGCAGTTTGGATACAGAAATGGAACAGGGTAGTGTTGGAGTGATAATGGGAACTGCAGATGCTGGAGAATCCAAGGTAACAAAGTGTGAAGCTGGATGAACACAGCAGGCCAAGCAGCATCTCAGGAGCACAAAAGCTGATGTTTCGGGCCGAGACCCTAGATCCCCTCTGAAGTGTCTAGGCCTGAAACGTCAGCTTTTGTGCTCCTGAGATGCTGCTTAGCCTGCTGTGTTCATCCAGCTTCACACTTTGTTATCCAGGTTAGTGGTGGAAGGTTGTTTCTCAGATTGGAGGTCTGTGACCAATGATGTGCTATGAGGATCAGTGCTAGCTCCACTGCCTTTTGTCATTTATGTAAATGATTTGGATGTTGTTATTATAGCAGTACAATGGGCTGATGAGCAGATGTCAGATTTATTGAAATTAAACTCCGTGTTGCATTTTGTTAGGGCAAATCAGTGCAGGATTCATTGACTGAATGGTAAGATCTTGGGGAGTGTTGCTGAACAAAAGGTCCTTGGATTGCAGGTTCATAGTTCATAGAAGACAGTCACAGGAAGATGGGGTAGTGCAGAAGGGGCTGTGCTCTGAAAGCTTGAGAGTTCAAGTAATTCTGTTGCACCTTAACTAGTGACCTATGACTTCTGACTTTACTCAGTGCGTTGAGTATACGAGTTGGGGGGTCATGTAGCAACTGTACAGGACATTAGTTAGGCGACTTTCTGAATACTACATTCAATTCTGATCTCTCTGCTATAGGAAAGATTTTGTTAAACTTGAAAATTTTCAGGAAACATTTACCGTGCTGTTGATGGGATTGGAGGGTTTGAGTTATAGGGAGAGGCTGAATAGGCTCGGGCTGTTTTCCCTGGAGTGCTGGAGGTTGAGGGGTGAGAAGAGGTTTATAAAATCATGAGGGGCATGGATAGGGTGAATAGCCGAGGGTCTTCTCCCTGGGTTGGGGAGTGCAAAACTAGAGAATTATAGGTTTAAGCTGAATGGAGAAAAGATTTAAAAGTGACCTAAGGGGCATCTTTTTCACTCAGGCGGTAGAGCCAGAGGAAGTGGTGGAATTGGGTACAAATACAAGATTTAAAAGGCGTCAGGATGGGTACATGAAAAGGAAGATTTTAAAGGGGAATGGGCCAAATGCTGAAAAATGAGTAGATTAATTTGGGATATTTTGTCAGCATGGGCTTTTTTAGACTGAAGGGTCTGTTTCCTTTCTGTACAACTCTGACTCTATGTCTGTAATTGGCTGTTACCAAGAAGCCTTACTGCCACCTCTGCAACATACTTTTCTATCTGTTTCCCACGCACTAAAGCCTAATATATCATCATTTTTTTTGTCAGTTCCAGGTTTGATTTTTCTTAACACTACTCGGACTGTTCAACTCTACCACCTATATCACTTCCTGTACAAAGTTCTAGTTAACATACATTAACTTTCCATTACTCAGTACACATGTTTTCAAATCCTACTCCTTGTAAAAATGGTCTCATGCTCTCTCAAATATTTTTCCTATGAACCATTTCCTTAATTTCTAGCCTGTGCGCCGTCTCTCTAATGCAGTTTTTGTAGCAGAGCTGTCAGCTGTCTTAACTTGACATTCTAACTTTTTATTTCCTTTTCTAAGAGCATTACCTTGCCTCCTGCTGGAGAAAGCAAAATATTCACTCCGCATTTCTGATTTTTTTTCTATTGATCTTCACTGCTTATTTAACTTCTCTTAAAAACACATTGGGATCTTCGATATAGCAAGGCGTTGAGCTAGACGAACACAGCAGGCCAAGCAGCATCTTAGGAGCAGGAAAACTGATGTTTCAGGCCTAGACCCTTCTTCAGAAAAGGGTGATGGGGAGAGGATTCTGAAATAAGTAGGGAGAAGGGAAGGTGGTTCGAAGATGGAGAGAGGAGACAGACAAGTTAAAGGTGCGGGGATGGCGTTGCAGAACACCTACGCTCGGCTCGCAATAAAGGGCTGCACCTCCCAGTTGCAAACCATTTCAACTCCCCCTCCCATTCCTTAGATGACATGTCCATCCTGGGCCGCCTGTAGTGCCACAACGATGCCACCCAAAGGTTGCAGGAGCAGCAATTTCATATTCCGCTTGGCAACCGTGCAGCCCAATGGTATCAATGTGAATTTCACAAGCTTCAAAATCTCCCCTCCCCCCACCACATCCCAAACCAAGCCCAGCTCGTCCCCCGTCCTCCCTGGACTGACCTATCTCTTCCCTACCTCTCTACCTACAATCACCTTTACTGGCTCCATCCCCACCTCTCTTACTTGTCTGTTTCCTCTCCACCTATCTTCTCCTCTATCCATCGTCGATCCGCCTCCCCCTCTCCCTATTTATTTCAGAACCCCCTCCCCCATTTCTGAAGAAGGGTCTAGGCCCGAAACATCAGCTTTTGTGCTCCTGAGATGCTGCTTGACCTGCTGTGTTCATCCAGCTCCCACACTTTGTTGTCTCGGATTCTCCAGCATTTGCAGTTCCTATTATCTCTGATACATTGGGATCTTCCTCTACTTTTGCACTTTCTATAAAGCTATACCATTATGTGGTTCTACATTTGTTGAGTCTCCTTACCTCCTTCTACTATGCTACTTCTGTCTTTCCAATTTCCAACTTGCTCCGGGGTTTGTTCCTGGAATGTGGGTGGCACCAGTAAAACAGTTCTTCCTGTACCCTACAAGTTGGTCTGAAGATATATCTACCGGGTAAAATGAGATTGGCAAAATTGGTCAGATTGGTAATTCCTTTCCAAAGGACATCAGTGAACCAGTTGGTCATTTTATCTCCGTTATTTCTGAATTTCTTTTTCCCAACTTACTACTGAGAGATTTTAACATTGACTTCCTAGCCCAGTCCCAAAACACGTCATTTATTTCCATCTTTCTTGCTTTCAGACACTTACTCTGAATCTTCTTGAAGTGAGTGGACTGTTGACATCTTTTGGAGCCATAGTTCAAGATGTGGCAGACCATTGTGGAGAATGGAAAGTCGAGAACACAAAAATAAAATATGACTCTGTTGACATTTTTAAATATCATCTGCATGCCAGTTACAATTATACAACTGATAAACAGTATTACTGGTTTCAGAAAATTCTACACGCCATGGTGCAGCTGTCAAAAAATAAATTCACGTGAAAATCAGAATTGGTACATAGTTTTGCACAGGTTTCAGACACGTCGATTCTTCTGTTTTCTGTCAATGCAAATCATCAAAAGTTGCTAAATATCTCCATTTTTACATAAATGTTAAAAATGGAATATTTACCTTAAAGTAAGTTTTTTTTTCTATATTTAAAATGAACATCTAAATGGGAGGTGGTGCACCAAAGGACAATTAAGGGCCAGTTGTTTTTCAGTCTGTTGCATTTATGCCCATGATTAATTTTAATCTCATTTAACAATTGGATTGAAATTGCTGTCATGTAAGAAAAAATGATGTTGGCAATGTAATGCTTAATTTATTTTTTGTCTTGTTTCTTTTAGTCTCTTTCAAGTACTCAGTCAGACATGACACAGATTAGTGGCCAAAATGCTCAATTAGCAAGTAGTGAGGAGCGACAGAAGTCACTGGACCAGCAGCGGATGCAAGAGAAGGCCAATCGCATTGTGGCTGAAGCAATTGCTAAGGCTAAAGCTCGTGGTGAGCAAAATATTCCCAAGGTGATTGATCAGCTGGTGATCTCGAGCACTGCAGTGGATTGTTCAACTGAAGAGAAAAAGAAAAAGAAGAAAAAACCAAAAGAAAAGAAAGACCCCAAGGAGCCCAAAGAAACCAAGGAAAAAAAGCCCAAAACAACAACAACTACTAAAATCAAAAGCAACAAGAATGCAAGGTATAACACGATTCTTTTTTTCCATCACAAGATTGGCAGCTTTAAATTTTTGCTTTGTCTGCATTGAACTACTGAACTTTTGTCATAACTATCCAGAGACTGTTTAAGATAAAAAGCAAAAGAACTGCAGATGCTGTAATTCGGAAACAAATCCAGAAATTGCTGGAAAGGCTCAGTTGGTCTGGCAGCATCTGTGAAGAGAAATCGGAGTTAACATTTTGGGTCCGGTGACCCTTGCTGCCACAGCTGCTGAGCTTTTCCATTAATGACTGTTTAAGGTAGTTTGGTTTATGCTTCATTGAGGAGTATTCCTCCAATCTGCTGATTATTTTATTACAGATGTAGATGACAGAAGGATAATAATATCCCATATAAATAATTCAGCATTGCATAGAATTACCAGTGATGAAAGCTGCTGAAACAACAGAACTATGGAAAGCTAAATATTTTAATATAAATTTGATACCCAAAAAGGAATTGACCTTGACTTTAGTCAAATGTTCAGAATAAGGCAATGTTTCTAAAACACTGGAGAGTAATTGCTATGATAAACAACAACTTCTAAACACGTAGGTGCTAAACATACCAGATACTCAGTAGAACAAGATGGATAAAATGCTTGTTATTATGCCCTAAATGCAACAGATAGCTGAGGAGGAAAGATGGTAAAGACTGCATAAAATTCAGACTTGCTAATGCTGAGTCATACATAAGTTGCACGCTCAAAAAATGGATTCTCTGAATAGTTGCTGTTGCCTTCAGTAGTTTTAAGGGGGTAATGGTAATTTTAACCAAGTTAAATTTTGACATCCTACTGTGTACTGTAAATATGTTAGATCTGCTTTGTAAATTTATTGAAGATTTTATTACTGGGCTTGAAGCTATGCAGGGCAGGTTTGCAGCAGATGTGATTGAGAGTTTATTTGTCTTTGTGTGCTTTATTTTTACTTTGATCACCTTTTGTGGGCTATAATGTGGATGAGTTACTTGAAGGAACCAGGCATTTCCAGCTTTCAGAACTGAGTTGGATCCTTCAGTTGTGATTGAATTGTTTTTGAGTTGGCCAGAATTATTGATTTCATGGTTATTAAATTACTCATTGAAATTAAATTTTAGTTCATTTCTCCCCCTGCTAGACATTTGAAGAACCCAGCATGATATTAGGGAACTGAGAAAAATATTTCTGAATGCTTTTCTAATTAGTATATTGATTTTAAAGAATGCATTGAATTTACACCGCTTATTATTTAAAATTAATACTCAAGGAAGTTCAAATCCAAAATATGAAAAAAATGCTGTAAGAGTTAAATTTATACCTTTTTTGCACTTGAGATGCTAATCTTGAGAATTAGAGTTATCAGTTGATGCCTTTTCCGATTCTTCCTAACTGACTCCTACCATGGAGTAGAAAATGCTTTAACTTGGGTCAATGCCAGCAAAGATACATCATCAGATATCTGACGTAATTGGAAAAAATACTCAACTTCCTAAATTAATTAAGGCAAAAGTGCTTTGTTACATAGGATTTAGCACAGGTTGGCGCATTTGCCTAATGATTTCAATAAATTGAACACAATTTTCATAGTTTTCAATGTTGTTGGAAAAATAACGGCAAATTTGACATTAAGTCCTTTCTTCCCTTTTCGAAGTAATTTGGCCAAATTTACAGATGTGCTTTTGAAAAACATCTATTAGTGAGTGAAGAGGGGCTGCACTGTGAATGAGCTAAATGACCACGTCATTGTGGCACAGGAAGCTCTTCAAATTGAGGGATCGTACAGAGGAATGTAATGATACTAAGAGACAGTATAGTCAGATGGATTGACTCTGCTGCCTGCAGCAAAGATTTGAGAGTTCATGTGGTAGTGTTGCCTACTTGATGCTAGGGTTTTGGAGATCTGCTCAAGGGTGGAAAGTAGTATTCTGTGGGAGGGGGTGGATCCAGTTGCTGTCCAACAACAACATCAGGACGAGAAGAGGTTCTGCATAATTACTCTGGTACCTAACTTCTCAACTTAAGAACAAAGTCTTGAAAGGTCATAATCTCTGCTTATTATCATGGTCAGTGCAAATTGGAAAGGTACATTTGGGTTAGAGACATGGAGACATGTTATTCAAAGAAAGGTGCATGAAGTGGGTTCCGGATCGCAGGGTACTGGCAGCAGTACTCTACATGTTCTGGGTTCTGTACCGATAGGATGGTCTCCAATTGAACAGTCATGGTGTTGCAAAATCATGAAGTAGGGAAGATTTCAAACAAAACACTGGGGCAAAGTATCAAATGTCAAAGACTTGGTAAAAGAATAGAACTAAGGTCAAGGAGAATAATACAAGAAATGATACAGATTGTTAGAGGAATGCTTAACAAGTACAAATCTAAGAATATAATTCCTTCGTAAAAACTTAGCTGGTGAAGCAGTGACCGCCTTGCTTCAGCGCGGGACTGGTGAGAGTGCGAGCCGGGAAGTGAACTATTATATTCAGGCATTGGCTAAACCGAAACACTACGCGTGTAGTGACTCCCACCCATCGTCCTCCTCTAACCGAAAAAAGACTGTGTGGAAGGTTGGTAAGGTAGGATTTTTTAAGATTAGGACCAGTCAAGGGACAGCGGTGGGAGGTTGTGCGTAGAGTCTGAAGAGATCAGAGAGGTGCTAAATGAATATTTTTCATCTGCATTCACACATGAAAAAGACAGTGTTGTTGAGAAGAATACTGAGATACAGGCTATTAGACTAGACAGGATTGAGGTTCATAAGGAGGAGGTGTTAACAATTCTAGAAAGTGTGAAAATAGATATGTCCCCTGGGCTGGATGGGATTTATCCTAGGACTCTCTGGGATGCTAGGGATGAGATTGCAGAGCCTTTGGCTGTGATCTTTGTCGTAATTATCTACAGGAATAGTGCCAGAAGACTGGAGATAGCAAATGTTGCCCCCTAATTTAAGAAGGGGAGTAGAGACAACCGGAGTAATTATATATCAGTGAGCCTTACTTCGGTTGTGGGTAAAGGGTTGGTAGGGTTATAAGAGAGAGATAGGATTTATAGTCATCTAGGAAGGAATAATTTGATTAGTGATAGTCAACACGGTTTTGTGAAGGGCCTCTCAAACCTTAGAGTTTTTTGAGAAGGCGACCAAACAGGTGGATGAGGGTAAAGCGGTTGATGTGGTGTATATGAATTTCAGTAAAGCGTTCGATGTGGTTCCCCATGGTATGCTATTGCAGAAAATATGGATGCATGGGATTGAGCGTGATTTAGCGGTTTGGATCAGACATTGGCTAGCTGTGAGCCAACAGGGGATGGTGGATGATGGGAAATGTTCATCCTGGAGTTCAGTTACTAGTGGTGTACCGCAAGGATCTGTTTTGGGGCCACTGCTGTTTGCCATTTTTATAAATGATCTGGATGAGGGCTTAGAAGGATGGGTTAATAAATTTGCGGATGACACTAAAGTCAGTGGAGTTGTGGATAGTGCAGAAGGATGTTGCAGTTTACAGAGGGACATAGATAAGCTACAGAGCTGGGCTGAGAGGTGGCCAACGGAGTTGAATGCAGAAAAGTGTGAGATGATTCACTTTGGATGGAGTAACAGGAATACAGAGCACTGGGCTAATGGTAAGATTCTTGGTAGTGTGGATGAGCAGAGAGATCTTGGTGTCCATGTGCATAGATCCTTGAAAGTTGCCACCCAAATTGATAGGGTTGTTAGGACAACGTACAGTGTGTTAGGTTTTATTGGTAGAGGGATTGAGTTTCGGACCCGCGAGGTCATGTTGCAGGTGTAAAAACTCTGGTGTGGCCGCACTTGTAGTATTGCATACAGTCCTGATCGTCGCATTATAGGAAGGATGTGGAAGCATTGGAAAGGGTGCAGAGGAGATGTACCAGGATGTTGCCTGGTATCGAAGGAAGGTCTTATGAGGAAAGGCTGAGGGACTCGCTGTTTTCATTAGAAGAAGGTTAGGAGGCGACTTAATAGAGACATGCAAGATGATCAGAGGATTAGATAGGGTGGAAAACAAGAACCCTTTTCCTTGGATGGTGATGGCTAGCATGATGGAGACAGAGCTTTAAATTGAGGGGGTGACAGATATAGGACAGATGCCAAGGTACGTTCTTTACTCAGAGTAGTAAGGGCATGGAATGCCCTGGCCTGCAACTGTAGTAGATTTGCCAACTTTTAAGGGCATTTAAATAGTCATTTGATAAACATATGGACAATAATGGAATAGTGTAGGATAGATGGGCTTTAGATTGGTTTCTCAGGTCGGCACAACGTTGAGGGCCGAAGGGCCTGTACTATGCTGTAATGTTCTATGTTCTTTATTCTTTTGGAAATCTAGAGTAGAAGAAGTGGAAACTAGGGCAGTTGCATGCTCCTCTTGTCGGATGTGGGAGGTAAGGGTCACTACTGCTGTCCCTTCTGACTTCACCTGCGAGAAGTGCACCCAACTCCAGCTCCACACAGACCGCATTAGGGAGCTGGAGCTGGATGAACTCCGATCATTTGGGAGGCTGACGGGGTGATAGAGAGGAGTTATAAGGAAGTGGTCACACCCAGGGTACAGGACAAAGGTAGCTGGGTGACCTTCAGGAGGGGGAAAGGGAATAGGCAGACAGCGCAGGGATCCCCTGTGCCATTCCCCTCAATTAATAAATATACCGCTTTGGATACTGTTGAGGGGATCGACCCATAGGGGAAAACCATAGTGGCCACGTCTCTGGCACTAAGCTTGGCTCTGCAGTTCAAGGGAAGGGGGAGAATAGGAGAGCAATAGTGATAGGAGATTCACTGGTTAGGGGAACAGACAGGTGATTCTGTGATACTGAGTGAGACTCCCAGATGGTATGTTGCCTCCTGGGTGCCAGGGCCAGGGGTATCTCGGATCAAGCCTTCAGGATTCTTAAGGGGGAGGGAGAGCAGCTAGAAGTCGTGGTACACATCGGTACCAATGACATAGGAAGCAGAATAAGGACCTGAAAAGTGATTATAGTGAGTTAGGACAGAAGCTGAAAGCCAGGGCGAGTAGAGTAGTAATCCCAGGATTACTACCGGTGTCACGGGCTGTTAAGGCTAGAAACAGAGAGACCGCGCAGCGGAAGAGCTGGTGTAAGTGGGAGGGTTTCAGGTTTATAGAGCATTGGGATACCTTCTGGGGATAGAAGGACAGGTTGCACCAGGGACACTAATATCCTGGACGGGAGGTTTGCTAGAGTTCTTTGGGAGGGTTTAATCTAATTTTGGCAGGGGAATGGGAACCAGAGCTATGGGTCAGAGTTTAGAGTAGTCAGTGTATAGTCAGAGCAAGCGGAGAATCTATGAGGAAGGACAAGCAGTTAATAGGGCAATGTGGCAGTCAGTGCAACAGGTAAAGGTATGTCTACTTCAATGCAAGAAGTGTCAGGAATAAGGGTGGCCAACTTAGAGCATGGATCAGTACTTGGAACTATGATGTTGTGGCTGTTACGGAGACTTGGATAACATGGGGGCAGGAATGGTTGTTGGATGTTCTGAGGTATCAGTCTTTCAAAAGAAACGGAGGGAGGTAAAAGAGTGGCATTCCTAATCAGGGATGGTATCACAGATGCAGAAAGGGAGATTGTGGAGGAGGGTTTCTCCACTGAGTCAGTATTGGTGGAAGTCAGAAACAGGAAAGGAGCAGTCACTTTATTGGGAGTTTTCTATCGATCCCACAATAGCAACAGAGAGACTGAGGAACAGATTGGGAGGCAGATTTTGGAAAGGTGCAGAAATAATTTGGTTGTTGTCATGAGTGACTCCAATTTCCCTAATATAGACTGAAACATCTTAAGTGCAAATAGTTTGGATGGAGCAGATTTTGTCAAGTGTGCCCAGGAAGGATTTCTGACTCAATATTTAGATAGGCCGACTGGAGGGGAAGCCATATTGGATTTGGTGCTTTGCCACGAACCAGGTCAGGTGTCAGGTCTTTCGGTGATAGTGATCAGAACTCCCTGACTTTTACTATAGTCATGGAGACAGATAGGAGCAGATGGTATGGGAAAGTATTTAATTGGGGGAGGGGAATTACAGAGCTATTAGGCAAGAACTGTGGAGCACCAATTGGAATCAGATGTTCTCAGGAAAATGCACGATAGAAATGTAGAGGTTGTTTAGGCTGCAGGTACTGGATAGTTTTGTCCCACTGAGGCGAGGAAAGGATGGTAGAGTGAAGGAACCTTGGATGACCAGACATGTGGAACACCTCGTTAAGAGGAAGAAGGAAGCTTACTTAAGATTGAGGACACAAGTTTCAGACCGGACTCGAGAAGGCTACAAGGTAGCCAGGAAGGAACTGACAGATGGACTTGGGAGAGCTAGAAGGGGTTATGAGAAAAGGTTGGCAGGTAGAATCAAGGAAACCCCAAGGCTCTGTATGCTTATGTGAGAAACAAGAGGATGGCCAGCATGAGGGTAAGGCCAATCAGGGATAGTGGAGGGAATTTATGTGCGGAGTCCAGGGAGATCCTTAATGAATATTTTGTTTCAGTATTTACCAGTGAGAGGGACCTTGACATTTGAGAGGACAAATTGGGACAGGTTGATGTTAGGAAGGAGGATGTGCGAAAAATCTTGAAAAACACAAGGATAGATAAGCCAGACAGGATATACCCAAGGTTACTACGGGAAGCGAGGCAGGAGATTGCTGCCCCTTTGGCAATGATCTTCGCATCCTCACTGTCCACTGCAGTAGAACCAGAAGATTGGAGGGTGGCAAATGTCATTCCCTTCTTCAAGAAAGGAAATAGAGATAACACTAGAAATTACAGACCAGTCAGTCTGTCTTCTGTGGTGGGCGAATTATTGAAGAGGATTCTGAGAGATAAGTATTTATAATTGTTTGGAAAAGCACAGTTTGATGAAAAATAGTCAGCATGGCTTTGAGAGGGGCAGGTCACGCCTCTCAAGCCTTATTGAATTCTTTGAGGATGTGACAAAACACATCGATGAAGGCAGCAGTGGATGTGTTTATGGATTTTTTTAGCAAGGGACTTGAGAAGGTTTCACATAGGCTCATTCAGAAAGTAAGGAGGCATGGGATTCAGGGAAATTTGGCTGCCTGGATACAAAGCTGGCTGTCGATTAAAAGACAAAGGGTGGTATTAAATGGAAAGTATTCAGCCTGGAGTTCAGTAACCGGTGGTGTTCTGCAGGGAACTGTTCTGGGACCTCTGCTCTTTGTGATCTTTATAAATGACTTGGATGAGGAAGTGGAAGCGTGGGTTAGTAAGTTTGCTGATGTCGTGAAGATTGGTGGAGTTGTGGACAGCATGGAGGGTTGTTGTAGGTTGCAAAGGGACATTGACAGGATGCAGAGCTGGGTAAAGAAGTGGCAGATGGAATTCAACCTGGAAAAGTGTGAACTGATTCATTTTGGAAGGTCGAATTTAAATGCTGAATACAGGGTTAATGACCGGATTCTCAGCAGCCTGGAGGAACAGAGGGATCTTGGGTTCCATGTACAAAGATCCATAAAAGTTGTGACTCAGGTTGACAGAGCCATAAAGAAAGCATGTGTGTGTTGGCTTTGTTTGGCAGGGTAATTGAGCTTAAGAGCTGTCAGGTTATGCTGCAGCTCTATAAAACTCTGGTTAGACCACAGTTGGAATATTATGTTCAGTTCTGGCCACCTCATTATAGGAAAGATGTGGAAGCTTTAGAGAGGGTGCAGAGGAGATTTACCAGGATGCTGCCTGGACTGGAGGGCAGGTCTTACGAGGAAAGGTTGAGGGAGTTAGTGCTTTTTTCTTTGGAGTGAAGAGAATGAGACGGGACTTGATAGAGGTTTACAAGATGATGAGAGTCATAGATATAGTGGACAGTCGGAGACTTTTTTCTAGGGTGGAAATGACTGTTACGAGGGGACATAATTTTAAGGTGATTGAAAGAAGGTATAGGGGAGATGTCAGAGGTGGATGTCACAGAGTGGTGGGCATGTGGAATGCGTTGCCAACAGTGGTAGTGGAGTCCGATACTTTAGAGACTTTTAAGCGACACTTGGATTGGCACGTGGAGAATAGTAGAATAGGGTATGCAGGGTAGATTGATTTTCGTATGATAATAGGTCGGCACAACCTAGTGGGCCGAAGGGCCTGTATTATGCTTAAAAAAAGGTAAGATGAGAAGTTACAAAAATGAATGAAAGGATAAAACAGCACATAGCATATATATACCATTTGAATCAAAACTGATGAACTGGAATGCAAATAGATTAGGAAAGTGTGATGTGCTAACAATTATAGAGACATGGCTTTTAGGTGTGAAGTAATTGGGACTCAAAAGTTTAACTATACCAGGCATTCAGAAAGAGCAGGAAGCTAGGAAAAGTTAGTGATTCTGTTTGCTAATGCTATTAGCTCAGAGGAGAATGATGAACCAAGTTCAGGAAACAACAATGCCAAAATGGTTTAGATAAAGATGAGAAATGATGAAGGCAGGAGGTGGCTTGTTGGAGTGCTGTGCAGGCACCTAACAGTAACCACATGGCAGATCGGAGTAAAAAGGAAGAAATAATGAAAGTGTGCAGAAAGACACAATGATAATCTTGGGAAATTTTAAATCTGTGACTCGAAAGGTCAGATGGGCAAAAGTAGCCTGGATAATGAATTCATTCAATGTTTCAGGGAAGGTTTCTGAGAAAGATGTTCTGGAGCCCAGGAACAGGTTATACTGGACCACATTGTGAATTTGCACTCTAGATAGCAATGACCATAAAATAATTGGGACATTCAGTCATTTTGGGGAGAGAGGAGTGGGTATGAAACTCCATTTTAAAAAATCTAAGGGCAATTATAACGGCATGAAAGCTGAACTGGTTAGAATGGATTGGTTAATTTTTTTGAAAGCATTGGACGATGTTTAAAGAGATTTCTGAATACATTTGATACTGTGACAGATGAGAAGATTGAACAAAATAAAAAGCAAAAAATTATTTCAATTAGTAAAGGAGGAAAAATTTACAATGAGAGAAAATTAGCCAGATACACAAAAACACATTAAGCATTTCTATAAATGTTTAAAGAAGAGTTAACGAAATGTGAATTGGTCCTACAGAAAGAGAGTCTAGAGAATTAAAAGTGGAAAATAGAGATTGCAAAAATACTTTTCAATTAATTTGCTTTAATTTTCCACTACAAAGGATACAAGTAACACTCCAGAAGCAGATTAAGTTGCGAAATGGGAGGAACGGAGGGACTCAAGAAAATGACTGCAGTGGTAATGAGTGAACTGTTGGAGCTGCGAGCAGATGAGAATCTGTGTCCTGATGGCCTTTGTTCTGGCTTCTTAAAGTGATTTAATTAGATAGTTGTTGCATTGGTTTTAATTTTACAAAGGTTCCATATGTTTGTAATGTAGCAACGACAACTGCTTTATTCAAAAATGGAGGGAGGGAAATCGGGAAACTGAAAACCAGTTAGCTAGCCATCTGTTGTGGGGAAGATGTTAGAAGCTGTTGTTATTCATTCATGTAATGTGGGTGTCTCTAGCTAGGCCAGCATTTATTGCCAATGCCTAATTACACACAGGGCAGTAATAAATTAACTGCATTGCTGTGGGTCTGAAGTTACATGCAAGCCAAATCAGTTTTGGACGGCAATTTCCTTCCCTGAGCGACATTAGTGAACCGGATGGGTTTTTCCTGACAATTAACAATTATTTCATGGTCATTGGCAGACTATTCTTTCCAGATTATTAATGAATTCACGTTCCACCATCTGCCATGGTGGGATTTGAACCCAGGCCTCCAGAACATTGCGTGTCTCTGGATTAGTAGGGTAACGATAGTACCACTAGGCCATCACCTACTCCATTAAAGAAGTTATAGTAGAGCTCTTAAATTAGTAGTAAAATTAGGAATTATTTTAAAATTTCAGTGCTAAATATGAAACTGGCATGAGAATATATTCTCCGTGGCAATGTATCTACCAATCTGAGTCCATGTGCCAACAATCAATGCTCTCCTTTCATCCAGTTTTTATTTAATTATCCCCATTATTTTCATATTTCTTGTGAATTGTCCTGATGAGTGCAAGATGTAAAGCTTTAAGAAAATGTTATTTAATCAATACTCAAGTTCTGTACCACCAGATAACTATTTGCACTTAGGACATCCAAGGCATTGTGATGGAGAAATAATGTTAAAGCCATCTGTTGGCGTTCAATCAGAAAGTGATGGGCTGTTGATAAAAGGAATTGGATGTACTGTACTTAGATTTCCAAAAGGCATTTGAAAGAGTGCTGCGTCAATTTATTATGGAACATAAATGCTTAAGGTAGGTAAGGAAGGTAGCATTTTGGCATGGATTCAAGTTTGGCTAGCTGATAGGAAGCAGAGAGGACTCATGTGGTTTTTATTCTGGTTGGCAAAATATAACCAGTGGTGTGCCATAGGGATCATGCCTGGGACTGCACCAGTCTGCAATTTATGTAAATAACATGGGTGAAGGACCCAAGGCAAAGTTGCTAAGCTTTTGATGCCACAGAGGAAGTTTTTGAAAGGAACATAAGGCTACAAAAAGACATAAGTGCTTGAGTACAGACATGGCAAATGGAATAGATTGTGGGAAAATGTGAAATTGTTAATTTAAAGAAAAAGAAAATATAATTGATAAGAGATTGCAGAGCTCTGAGGAACAGAGATCTAGCTGTCCTCGAATAATAATCATGAAAAGGTTAGCAGATATTGCAAATAATTGAGAAGGCTATAATTTATTACAAGGGATTGAGTACAAAAATAGGATTTTGTGCTTTCATTATACAGCACAGTGATAAGCTGCATCAGGGAAGGTTGCAAATACACTAAAGCCATTCATTGAACATTTACCAGACTCAACGCTAAAATGGAAAGTTTGCTTTATGAGGTGGGATTAGATAGGGAAGGCTTGAAAATGCTGGAGTTTGGAAATGAAGGAGGCAGACGGTTTGAATCAAATGGAATCCTGAGAAATTTTGACAGGTTGACTGTGGAGAGCATGTTTCCTTGTATGGGAGAATCAAGAATTAGGGTTTCGCTGCTTTTAAAAATAGTTCAAATAAAACAGGTGGGCTGAAACTCACTCCTTGAGGGCTGTGAATCTTTGGAACTCTTTCTCTGAAGCAGAGTCTTTGAATATTTTTAAGGCAAAAGGGGATAGATTCCTGTTGAGCAAGAACGTAAAAGGTTTTCAGGGAAGATGGGAATTTGGACTTGAGGCACAATCAGATTGGTTATGGTCTCATTAAATGTCAGATGAAGCTCAAAGGGCTGAATGGCCTACTTTTTGATCACATTATGTCCTAAAATAGACATTTTGGCCCACATTTAAGCTCTATCCTCTGAATTACTTTGTTCCATACCAGCCTTGCCCGATATGCTGGGGCTCGACAATACATCAGGATCACGTTTGAATGTGACAAATTCTGTTCCTAGTTAGAAAACCAATGTATAGGAAAGATTTATCTGAACAATCTTGTCGCCATCTTGTATCCTAACAGGAATGCTCTCAGTTCTCAGTAGCCAGCTTGTATTTTGTTCAGTCATAGATGCAAGTGTTTTTTCTTTGTCTGCTGGTTTACCCTGGTTCCATGCTCCAGTTTTATGACTGACCCACAATCCCTGGCTTTCGTGCTTCCATACATACTGTGCAGCTTTTGTGATACACATGCCCTAGGAGGTTGCCACTCAGTGGTGCAACCTGACCGTTCTTCCCTATGCTTTTCTAGTAGGAATAATTGCAATCGTTTAAAAAGCATGCTTGCAATTGCAGAATGCTGACTAAAAGTAAACAAATACCATTGATAAACAACAAACAGGAGCTTGAGCAGAGCAGTTCACTTGCTAAATCTGTTAAATTGCAAGTGGACTGGATCTGGCCTGTACTTTGGCGGTTATTGTCCAAATTATTATTAGAAATCTGTTTTCAACTTGTATTCTTCAGTGTATTTCATATTGATTTTATAAACACCGTGGTAGTTTCTAGAAATGAAGTTTGTGCAGGAACGAATTCTCCTTCAAGAAAGTTAGTATGTAACAATAACATCTTGAGGCTGCTACCTAGGTTATTATGTTAGGACTGTAATCCGTGAGTATTATAGATCATAGCATCAAAATTGCATGCTGGCTGATGGTTATGAACCATTTTATTATGCACCTTGTTATCTAGAACTGGCATTTAAATGCAAGAATAAATCAGTAATGCTCATGTTGACATTTTGTATATCTCTCAAATACAATAGACATTTTACACAAAATGACATTCCCCCCAATTTCTTAGTGGGAGATCCCTGCATGTACTAATAGTGAATTGACCACATCTCTCTTGCTTTCTTCCTATTGGGAAACCTCTGCAACAGATAACCTTACTGAGATTGGAAAGTCACCATTTACATTTAGAGAGCAGAACAGCAACCCGTATTAGTGCGCAGACTCACTGGCAGCAGTCAATACTTTGGAAGCATTATCACAAACTTTCCTAAATCAGCACTTACTATTGGGTGCAAGTCCAGAGTTTAGAATGTTGGCTTTAATGGAAAGTAACTGTAATTAGAATTGGTGATGTTTCCATTTGAGTTAACTGACAGTGAAGTATACTTATTGTGCTTGATTTGCAAGTTTAATATTTGTTTAGTGACTACTAATAGCCATTTGACTTGCATACTACTCTTTACTGACTTTCCAAATTATAAATATTATTGCTTCCTTGTGTTATTCAATCTCTCATTTGTGCACTCTGGCACTGGCATACTTGTATTGTGCAGACCCCTCACTCTGCATAATCTGTCTTTTCCCTGGGCCTCTGCACCCTCCTCCTGCCCTTTGTATGTATGTGTGTCTGTCTGTCTGCCTCACATGTACCCATTCCTGTATTGTAGAGAATATGGACACCCCTTCTGACGTACACATCTCCTCTCCAATCCATACTAATGCTCTCCTCTCTTGCAAATGTTTTTGGCCGTTTGCTTTATTGCACATCTGCAAGCATCTGCTCTCCGGTGATCAATTGCAGTTTTAGGCAGCATGTTATAAGGGAGAAAATTAGATGATGTTGACTTTTGTTTTTGGAATCAAAACTCTCAAGTCTTCTCCTTCGCCATCAACATAAGATTCCTTCATTTCACACCAGAACCCACATGACCATATTGAGAATCTGTTACAGTTTAGCACATTGAATGTACGTGGTTTCCAGTAGACTTACGTTCCGAAATGGTAACTAACGTAGCCAAGTTGTTTACTGGTTCTCTTGTAATTTCAACACAGTATCAGCACCATTGTTATTGCCCGATATATGTAAGTTGGAGCCAGTATCTTGGCCACCCAGCAAGTATTTGAAGACTGACATCAACCGAGTTCTCAACGGGACACGGTGTTGGAGAATACAATTGAGGACCCTGTTAATTTTCCAACTTGGTATTATCTTTGCCCCATTTAATAAACCTTGAATTTTGTGCCAGTACCATCAGCAGTTTTTATTTTGACATAAACTAGTGAAAAGCAGCCTGTGATTTGAAGCAAGTTGCTTAACATTAAGGATACCTACTTAGTGAAGGTCACATGTGTATTTTGAGGGTGGTATGATACAGAAAATGCATATGTTTCAATAAGCAGATCAGCGATGAAAAAATTGTTGAAGAGAAACATTTATTTGTATCTTGATACGGACGGAAGGAATTAATATTCATAGATGGAGTGGAGAAAAATGTTAAGTTGTTGAAAACGAATCATGTATTTCACAATGTTATTCAGGTTTCTTGAAATTTAAGGCTACAGAAGAGGCAGAATATATAATTGCGATTTGATTTATTTTTGATGTCAGTTTGAATCATAAGCCTTTAGAAGGTTTTTTCAGCAGTACATAACCTGCATGTGACACCTGTCTCAGATATAAATTTACTAAAGTGTTAAGTTAGTTCAAATTTTGGTGCATGAAACGGGTTCAACTGGAACAAAGTTACCAGCAGCAAAAAAGTTTAACTGAAATTTTGTTGTTTTACCTCACTGTCGACCAGCGTTTTTTTAAAATGGAATATTTAATGCTGTGGCATGAATATACAGTCAGTCAAAGTTCAGTTAAGGGATTTAGGCTTGGTAAGGCAATAAAGTTAATGCAGGATTGGTGTAATTGTTAACTTGTGTTGCTGTGAATTTATAGAATTTTAAATAATCTATCAAGCCTGGGCGCTACTTTCAAAATTGTACACACCTATATTACCTGGTCCATATTTCGCTCTTTGTAAATATGTTCAAAACGCAGTTTTAAAAAGTTAATCTTTTGTTAAACTTTCAACAAACCTTCCAGTTCAAAATGAGCAGAAAATTTGGATGTTTGAATAAATTGGAAGTAAGGGTTCTTTATAAATCTATCATTATTCCTTTAGTCTGATCAACTACCAAATACTATAACGCATTCCTTGTCTTCACCCTCAGTACTCTGACCTTTTTAGTCTGTTTCTTTGTCTCAAGGTTAGGTTACTATGATATCCGTCTCAGCACTGCAATCCCCCCCCCCCCAAAAAACACACCACACCACACCACACCACACCACACCACTTGAAATCCTGTGTTAAATGGTGATTGACATTGGAAGCAGAAGGAGGTAAACTGGTTGGATTATTCTCTAATGATGGGATTGGAACTGGCTTAACCTTGATTATTAGTAGGTGGTTTTATAACTGCAAATTATTTCACTTTATTGACCGAGTCCTTGAATGTCAGCAGGATTTGTAACAGAGCCATTTTGCTCTGCTATTTATAATAAAATGCATTAGTATGCATGCATTAAGAATTTTCTATAAATAATGTGAAGTTAAACTTTTTTAAATCTTGAGAAATGTATACAATGTAATTAAATGACTGGTATTGGTTTTATGGCTTTAAGATGTGCATCACTGATGAGACTCCTTGATTAATTTGAGTAGTTGGTGCTGGCTGTTTTAATCAAAGTATTTTGGTTGTTATGCTTTTAAAAGGCAAATTTTGTATCTTTGCAGCAGCTCCCTGATGCCAATTTTTTTTAAGCCATATTTTTTCTGGAAACTTGAATTCCAGTCCAACAAACATAGTGGATGCATCATCATTCTATGGTGACAGTATGGAACTTCACCTATGTGGAAAAATATTAATGTATAAATGTTTTTTTAAAAAGTGATGGAATTTGTCTAAATGGCTAGAAAATTTGTTTCTAATTTAGTTTTGACAAATATTATGAATAACATTTCCTTCATCTTTTTGTCTCCCATCCTTATCACTTCTGTCTTCAGGCTTTATTTTCACTCCTCCAAGCCTAATGAGCCTAGAGATCAAGCGAAAATATTTCAAAGATTTTCGTACTACTAAAGTTGGACTTTCATTTGTCACTTTTGCTGTTGTATTCGCTCCTTCCCCAAGCTCCAAGGCAATTCCTTCTCTTCCCTGCCCACCCCTACACCCTGTGCCAGTCTTCCATTCACTTAATCCAGAATGCACACTTTGTCATTTCTGTCTGTTATTCCCTGCTCCTGCCACTGCTCATATTGCCAGTGAACAATCAAACATTCCTTAGATCCCTTTTCCCCCACACCTGACCATCCAACTCTCCTTCCTGGATCCAGTAGTAGCTGATTGTGTCAATGGTTCCCATTGCCTCCCTCTATCCTTGCCTCCAGCCAGTAATTTAAGCTGTGCGCTTAGAAAAATTCAAACTAATCAGAAAAGAGTCAGTAGGTTTTGTCAATGAAAAATCATTTTTATTCAATTTATTAGAGTATTATGAAAGAGTAACATCCACTGTAGAGGACGGGGAACCTGGAAATACACTGTACTTGAATTTCCATGTGATACTTGCCACATCATATTTTATTGTGGAAGATGAAAGCTCATGGTTTGGGGTAAATATTGGTCTGGATACAAGATTGCCTAATTGGCAGAAAGCAGACAATAAACACATGGGTCTTTTTCTGATTAGCAGGCTGTGATGAGTGGCACCTCGCACGGGTCTGTGTTCAAATTCCAATTCTACCTCAAACTTATGCACCCATCTCCTTGGGGACATTTTGGAATTCAAAGCATTCTCTAAGTGTAATTTGATTGTAGTTTAATATCCAAACTGGTGATGGTGAGAAGGAACACTTTTTGAATTAGTATTGCTTAAATGAGTTTTTCATAAGCAATTTCATTTTAAAATGATATAGATTAATACAGCTGGTGCATTCTTTATCTGCTTGCTTTGGTCAGTCACTGAATGTTATATTAATGGCACAAGATGACTCTATGTTGCTAGGCAGTGTCAGTTTGAGATGAAGGTAACTGGGTGCTCCCAGCAGGTGCTACCAGTAATTGTAGCAACAGATTGTTGGGACATGTTCTTCAACATATTAGTGACTTTTTTGCAGCAGCAGTGTATTTAAACCCCATTTCTTTGTCAAAAATGTACATTGTTTCATATTCTACCAGTTGCCGATCATCTCTGTTGTGAAGTAATGACAGGTTTTGTTTTTTAAAAAAAGCTTTGGTTTTCAGATATTATGTAAAGAAAATGTCTATTAACCGCGTGACAAGATTTGCTGTTAGGTATTAACGAATCCAACCTGTAATAGATGCGCAGCATTTTCAATCCTGTTTCGATGTTAAGTGTAATAATGCTAATACCAAAATATGTCTAATTTTAGCAGTTACGTTAACCAGCTATCAGCAAATATCCAGAAGTAATGTTTCTCCTTCAATACTTCATCATAGCTTAATTTTGCTGTCTAATGTTATTTTGTTAGCATGCACTATGTTGCCAGGTAGATGCAACTTGATAAGGAGGTGCTGTATTAATCTTAGCCGCAGGGTGTCAGGTTAAAATCATCTTGAGATATCTGGCATTCTGTATTGTTACCGATGTGGCAGCCAATAGATCATCAATTTTCACTTTCATCTTAGGAAATTTGATGGCTGTTGTTTTCTAAAATGAATTGGAGGATAATTTCCAGAATGTAAACTTGTAATTCATTGGAATTGATTACCATGACAAGCCCAAGCCTATTTGTGGTTTACTTCAGCCTTTCAACACAACATGGGAAGACAAGTTAATTTGGTAGTTACAAAGTTGCAGGAGCCTCTACTGGGATTTAGTTCTGTTTGGTATGTTATCAGTGGCTCCCCTTTCTGCTAAGTGATACCTTGATAAATAACAATGTTGGATGGTTTTAAATTACAACATTACATATGTGAAGTTCTCATTGCTCCATAACTAAAAGGCGTGCATCTGCTATTTTCAGCAGGATGATTTGAATCTCTGCAGTGTACCCCAGTGCACTGCCACCAAGTAATGGTGAGGAACTGTTGCCTGTGCAGCTGCATCACAAGCAAAATTGTTCCCTACTTTTATTTCCTTGGAATGCTTCAGCTTTTAAAAAAATTCGTCATTTTATTTATGATTCGCTGTTGTATGATAGAAATAGCTGCGATCCATTATGAAGCATGAACCCTGGATGCAATAAAACCACCCCTCATTTTATTCCCTTGCGACTGTTCAACGTGTGGAGAATTTTGTGTATTCAGTACATGGGATTAATGTGAAAATCAAGAGATCAAAATGTTGATTTCTCTCAATGCAACGATGAAGTCTGGATCAGACTCAATCCACTCATCTACAACACATCTCAAGTGAGAAACTGATAAATGATATCTTGCTTTAAAATACCCAAATAGCTGCATATTTCATATGTTAGTGCAGCTGATTATGTTTTTAATTCTTCAATCATCTGTTGCAGCTTCAATGTGATTAAGGCTTGACCTTAATTTATGGCTCCTGCATCAGTATCAATTGACCATTGAATGAAACATCTAGTTCAGGAATTCACAAACTATCCCATGCAATTCCCAGTGCAGTTACAGGGCAAGTAATGGTAACTGTGGAGCAGAGACTTGGATGGGACAGTCCTCGGATCACCTTCAAGGTTGGTAACCAAAGTAGTTTTATTTTTGCTAGGTATGTTATTGTGTCCTACAGAACCAACCAAATGGGGTAAGCAAGAAAAGTTTGTTAGCGATCCTCAGCAACCCCGTGCCGCTTCTCAGTGCTCTCAGTTCTCTCCTACACACCCTCTTCCCCCCTTTCTATTTCCACCCGCCACCTCATCTCCCATATGCAGAGACTCCCCCTCACGGTCTCTCTGACATCACAGGGAAAAGTGGCAAGTCATGACCAGAAATTGAGTTTTTCAGTCTTCAGTGTTGCCTGTTGCATCACCAAAGTAAATGGTGTTTTCTGAATCAGTACTAATCTAAACTAGCATATAGTTTGACTTAATTCAGTACAACAAACTAATTTTCAACTAAGTTTGTTTTTACAGTATTTTTGGATTGACCGAAACTGATATTCATGTTTCATGGAAATTGTAAATGTATGCTCTTGTCTATAAGGGACCTAGAAATAGAAAAAAAAAGTTTGATTTTGGAAAAGTTCTTATCTGTTGGTGCTTCAAAGACAGGCTTATTGAGGATAACTTGTCTGCCAGGCAGTTTTTTGAGATTCTTTTTCCCTGGTTCCATTCTTTGCAAGGAAAACCTTCTCTGTAGAACCATTGGGCCTCGCTGTAACATTGTTTATATTTCTGCAGCCACACCTGTGGAAGTCTGTTTTAAAAGGAAATGAGCTCTACTTTCGCTTTACTGCACTGCACTTAGTTCTCCTTTCTATACCATAACACCTTTTAAAAACAATTCCCAAGTTCAACTGAGTCAATTTTTATTCAACTATGTTGTAAGGCTGGAGGACTATAGCTGGTGGTGAGCGAACATAGCCAAACAGAATAGTTATCTATAATAATAGGGCTTGTGCAGTTCAATAATTGGATGATGAATTACAGTTTGGAATAGAAGCCGGCTAAGATTTTCTTTAGTTTCAAAGCATGGTGTCATTCAACCTCTACAGTATAGCTAAAGGTAAAATTGCATAGTCCCACAGGACCACAATGGAGAGAGATGACTGATGGTGGTTTAACCTGAGAGTCACCATGCCTACGCAAGGGGAGAGTTTGAGAAGGCAAGACTCAGCCAGTAGGTGGGAATTGAACCCATGCTGTTGCCATCATTTTGAATCACAAACCGGCCATCCAGCCAACTGAGCTAACCGATTCCTCACAGAGCAGCTAGACGATCGCTGGGAGAAGCAGCTGCACGTTGGGACCCTGGCCACACTAATACCTTGTGGAGTAGTGACAAAATGGGAAGGAAAGAGAACAGATCCTCGGATTGAGAGCCCCCATTTTGTCAGCAACTTTTGCCCTGTTCAAAGTGCTATGGTCACAGTATTTAGCCTACTGAGTTACATGAAAGTGCACATGACATGAAAGCTGGAAGATGCCATCCTTATTTTGAGGGTCTATTATAGAGTAGAATAATCGTTCAGATGGGTTGTTAAAATGGCCACCCACCCTCAAAAATTGGTCTGAAGCTATCCATGGTACTAATCAATAAAGATGACTGGATTCACCCAGTGTCCTGCTAAATATTCATTTTTTAAAAATGTCTTTTCTATTCTCTGTTCGTTATCTCTCACCTCTGGAGCAGTTGGGACTTGCATCCAGGTCTCCTTGACCAGAATTAGGAGCACTGCCACTACATAATAAGAGCCCTCAGCTAACTTCTATAAAAGCCGACTGCAGAGTGCTTTGGGATATCCTGAGGTGGTGAAAATACTGTAAACATAAATCAATTAAATATCTGCTCTTCAGATATCCTTGGGCCATATAGTCATCTATTAACTTAATTATCTTGCAGATAAAAGCAGCTAGTCTTATTTACAGGGAAAAGTTTTCAGATTTATTTTCTAAAAAGGAGTCCAAACAGTTAGACGCAAAAGGTAAAAAGTTTTACTTGCAGTTAACACTTCAGTTGTTTGTGAAGGTGACAACCATATACAGTCCGCCCAGATTTGGTTACTGTACCATCATTTATAATTCAGATCTGTGGATAACCTTGCATTAAGTTGGCTGGGTAGCAACACTGCTGCAATGAATAATAGTGGCCCACGGACAAGAATGTTGTATCTTCTGTGGCTGGCACTCCCTTTGAAGCTAGTTACTAAATATCATGCTGAAAGTATCCCGTAATCTTAAAGTAATACTAAGTGTATGGTGATCTAGTTGTAGGTAAGGCTTTAGTTTTCTTCAGACTAGGCTAAAATACAATTGCTGGAAGGGATGCTGTTTAATAATGACAACTCCTGCTTCCTTATCTGTCTACAATCAGCCTGATTACCACCTTTCCACCAAATTGCAGGTGAGAACTCGAGGGAGAAACTTTATCCATTTGTATCACAGTTAATTATTTCAGATCTCATAAGATGACTGCCCCTATGGTGGAGCCTCAGCTCTGGCTTTTTATTTTCACAGCTTTCCTCCCAAGGCTTGTGAAGCAGTTTACAATATTTCACAAAGAATTAAACTTCAGTTTAAGAAGAGGCTTTTAGAATTACTCTGCTCCATGTTGCTTGAAGATGGTGTTTGAAATAAAAACATGGGGTTGTTAGTTTCTTTAGTTGTATGTCCAGGAAATGAGAGAATAGTGAGCTTGTTCTTTGAAATTCAGTCTGAAATTTTGTCTCTCAGTTCAAGTCTTTATATAACCAGCCTTCTGACCTGGTTAAACTTGAAATTTGTTCTAATATATCATTTTTTAAATTTCTGCCTTTATTGTTTTGTCATTTGAGAGTTAGGATATCAATCTATAGGTGATATAGGCATTCTTGTTTTTAAATAAACCCACGTCCTCAGTCATGGAATGAAAAACTCCCAAACCCCACATTCTTAGAATTTTGGGGGGAAATTTAGTTCGAAGCATATTGTAAATTGGTGCCAATTGATGTTTCAAAAGAGGTGAAACTAGAAGTTCTGAGGCTACATTTCATCAACTCTGGCATCCTTATGTCTGTTAAATCAAAACCAAAAATTACTGTAAAGCAATTTTGCTGTTGCCCTCAGTTTACAAATATGAAGTTTTCTTTTGTAATTATAGTACTTCATTTTTTAAAATGTGCTCAAACTGATGCAAACAACTATTTGATTTTCTTTTAGTTTCACATGAAGAAATCTGAGCAAACTAAATGGTAGACTTAAAAAATGGTTTGTATCATAAAGACACCAAATAAGTCAAATGTTGCAGTGTCTGAGTAAGTGTGAAGAATTTTCAGAATTAAACTACAGTTTTTGACCAGTATAAGAATGCATTGTATCTAAGCAATTGTCGGGAAATATTTTAGTTCTGTAAGGCTGATCTATGTAAAGGAAAGTCGTTATTAGCAGCTATTTGTGATGAATGAAGCTGTTTTCAGTGTGTGTACATTTAAAGGGGTGAAAGAAGTAATCTGGTGTAAGATTTCTCCATTTTTTTGTAGAATATCAGTTCAAATTCCCTGATATAACAAGGTGTAGAGCTGGATGAACACAGCAGGAAAGCTGATGTTTCGGGCCTAGACTCCTCTTTAGAAATTCCCTGGGTGGTTTTAGTGAGGTCACTTCTGAAATGACTTAATGCTTCCATGCATTGTTTGAAGCACTGTTACCCACTCCCATAAAGATGTAAATAAGTAGAGAATTAGAAGCTGTTGACCAAGTGGTGGTTGAATAGCCAAGAATGTCAGCTGAGGTTACTACATAACATAGAAGCAATGATGTTTTATAAACCTGTCGTTCTCTTTGCAGTAGTGATTGCGGTTAAAGTGAACTGATGAGTTGCAGTGTATATGCATTTGTATCCGGGATAGAGAGAGACAGTACTGTACTGAATCAAGCGTCAGAAGCATTAACCAAGCCGCCTGCATTGTTTGTTACCTTGTTTATTCACCTTTCTTCATAAACTTAAAGATAAAATAACAGCCATTTGTATTGGTTTAAACACATTTTTAAAAAGTAAAGTAAATTATTCCAAAACTCTAATCAAGTCTGACTCCGCACTCACTGTCTGTCTTTCACCTCTCTTTGAACCTTTATTCGCACTGCTTGTAGCTGGTTTAACCAACACCAGTACTGAATGAACTACAGTATCCTTGAAGTAAACAATGGGATGACTGAAATACAAGTTTTCAACCTCCAGTCCAAACTCTGTTCCTTGGTTGAGCCAGGCTGTTTTCAATCACGGTGCTCTTTTTGATGCTGGCTTCCAAACTGATATGCTCTCAAAAGTTGTATCTCTGCACTTGAGTAATATCATTTACCTGTTGCCAAAACCCCATCCGTGCTCTGATACGTTTGGACTTGATTATTCCTGTGTTTTCTTCGTTGGCATTCTTCTATAGATGTCAACTCAACCAAACCTGCCTATAATCAATCCCGTAGCAAGTTCAGTTTACTTATTGCCCTCGGATGACGAACCTGGTTTGGTTCCTAGTTACATATGTTCTCAGCATTAATGTTTTTACCCTCAAGTTGATAGAAGCATCAATGACATTGGGATGACATCTTTAAGATGAAAGACAAGAGGTTTAAAGGAGATTTGAGGAAATGTTTTGTCGTCCAGAGGGGGGTGGTGGTGGTCCGGAATACACTATCTTGGAGGGTAGTTCAGGCAGGAAACTTCACAACATTGGAAAAAGCACTTGGCTGAGCACTTGAAGTGTCTCAGCATTCAAGGCTAGTGGTCAAGTGTTGGAAAGTAGGAGTAGTTTAGAATTATTTAGTTGAAGCCTGTTCTGTATTCTGATGCTGAGTTTAAATTTCTTCATGACCAGGACCCTCCTAATGTCTGAATCTCTGCGTCCTTCAAAGAAGTCCACAAACCTTTTTAGTTTCTTGTGTATGCCCCACTCCTGTCAGCCCATCACAGGTGACCATGATTTCATTTGCCTAAGCCATAGCAAAAGAATTTCCTCCCTCAACGCTCTCTCTCTCTCTTCCACTTTTCTCTTCTTTTTAAAAACCTCCCTCTGGTGTCTACCTTGCTCATAATTTTGTGAAATACGCTTCTAAGAAAGACCATGGAAATCATTTCCAGGTTTAAAGTGTTGTATAAGTGCCAAAATTGCTTTTATTGTTGGGCTGATACTACAGTGGTACATAGAACATAGAACATTACAGCACAGTACAGGCCCTTCGGCCCTCGATGTTGTGCTGACCTGTCATACCGATCTGAAGCCCATCTAACCTACACTATTCCATGTACGTCCATATGCTTATCCAATGATGACTTAAATGTACCTAAAGTTGGCGAATCTACTACCGTTGCAGGCAAAGCGTTCCATTCCCTTACTACTCTCTGAGTAAAGAAACTACCTCTGACATCTGTCCTATATCTTTAACCCCTCAATTTAAAGCTATGCCCCCTCATGCTCGCCGTCACCATCCTAGGAAAAAGGCTCTCCCTATCCACCCTATCTAACCCTCTGATTATTTTATATGCTTCAATTAAGTCACCTCTCAACCTTCTCTCTAATGAAAACAGCCTCAAGTCCCTCAGCCTTTCCTCGTAAGACGTTCCCTCCATACCAGGCAACATCCCAGTAAATCTCCTCTGCACCCTTTCCAAAGCTTCCACATCCTTCTTATAATGCAGTGACCAGAACTGTACACAATATTCCAAGTGCGGCCGCACCAGAGTTTTGTACAGCTTCACCATAACCTCTTGGTTCCGGAACTCGATCCCTCTATTAATAAAAGCTAAAACACTGTATGCCTTCTTAACAGCCCTGTCAACCTGGGTGGCAACTTTCAAGGATCTGTGTACATGGACACCGAGATCTCTCTGCTCATCTACACTACTAAGAATCTTACCATTAGCCCTGTACTTTTCCTTCTGGTTACTCCCACCAAAATGCATCACCTCGCACTTGTCTGGTAGTAGTGCTAGAATTGCAACATTCAATAGGCAGTTAGCATTGGTCTTCACAACAGCTGTTGTGTTGACAGGCTCACCAGTTATTACCATATCCATTCTATTCAGCCATTTCTTGTGTCATGTGGAATGAAACATGTGGCTGTAGTATATGGTGGTGGAATCTTAGAAAAAACCTGGTAAAGGGTGCTCCTGTTTGAGGACTTCTAAAGGCTCACTTGACTTTGCTTGAATATTTGAAAGATTTTATTTATGTGATCTTTTAATACTGTTCTTTATCATGCAACAAATTCCTGTGCCCTTTACTTTAGAGAGTGCAGAAAATTGTGTTGTCCCAAAGAATGGCCTTGAGTATGGCAAAGAATAAAACCCATATAATGCAAGTGTTCAGTTAATTTTTCTGTTTTTAAACTGTGTCTTCAGATTTACTGATAACTATGCGAGGATGTTACTTGCAATGGATTATTTGGCAGAACAAGGCTTTAAGTATCAAATATATCTCTGAGTAAAGAGCTATGGTATAGGGAGTGGGAAGAAAATAGTGTATGATTTTCTTTGCAATCAAATGGGATGCTGGCACTGTTACCAAGGCAAGTGGTGTTCCACAGGCATCTGTGCTGGGACCACTGTTGGTTGTGATATATGTAAATGACCAGGAGGAAGGTGTAGGTGGTCTGATCAGCAAGTTTGCTGATGACACTAAGATTGGCGGAGTAGCTGATAGTGAAGGGGACTGTCAGAAATTACAGCAGAATATAGATAGACTGGAGAGTTGGGCAGATAAATGGCAGATGGAGTTCAATCCGGGCACATGCGAGGTGATGCATTTTGGAAGATCAAATTCAAGGGTGAACTGTACAGTAAATGGAAAAGTCCTAGGGAAAATTGATGAACAAAGAGATCTGGGTGTTCAGGTCCATTGTTCCCTGAAGGTGACAACGCAGGTCAATAGGGTGGTCAAGAAGGCATATGGCATGCTTTTCTTCATTGGGCGGGGTATTGAGTACAAGAGTTGGCAGGTCATGTTGCAGTTGTATCAGACTTTGGTTCGGCCACATTTGGAGTACTGTGTACAGTTCTGGTCGCCACATTACCAAAAGGATGTGGATGCTTTGGAGAGGGTGCAGGGGGGGTTCACCAGGATGTTGCCTGGTATGGAGGGTGCTAGCTATGAAGAGAGGTTGAATAGATTAGGATTATTTTCATTAGAAAGGAGGAGATTGAGGGGGGATTTGATTTGAGGTCTACAAAATCATGAGTATACACAGGATGGTTAGCAAAAAGCTTTTTCCCAGAGTGGGGGACTCAATTACTAGGGGTCATGAGTTCAAAGTGAGAGGAGGAAAGTTTAAGGACGATATGCGTGGAAAGTTCTTTACACAGAGGGTGGTGGGTGCCTGGAATGCGTTGCCAGCGGAGGTGGTAGATGCAGACACTTTAGCGTCTTTTAAGATATATTTGCACGGGTACATGGATGGGCAGGGAACAAATGGACACAGACCGTTAGAAAATAGATGACAGGTTAGACAATGGATCTTGATCGGCGCAGGCTTGGAGGGCCAAAGGGCCTGTTCCTGTGCTGTAGGTTTCTTTGTTTCTTTGAAATACTGGTTGGATGAGTCCGAATTCTATTTGGTAAAGACATAAAGGAATGAAATTCTGAAATCAACAAAAATATCTTGACTTGTGCAAGCACAATTGTATATCAGTTGGTTAGGTGTTATCTCAGCAATATTGTACCAGCTTGTGGATACTGTACATTGTATATTTGAGCTTTTTGTTGTGTGATGAAAACATTCTGTTTATTTTGTATGTGTATTTTTCAAAAATGGCAGTGAAAAATCTTGATACCACTTGACTTGTGCCGTTAGGTTGATACTAAGCTGAAAACATTAAACTGGCTCATTGTGCAGGATCAGCCATGGCAACTTTTTTTTTGCATAATATCAACTATGTTTCAATTTTTTTTACGACCTGCGCTTCAGAAGTGACTTTGACCAAACACCACAAAGTAGGATAATGTAAATTCAGTGATGTTTGGAATGAATAATTAATAAGTACTCAGAACAAGGTCTTGGCGAGGAATCAAGGTGTTTGCCACCATGTCTTTTTGATTTATACAAATGTGAGAAATGTTGAATGTTTTTGAACACTTTTTGCAGTGATTTGATAAGAAGCACCCTGAGAATGCTGCAGTGCAGGTGTTGTGAATGTAGCTGGCTGGCTGAGCAAAGCAGATGGCTTTACACAGTGGCAGTAAGCCAAAAGAGCAGGTGCTGGTCATGTGACCACTGGTTACCAGGGTAATCGGGTTGCTCTTGGCGTCTAGATGAAAGGAACGGGGCCCCAGTATTCAGCTGTAGTATTGTATAATTTGTGGCAGTTAGAGCGGAAATAAATGCTGGAAACTAAGTCTCATGGCAAGGGAAGCTGATGGCAGTGTTTAGTAAATACTGAAGTAATTGGTGTGGAAATAGTGCTGAGAATGACATGAAGTGGGTTTCGGCTGTATGAGAGATTGATGTACACATGAGCATGCCTTTTTGTCAATCTTTATCATTAGGCATTGGCATTTCATAATAACTAAAATGCAATCCAGAGTTTCTTTAATATAGCTCTTTGCAGTTTGATATTTTCCCCCCCAATAGAGTACAATGCATTGCAGGGACACGTGCTTTGTTTGACAACACCCAATTGTGTTGAGGGTCCAGTTTACGGGAAAGAATGGTTCATTGATGGCTTTTTTTTCTTTTGAGTATCAATATTAATAAAGTTAGCTTGGTTAGTATGTCAGAAGCAGTCATCTTCACATTTGACCTCTAGAGTTTGCATGCCAGAAGAGACTAGCAGGAAACTTAAATTGTGTCAAAATGTTGAGAGGTCATATCCATCACCAAAAGATGCTGCTATAGCCTATAGGTAATACCTGATCTTACAGTATAATTTCCTATAACATAATCAAGTTCTGGAGAAACTCATCACATCTTTGAGAAAGAGAAACAGTTAAGATTTAATGTGGAGTTACAGACAGTTTGCTGGCTTGATTTTAAGTTTAATATTACTATGTAATAAAGTAAATCACTTGGTGGGAATATTAACAATGTACCTCCCTGACCACTTCGTATTTTTAGATTCTGAAGTAAAGCATGAATGTCCAAATCAATCCTTGTATAAGTGACATTAGTTCATGAATGGCAGTTAAGTCAAATGCAATGAAAACATTCATTTCAAGAGGGCTTGAATGGAAGAACAGAATGTACTACTGAGGCGGTGTAAGGCTCTGGTCAGACTTGGTTTGAATATTGAGTTGTTTTGGGCCCTGTACTGAAGGAAGGATGTGTTGGCATTAGAGAGGATCCAGCGGCGGTTTGCAAGGATGATCCTGCGGATGAAGGTCTTGTCTTATGAGGTGTGGTTTAGAACTCTGGGTCTGTACTCTTTAGAACTGAGATCAGGAGGAATTTCTTCACCCAGCGGATGGTGAATCTGTGGCACCCATTGCTACAGAGGGCTGTGGAAGCTAGGTCATTGAGTGTATTTAGTACAGAGATAGTATTTTGGCTTTGTGAAGAGATCAAGGGTTACAGAGAGAAGGCAGGAGAATGGATTTGAGAAAATTTATTGGCCCTGATCGAATGGGGAGCAGATTCAGTGGGCAGAATGGCCTAATTCTGCTTGTATATCTTTTATGGTCCAATTCTTCCATTTAATAAATGGTAAGCTCAAATCCATTAAGTACATTTTCTGACTGATTCTGTTTAGTTCACACTGAATTGTTCCCAACTTAATTAATCCATATCAGAAAGTTAACACAGAAAATTTTCAAAAAACCATTGTTCAAAAGAAGTTTTGCTTGTCGGAAATTTTCAGTGAGAATTTGTACCTCTCCCAACTGCTCCTTGATCACACGGACACTACATGCTGCGCTCCAATGACCGAAACACAATCAGATTCTCAATATTCTAGATTGTTTCATTAGATTTTAGTTTAAATTAATTGAGTACCCTTCAGCACTCTTTCTTAGCATACAGATTTTGATGATATTCTGTTTGCTTATGCTACTCTATACGCATGCTACCTTGTGAGAAGTGCATCTGGCTGCATCTTCTGACAGACCACGTTGGGGAGCTGGAGCTGGATGCATTAGGGATGATCCAGGGTGCAGGGAACATCGTTGAAAAGAGCTGTAGTGAAGTTGTCACTCCTAAGGTGCAGTCTGCAAGTAACTGGGTGACCACCAGAAGAGGTCAAGGGGAGAGGCTGATAGTGCAGGGTTCCCCTGTGGCCATTTCTGTCAATAACAGGTATAATGCCTTGGATACAGAGTTTGGGGATGGGGTGCAGTGGTTGACCTTTTAGGGGCTAGCAGCAGCAGTCAGGCCAGTGGCATTGTGACTGGCTGTGAGGTTGAGAGGCAAAGGGCACAGTCAGAAAGAGTGATACTAATAGCAGACTCCATTGCAAGGGGGGACACAGGAGATTCTGTGGCCGCAGAAGGGACACCAAGATGGTGTGTTGCCTCCCGGGTTCCTGGGTCAAGAATGCCTCTGTGTGGTTGTAGAACATTCTGAAGGGGGAGGGTGAACAGCCAGAGGTTGTTGTCATTTGTACCGACATGCATGTATGCAGACAAAGAGATGGGGTCCTGCAAAATGAGTATAGGGAGTTAGGTAAGAAGTTTAAAAAGCAGGACGTCCAGGGTAGTGATGTCTGAATTGCTCCCAGTGGGGGTAGAAGTAGAAAGATAGGCCAGATGAATGCGTGGCTGAGAGGCTGGTGTAGGAGGCAGAGTTTTCAGTTCTTGGATCATGGGATCTTTTCTGGGCTAGAGATGACCTGTATTAGAGAGATGAGTTGCACTTGAACCAGAGGGGGTCCAATATCTTTGCAGAGAGATTTGTTAGTGTCACCTGGTGGGGTTTAAACTAGCTTGACAGAGGATGGGGCTTCGGATAAGAGAGGGGCTGTCGAGAAGTCGGGGTAAAATACATTAGCCATTGAGAGCAAGCTTACGATTCAGGATAGCTAGGGGCATGGTAAAGGGAGAGAAAGGATTCTGGTTTAAAGTGCATTTGTTTCAATGCACAAGGCCTGACTGGTAAGACAGATGAGCTGAGAGCATGGGTCGGCTTTGGGGACTGGGTATTGTAGTCAAACAGAAACAGGGCCGTGAGAAGGCAGGACTGGCAGCTCAAAGTTGCAGTGTACAGGAGCTACATGTGTGACAGAAATACAGGTAAGCTCGGAGGGGGAGTTGGTGCTTTGATAAGGCAGGACGTAACAGTGCTTAGAGAGGATATTCTTGATGTGGCGTCAGATGTTGATAACGCGTTAGATCATAAAAACAGGTAGGGGATGGTCAGTCTTTTGGGACTGTCTTTTCAGCCCACAGCCAGCATGTACTAAAGGAGCAGAAATATTGAGAGATTGCTGAAATCTGTAGGAATAAGAGTAGTATTGGGTGGAAACTTTAATTCCCCCTGTATTGACTGGGCCACCCAGACTGTAAAAGGCCCAGATGGGATAAAATTTGTCAAATGAGTTCAAAAGAGTTTCCTAAATCAATATATAGAGGACCCTACTCCGGACGATGCAACACTGGACTCCTCTTAATTAACAAGGTTTGGCAAGGGACTGAAGTGTCAGTCAGAGAGCACTTTTTGGCTCCAGAGACCATAACACTCTTATTCTTTTACCATAATTATGTTAAAACTAAGTCCTCAGGTTAAGGTGAAACTGGAGTGGAGACAATTTTGGGGCCATTGGCAGGATCTGGCAGAGCTCGATTGGGTTGCTGACTTTGAAGGAAAAGGAACAACTGGCAAATGGGAGGCGTTTAAAGGTGCGATATCAAGAGTCCAGGGATGGTACGTCCCTGTTAGGGTGAAGAGAAAATCTGGCAGGTTTAGGGATCTCTGGCTGATTAGCGGTGTTGAGACTCTGGTCAGGAAAAAGAAGGAGGCATACGTTAGATTTAAACTATCAGGCTCAAGTGATTCCCTAGATGACTGTAAAAAGTGTAGGAGGACACTTAAGAGGGGAATCAGAAGAGCAAAAAGAAGGTATGAGATAGATCTGGCAGATAAGGTTAAAAATAATCCCTGAGAGGTTCAATAGCTACATTGAAAGTAAAAAGGTGGCTAGGGAGAGAACAGGTTCCCTTAAAGATCAGCATGGCTGTCTATGCAAGGAGACACAGGAGGTGGGGGCGATTTTTAATGATTGTTTCTCCTCCGAGAAACATGGATATTAAGGAAATAAGGGAAACAAGTGGGGATGTACATGTCACCAGAGAGGAGGCGTTTGCAGCCTTAAAGCGCATTAAGGTGGATAAATTCCCTGGGCCTGATCAGGTCCATCCCTTGGACAGTGTGGGAGGCTAGGGAAGAAATTGCAGAGGCCCTTATAGGGATTTTTGCTTCATCTTTAGCCAGTGCTGGTGTTCTGGAAGACTGGAGGCTGGCTAATGTTGTTCCATTGTCTAAGAAATGTAGCAAAGACAAGCCAGGGAGCTACAGGCGGTGCGCCTGACATGAGTGGTAGGCAAGTTATTGGAGACGATACTGAGGGACAGGATCAATCAATATTTGCATAGTCAAAGTCTGATAAGGGATAATAAGCATAGATTTTTGCACAGGAAGTCCTATCTGATAAATCTTTGAGATTTTCGAAGAGTTAACCATGAGATAGATGAAAGTCAGGCAGAGAATGTTGTCTGTACGGAGTTTTGTAAGGCCTTTGACAAGGTCCCACGTGGCAGGCTAGTCATGATTCAGTCACATGGGATCCAGGGAGAGCTAGTTAATTGGTTTGATGGCTGAAGGTTTTCTCTGACTGGAGGTCTGTGACTAGTGGTGTGCCACAGGGGTTGGTGCTGGGATCTTTGTTTGTTATTTACATAAATGATCCGCATGTGAATTTACAAGGCATGATTAGTAAGTTTGTGGATGATACAAAATTAGGAGGTATCGTTGAGAGCGAGGAAGGTTATCAGAAATTACACAGGGATCTTGGAGAAGCAGGCTGAGGATTGGCAAATGCAGTTCAGCACATTCAAATGTGAGGTGTTGCACTTTGGAAAGTCAAACCAAGGTAGGGTTCATACAGTAAATCGGAAGATTCTGAAGAGTGTTGTGGAGCAGAGGGCCCAAGGAGTACAAGTGCATAGTTTGTTGAAAGTGGCTTTTCAGGTAGACAGGGTGGTGAAGAAGGCATTTAGCATGCTGGCCTTCATCAGCTGAGGTATACTGTGTACAGTTTTGGTCACCCTGTTATAGGAAAAACATTGTCAAACTGGAAAGTATGCAAAGAAGATTTACAAGGATGTTACCAGGGCTAGTAGGCCTGAGTTATAGGGAGAGGTTGGCATTTTGGATAGGACTTTATTCCTTGGAATGTCGGAGATTGAGTGTTGACCTTATTGAGGTGCATAAAATCATGAGGGACACAGATAGGATGAATGCATATAGCCTTTTGCCCAGGTTTGAGGAATTGAAAACTAGAGGGCATAGGTTAGAAGGTGAGAGGGGACAAGTTTAAGAAGGACCTGACGGGCAACTACTTCTTGCCAAGAGTGGTGCATGTATGGAATGGGCTGCCAGAGAAAATGTTGAGGCAGATACAAGAGCAACATTTAAAAAGCATTTGGATTAGTACATGGATGGAAAAGGCTTAGAAAGATATAGGCCAAATGCAGGCAATTGGAACTAGCTGAGTGTGCACCGTAGTCAGTGTCAAGCAGCTTGGGCCAAAGGTCCTTTTCCCATGCTATATTCCTCTACTGACTCTTGTGAACTCTGGAGCTTGGAAGGTTTCTGTCTTCAAAGTGATGAAAGAGTAGGCTAACACTTATGTTCATTAAAATGAAATGCAAACATCATTAGAGTATTGCTCACAAGTTTGCACTATGTATGTAATTTTATGTATGGTTGTGACCTGTTGTATAAATCAAGTGGAATTCCTTTGTTATTAGGCTTGTATTGGTTCACATTTTTTATACTTTGGAGATTAACCTTGCAAATATGATATAGATAATGAGTTCAAATTTCTGTGAGCCTCCAGATGCAGGATATTGGCCAAGTCTTCTGACCCCCAGTATTTAGTTGTGATCTGATTTATGAAACACATCAAAGTCACATGAAAGTCGCAAGGTTGATTTAATAATTACACCATGTAAATTTTGCTTTGAGGAAAGTAGTTGTTGCCTTTGAAGTATGATGGTTCCACAGATCTTATAAAATATACTAACCTGATACAGACATAAAAGCCTGAACAATCAGCAGTTAGACCCTGCCATATTAACATACCTCGCGATATATGATAATCATTGGTCCAAGCAATAGGTAGAGTGAAGTGTCTGAAATATGGAGGCCACACTAAATAACTTGAGTTCTGAAGAAGGGTCATATTAAACTTGAAACACTGACTCTGACTCTGTTCCTATCTCCACAGACCTGCTGGGTTTCTTGAACATTGTGTTTGTTTAATTAAATAATTCATTGTGAAAAATGCAGTCTGACATCCACTGAAATTGCTTTGAGTAGCGTCACTGCATTGTCATAGATAACTTGAATAACATTTAACAATGTAACGTGCCCCCATTAGATGCTCATTATATGCAAATTGTAAAATCACCCTGACATGAGTAAATTTAATGTTCTTTAAACACAGCAATCTTGAACTCTGTGGGAAGATTGCGAGATATTTGTATCATCAATAGCCACAGGCGAGGTGCCAAGACTGGAGGCTGGCTAACAAGGTGCCACTATTTAAGGAAGGTGGTAAGGAAAAGCCGGGGAACTATTGACTAGTGAGCCTGACATCAGTGGTGCTCAATTTGTTGGTGTGATTCCTGAGTGACAGGATTTACATGTATTTGGAAAGGCAAGGCCTGAAAGGGATGGTCAACATGGCTTTGTGTGTGAGAAATCGTTTCTCCCTAACTTGATTAAGTTACTTAGACAAAGTAACGAAGCATGTTGATTTAGAGCAGAGTGGTGGATGTGATCTAGATGGACATCAGTAAGGCTTTTGACAAAGTTCACCATGGTAGACTGGCTAGCAAGTTTAGATCACATGGAATAGAACGAGAACTAGCCATTTAGATTCAGAACTGCCCCAAAGGTAGAAGACAGAGGATGGAGATGACGTTTTTCAGACTGGAGACCTGTGTCCAACGGTGTACCACAAGGATCAGTGCTGGGTCTACTGCTTTTTGTCACTTGTATCGATGATTTGGATTTGAATATAGGACGTACGGTTAGTAAGTTTGCAGATAACACCAAAATTGGAAATGTAGTGGACAGTGAAGGTTACCTCACAGGGAATGGGATCTTGGTCAGATGGGCCAATGGGCTGAGAAGTGGTGGATGGCATTTAATTGAGATAAATGTGAGGCTGTGTGTTTTGGAAAGGCAAATCAGTGCAAGACTTATACACTTAATGGTAAGGTCCTGTGGAGTGTTGCTGAACAAAGAGACCTTGAAGTACACGTTCATAGTTGCTTGAAAGTAGAGTTGCAGATAGATAGGATCGTGAAGCTAACCGTCCAGCCAACTTACTCCCTTTCATTGACTACAATGTGAAATCATTTCTTGTGGTGTTCTGAATGGAAAAGAGCTCTACTTCAAAGTGAAAATGAGGCTGTAATTGAGATCTGACTGAATTGGACCATAATTGAGAAAGCAAACACTAAGGGAAGAAAGTCAGAGGAAGGGATCACTAAAGTTACAATTCTGAAGGATCAAGAAAAATTGCCACAAGGTGTGATGAAAGCTGAGAGGGGATAAAAAGAAAAGGCCTCCAACTTGTGACCTTAGGCCACTGGAGGGAGAAGGGATACTGTTGAATTGTTTTTGGTGGGAGTTAAAGGTGAGTTATGATGATTGAAAAGGAGGAGCTGAAAATGGCATTGAGTAAGGGAAGGAAGAGATAAGCATAACGACCCAGTGCACAAAAGAATGAATAACAAAATCTTCAGTTTGAAATCACAACATGTTGTTAAAGAACATGTTTGATAGCTGGAGAGTAAATCTTGGATGCCTTTTCAAAACAATAATTTATACTTATTGTTTAATGCAACAAACCATACAGAGGCACTTCACTAGACCATTATGAAGCAAAATTGGGCAACGGGCCCTGTATGGTAATCATTTGGTCATCTCTTGCAACTTTGCTCGAAGTAGTAGATTTGAAGAAGTTTTCAATAGGGAAAAGAGTGTTATAGAAGTTGAAACCGGAAATTCTTGAATTTGGAGTTCAGACAGTGAAGGCATGGTCATCAAACATGGCCCAGTTAAGATCTCAGTTGTTTAACAGGCTAGAATTAGTGATGAGTGCAGATATTTTGAGGGCTGTGTGATTACGAGAGATTAGTGTTGAAAATCTGTGGGACTGTAGAGGGATTGAAAACAAGTGCAAGAATTGTAAACTGAAAATGCTTCTTGCACAGGAATTGATGTGGGTCAGTAATCTCAGGGGTCCTAAGTGAAAAGCATTTTGTGCAAATAAGTATGTGGACAACGGAGGGTAGAATGTGGAACATGATGGAACAATAATTAGAACACACGTAGGGAATGCTGAAGAAACTCACCAGGTTTGGCAGCATCAGTTTAGAGAGAGAAATGGTCTGGTATGACTCCTCTTCAGAGGTGTTCTCCAGCATTCTGTGTTTGTTTCAGACTTCCAGCAAGCACAGTATTTTGCTTCAATTTGAGCAAAGAATAAAACTAAATTTAGAGCTACAGATACCAAAGAGGAGGATTTCTTCAGCATGGTGTGAGGCAGTGGGGAAACCAGACACTTGTATGGAAGTTGAAAGAACAAAAACAGAAGTTGCTCAGCAGGCCTCGTAGCATCTTTGAAAAAGAAAAAAAAAATCAGAATTAACGTTTCGGGACTAGTAACCCTTCGTCAGAACCCATTCTGAGGAAGGGTCACCAGACCCAAACATTAACTGATTTTTTTTCCTCGCGGATGCTGCCAGACATGTTGAGCTTTTCCAGCAACTTCTGTTTTTGTTTCTGTTTTACAGCATCCACAGTTCTTTCAGTTTTTACTGGGAAGTTTTTTAATTAATTCATTCACTGGATGAGGGCACCGCTGGCTAGAAGTTGTTTTAGTGATTGGTGTGTAGTTGAAAGATAAACTTGATGCAAGGGAAACTTATTTCTGAAAACAAAAGATTCGTGTAGCACCATTTGGATTCTGTACACTTTTTTTTAGAAAGTGTATTAAACTGTGTACGTGTTTGTTGTCCTAATTCTAGTTCATTTTTCCAAAAATGAAGTTTTATATCAGCTATTAGTTACCTAATGGATTTTTACAATCTAGCTAATGTTAGTACTGGACAGATCAGATCTGAAGTTGAAGCCTGACTTGTTTGATCTTAGAGAGATAGTGGGAACTGCAGATGCTGGAGAATCTGAGATAACACGGTGTGAAGCTGGATGAACACAGCAGGCCCAGCAGCATCAGAGGAGCAGGAAAGCTTGATGTTTTGGGTTGGGACCCTTCTTCAGAAATGTTTGATCTCAACTTTGTTTTGTTTGTCGACAATGAAGTTTTGTTACAGATCATTCTCACAAGAAGCTGCCAGTGTACTTATCAACACAGTAAAATGTTTTTTAAATAAAAACAGGGTTTATAATACACTAGACAAATTATGCAGAAAAGGATTTGAGTTTACACTACCCCTTTTCCTGATCAGTATCCTTACAAACACCAAAATCTCAGTCAAGATTTTCTACTAACTCATTACAAAGGCAGATAGAACAGTACAGGAACAGGTCCTTTAGCCCACCATGTTTGTGCCAACCATGATGCTATCTTAAACTAATTCCATCTGCCTGTAAGCATCTATTCCTGCCTGCTCATGTGTCTGTCCAAACTTTTCTTAAACTTTTCTGTCATATCTTCTTCTAACACCTCACTGGCACCCTCTTTTTTTTAAAAAAAAAAGCAACTACTTTCCTTTCACATTTCCTTCAAACTTACCCCTCTCATTTTAAACTTGCATCTCCTAGGATTTGATGTTTCCATCGTGGGGAGAAAATAATCTATCAGGTTGCCCCCTCATCCTCCAGAGCTCTTGTGAAATCAACCCATGTTTGTCCAACCTCTCGTTATAGGTAACACACTACAATCTAGGCAACATTTTGGTATAAATGTATTCTGCACTGTATCCAAAGTCTCCATATCCTTCCTATTGTGTGGTGACCAGAACTGTACACTACTCCAAATGTGGCCTGACTAAAGTCTTATACAGCTGCAACAAGACTTGGCAACAGTTATACTCAATGCCCCAACTGATGAAGGCAAGTATGCCATATTGCTGCCTTTGCCACCTTTGTTCACTTGAGTTGTCACTTTCAGGGAGCCATGGACTTTGACCCCAAGATCTCTCTACTGATGCTCCTAAGAGTATAGCCGTTTATTGTATACGTTCCTCTTGCATTTGACCTCGCAAAATGCATCAACTTACTGTTGTCTGGATTAAGCTGTATCTAACTTTCTTCACACAACTTATTAGTTGATCCACATCCTGCTGTATCCTTTATAACCTTTCTCACTATCCACAACTTTTCCAGTTTTCATATGAGCTGCAAACTTGCTAATCTTCATCCAATGAACAGATGCAGGCTGGTACAGCTGCAACTGGTTTGCTTTTGATAAATTTCTGAGTCATCACGAGATGCTTGTTCCCTTTATCTGATGTTTCTCCCCCAGACACTTATTTTGGAACAACACAATGAGTTCCCTCAACCCGGTGTCCAGCAGCCCTTCACTTTCTGGCAAATGCTATACTGACTGTGGATTGTTTTGTTTTACTGGACTGCTGTCAAGAGGCAATGATAAAAGTTTGTTTAATGCACTGAGCTGTTAAACAGCCAACTCTTGTGTCAAGGTTGCAACTGCTTCTTAAAATGTACGGAAAGAAAACAGATTTCCATACTTCTCTCATCACTACCCAAAGCACTCAAATCAAAATCTAAAACTGATTAACCATTTCTCCCCCTTGTTAACAATAAACTAAAAATATAGTTTAAACAAAGTTTTTTGCATTGTTCCCAACAGCTGTCAGAAATTATCTTTCTGATGGCTAAAATATAAGACTAATCATGAGGGCCTTTCCCTCTCTTAATTTGCTAGATTTTATTTGCCAAAAAGTTGTCTTTTAAAATGGGCTTTCTGAAATGTGAGAGAAATGAGTAGAGGGAGAAAAGTGACCAAAATGAGTGACCGGAATCGAAGCTGCTAAGAGCCTCAGTTTTCCCAGAAGCTTCACCTTAAGATGTAGTCTGCAGCTGTCAGTGACTCCTCTCTCTGCAGAGTCCCACTATTCTGGCAAAAGAGAGCTTGAAACTGAAGCAGACAAAAGGTGGAGTAAAAAGAGCCTCGTTGATCTAGTGACATATAATTTCTGCTGGGTGGTTCTTGGGAATGAACATAATTGACTTCCAGATCTTGGAGAATATTATAAAGGAGAGGCAAAAGATGTGCTATGATGGATCTCCATGTTATCAAAAGCATACCAAGCATGGATCATTTGTTGTTTTGATAACCAGTTTCAAGCAGAGGTAACACGTGCAACAAATGGTTAGGTTTTGCATTGCAGTACCTCAGGTTTTTAAGAGCAGATTCAGCCTTAACTTTCAAAATAAATTTTGATGAATACTTGAAGAATGAAATATTGCAATGATGTGGGAACAGAATGTGATAGTGGAATAGGAAAGAATTATCACTGACTGACCAAGCCTCTTGTACGGTTTCTATCTGCCTGATGATTTGACTTAATACAATGTAGGATTAAGTCATCATTTTCTTGACCATAGAAACAGTTGATTCATAGGCCATGTTTGTTAACATTTATAAATACAAGCCAGTAGAGGTCATGCCATTATTTTGTAAATCTCACTGAATGTACATCTGTAAATTTTAACAATGACGGCCCGTGGAAATTGTTTCTTAATTTGTAAAGGTCTTTAACCCTTAAATTGAATAGTGTATTAAAACTGCCTTAGAATTACCACATTCTTAATTCCTGAGCTGACTTAAATGGCTTCAGTTTGAAACAGCAATGATTATACTTGAAGGTTAAATTCTACGCATCAATGACTACTATCAGTGATTTCATCATCATTCATGACTTAATTCATTGTTGTTTCAGCTTCGTTATAAACTTTTTGCACTCTCCAATATTTATAAGTTGACACTCCAAATTATTTTTATTTTAATAGGGTACCTTCTATGATTGAGGGGGAGAAGAGCTTAAATATGAATAGTGGCTTTTGTGAGTCAGTGGCACTGTCCCTGCCTCTGGGCCAAGAGGCCTGGGTTCAAGTATGGCCTGCCCTTGAGGCGCATAACAACACATCTGAACAGGACTATTTTGAAATCTTTCTTCTGAGGAACTAGTGTGGTGTCCACTGTATGCTGCTGCTTGTTATCGCATAGGGTGAATTGAATTAGCTGATCTCTTGAGTCTGTGATGCTACGAACCTTGGGAGGAGGGCGGCCAAAATGGAACATCAGCTTGCCACTTCTGGATGAAGATTTTTACAAATACCTCATCCTTCTCATTTGCACTGGTGTTGGACTCCCCATTCTTACTATTGAGAATACTGTGAAGCCTCCTTCTGTGTAGTTGTTTAATTGTCCGCAGTCATTTACAGTTGAATTTGGGTGGACTACAGGGCTTGGATCTGATTTGTTAGTTGCACAATTATTTTAACTCTTTCCATGATTTTGCATGCAAATAGTTCTGTTGAATCTTCATCACTTGACCATTTTTAAGTATGCTTGGTGCTGCTCCTGCATGTCTTCGTCCAATGAGGGCTCATCCCCTACCTCAGTGGTAGTGGCTACTGAGCATAGTACCTGTTTGTGAATTTCCAGATTGTGATTGAATACAATTCTACTGCCTGTGGCCAAAACCAACTCATCCATTCCCAAATTGGAGTCGATAGATCAGTCTGAAATCTATCCTGTTTTACTGTGCTGCACAGCATGATGGAGATTATCCTGAATATGAAGGCACACTTTGTTCTGCTTGGACTATGCAGTGGTCACTTCAACCGTACTGTCATGGACAGATTCCATCTGTAATGGGTAGTTTGGTGATGATTAAGGACAAGTTTCTCCACGCTGTTTAGAAGCTCTTGTCATGTCCCACAGATCTAGTCAGGCAACTCTGTCCTTTGGATTCAGCCAGGTTGCTGTGTAGCGGTATTCCCAAGTGACACTTCGTAGTGGGTTTTGAAGTCCCCACCCAAAGTACATTGTGCCCTTGCCATCCTTACCAGTCCTTCCAATTAGTGTCCAACATGGCGCACTGATTCATTAGATGGGTGGGAGGGTCTGCAGTACTTTGTCATTAAAGGGAGGTTTTCTTGCCCGTGTTTGACCTAATGCTATAAGACTTCATTGGATCCTGAACCAACATTGAGGAATTGCAAGGCAGTCTTTCTTGATTGAATGTCTCTGTGCTGCCACCTCTGGTGGCTTTTCCCATCAGTGGGGGGGGGGCTGGGTATTCACTTAGTAAAGCCATTGGTACAAGATCGAGATGGTTGTGATGGAGCTGTATATAATGTTACTTAGAGCACACCTGGAGTATTGTATACGGCTCTGGTCACCACAGTATAGGAAGATGTGACTGCGTGAGATGTGGTGAGGAAGATATTCAACAGGATATTACCAAAATAGAAATTGCTGGAAAAGCTCAGCAGGTCGAGCAGCATCTGTAGAGAGAAATCACTTAAGATTTCAGGTCCAGTGGTGACCTTTCCTCAGAACTCGACCTGAAACATTAACTTCGATTTCTCCCTACAGGTGCTGCCAGATCTGCTGAGCTTGGCCAGCCATTTCTATTTTTATTTCTGATTTACAGCATCCACAGTTCTTTCAGTTTTTTTTTCCTCAACAAGATGATGTTGCCTGAGATGGGCAATGAAACAGCGCTTGGTTGACGTGTGCAAAGTTCTGAATGACATTGACAGAGTAGATGGGGAGAATCCTTTCCCCTTAGGTGAGGGGTCAGTGCCAACGGGCATACCTTTTTAAGGTAAGGGACAGAAGGTTTCGAGGGGATTTGAGGAAATTTATTTTCACCCATAGAGTTATAGGTATCTAAAACTCAGTGCCTCAAATGGTGGTAGAGACAGGAACCCTCAAGACATTTAATAACTAAGCCTGTAAGAAGTAGGAACAGGAGTAGGCCTTTCAGCCCTCTGAGTCTGCTGCAGCATTTCAATATGATTAACATTCAATAGGAACTATTTAAGTGAGCTCTTTAAGCACAGTAACATACAAGGCTATGGATGAAGTGCCAGATTAAAATGGATGAATGTTTGACCAGTGCAGACATGATGAGCCAAAGAATCTCTTTCCATGCTGTAAAAACTGACCATGAAAAGCTCAGGGATGGTTTGAAAGGTCAAAAGGGAAGAGTTTGATACTGTCATTTCCTGTGCGTAGGTCATTGTCAGATGGTACATCTGATTCCATTCCTTTCTTTAAACTTTATAGTGGTTTGATATAGCCAACTGGTTTGTGAGGCCACTTCAAAGGACATTTAAGAATTAAGTACTTTGCTGTGGGTCAGATGTCGGTATAACAGGTCAAGGACAGCAGATATCCTTCCCTGAAGAGCATTCGTGGACCAAATGGGATATTTTATGACAGTCAGCAATAAGTTTTGTGTTTTCAGCAGGCTAGCTTTTAATTCCCGATTGATTAACTAGAATGAAATTCCACTCGCTGCCATGATGGGATTTGACCACATATTCCTGGAGATTTCACTTGGGCCCTTGGTCCAGCCAGCCAGTCCTCTATTCTTGAATTTGTTTCCAGCATTTCTGTTACTGTCTAGTACTTTTTGCAAATGGTTAGTTTTAGGTAATTGAAGTCACAAAACTGGTAGATTGCTCAATGATGCTTGGTTGTCTGTCCACATCCATGCATGGCTTTGTGGCAGAATCTATGGATAGCCAGTTGAGCAAAAGTTTCTTATTCTTATTATATTCAATAAAGGCTACAATATTAAATCGGATCCTCCTGGTTTTTGGAAGTTTGGTTCATTCCTTAGCAATGGTAACTAACTTGGTGAAATAACATGGGAATTTTTACAATACAATAGGGTGTTTCACTTGGAGCTGGTATACTTTTGTCGCTGCCTTTGTGCCCTCTGACATAGTGTGCTTGGCTAGCTCCCTCGGCAGCAGTGGGCGCATGGCCGCCTGAATTTTCCAGGAGCTGATGGTGCTGCACTTGTTGTAATGGGCTAGGTGGGAAGCCTGTCAAAAATATTGTTGATGAATGAGTTCTTCATGCTCATGGGCTTGGAGGAGATGCCAATGTTGGGGTGAATGTGCTTCTTCACTTTCTAAATGTAGTTGTAATAACTTTTCTTTCCTGGACATTTTCTTTCTGCCACTCTTCTCTGGCAACCTCTTCGCTGCTTTCTTAGAGCTTTTTCTCAGCAACTTGTCCTTCCATTTCCTCAACCATGGTGCCAGCCAACTTCATTTTGTCAAAGTATGTATCTAGGTAGGCTAGTTGACTGTAGAGGGACCATGGGAGTTTTGGAGTGGGGAAAGAGAAAGAGATTGAAAGCAAAACCAGCCAAGCTAGGAGGAACTGTCCATCCTGTCTGAAAGACTCAATTGTGTAGTAGCTTGTACATTTACAATCAGCCATTAAGAGGTTTTATATATGAGCTGTTCAGTGCATATGAACAGATGCATTGATAGATGGGTGATCTTGATAGGAATTTAAATAATTGATAGATTCAATCTGTGGTGATTGAAACTTATTTGAGAATTGTTGAATTAAGACGACTAAATTAAAACAGTAATACAAGCAGTCTTGTCATCTAATTTCACCAGTTCATTGTGCTTTTATTACATATTCTGGATTTCTTTGGGGAAAAAATACTATCTCAAAAAAGTTAATTGATTTGAGTATTATTTTGAATATGAATGGTTTTGGTTTTTGGTCTCCTGTATACTGATAGATGTTGATATTTTGTAGCAACAAGAAAAATACCCCTGAATCAACTGTTGGAAAGAAAAAAGGCAAAAGGAAGCATGAATCTTCACCTGAAAATTCAGACATGGATAAAACCCCACCTCCATCTCCAACAGAAGAGGATGAACTGGGAGTGCAGGTGAATGCAACCTCAAACTTAAGTATAAATATAACATTGTGACTGAGAGCCATGTGTATAACATACATAATTAATGGAATGTTATGACTTTTGTGTACTTTGTTTTGGAATTGATTAATGTACATCTTATTGTTGCCATTGTTTTCACTTTTGAAATGTTCAGGGAGAAACATTTTCCTGTACCCGTGATGGCTTATTACAAAAGTCTTCTGAAATAATTGGCAACTTTCAAGTGAAACTTGTATTATCAGTGCAGTCTTGTTATGGGAACAAAAACAAAATGTAGAATGCTGCAAAGTTGCAGTTAAACAGAAAGTCAATGTAATAACCTAATCTCACCAGTTCATTGCACATTAATAGGTTAAGCAGCACCTATAAAAAGAAGAAAGTTAAAGTAAGATCATTGACCTGAAATGCAAAAGCCAGTTTTCTGTCCCCTAATGCGCTATGTATTAGTATTTCCAGCATCCTTCCTTTCGTTTAAGGGCAATTTCATGTATCTCCATTTTGGAAGTAATATTGTAAACCATTATTTGTCCTTTCTACAGACAATTTAGTGAACTAGAGAAAATTCATTAAAGTCATTTCCCAAACAAATATATTTGTTAAAAATAATGTTTTATTGGTTTTAGCAAACAGTGATATCCATTTCCATTCTTTTTACAAATGGTTACATGTTGGGAATTTGGGTAAGTTTGCCACTGTTTAACTATCTGAAGTAAGTGATATTACATCTAAAATTATGACTGAATCCATACTTTACTTGCATAATTACTTTGGAGCAATTTTAAGTTTGTCTAATTTTAAGTTTGATTAGTGTTTCTATACTGTGTGTATTCAGAAGCGAGGGATATAGCTTAATTTGTGACTTCAGAAAATGGTCTGAAGTGTGGAAATGGCAGGAAATGCATATATATGCATTTACTTTAGGTTTCCTTGTAGTGAATAGTGCTTTAGAAAACAGAGTAAAAAAGAGAAAGATCAAGAATGTCTCATTATGTAGTGACAGAGAGAAGCTTTTTCAGTAAAAATTGAACCATCCAGAAAGTTACTTTTGAAAGAAGCAGGAATTCAGAGAAAAGACCTTTATCAGCTACAATGCAGTTTAGCAGCCTCCAAAACAGTCAGGGTAGATGAAAGGCATTCTGCGTGGCTTAGAGGTTAATAAGAGAATTGAAGACAGTATCGTGCTTCCATGAGCATGTCATGCTCATGGTCTGTGTTCAAGTCTAAGATATTTATACACTAAGCTCATATGCTGTAATATAACATTGATACAATAAGCATGTCTCTGGCAAGGTGTACTCACTGCTGCCTCTGAGACATTAAAAAATTGTAATTGAACTGTTTTATGTTTAAGGTTCGTTCCCTTGAAGAGATATTAAACGAAGAGCTGAAAAATAAAAACAGTGCTCCATGACTGAGGTTTGAGTATCTGTAAGGTTATTATTGAGGGTAATAAGGTTGAATTTTTTTAATACTTGTAATAAGACCTTTTCAAGTTATTCTTGTATAGTGAAAATAGTTTTCATAGTTTGTTGAGCATTCTTCTTGGACAGCTCGTATGCTTTGGTTTTTTGCCTCAGAAACTAGACTTATGTCAGAAGCATAGCCTCTGAACTTAGATTTATAGATTTTTCTTTAATTAGTTTAGTAAGTTCTGTCACGTCATGTCCACGTATCAGTTCAAAAGGACTAATCCTGTGGACTCATTAGGGATAGCAAACTGGACAACTTATTCCTTATGAATGTAATGCACTTTGTTCTTTAGTTAAAAAAGTAAATTGATAGACAGTGAATATGTTCAATGACTACCACATTAAACAAACAGAAAATCATAAAAAATCCTGTGGTCTACCAAGTTAGCTTTCACTTTGGGATTCTGACTTGTCCACAATTGCTGTCAGCTGGGATCACAGAGAGTAGGTGCCCTTGGCTGGATCATAATTGGTTGAGTTTAAAGAGGATCTATGATCTTTAAAGATGATTATGTGGAAGGACTTAGCATAAAAGAATGACATTTGTCATGAAATGTTTTAGATGGGTGGACCTTGGAGGATGATTAACTTTTTGCCAGGGTATGCCAGTTGTCAAAAACTAATTCTGATTGTCCTTTTTGCTGTCCCTAATGAGTCCACAGGATTAGTCCTTTTGAATGGATATGTGGCCATGCCATAAGACAACCTACTAAATTATCTTAAAAAATACCTATAAATCTAAGTTCAGAGTCTCTACTTCTGATATATGTCTAATTTCTTAGAGAAACTAACCAAAGAGTACGAGTAGTTCAAGAAGGGTGCTCAAGAAATTCTGCAAGGTAGAGGAGATGAAAGGGCCAAAGATTAATTTTCTTGCTGGAAACAACATTAGCACTATTACCTGTTTCTGGCAATAATTTAAAGCAAGTTTCACAGGTCCTTATCATATCAAAATGAAACACCGTGATGTCAATTTGTAGTTAGTACTCTAGATAGGACGAGTTGTCAGTGCATGTGTTGTGTTAATTTGTTAAAGCAATATTGTGACTTGGGATACAGTCAGAAGTATATTTATGGTGGTAAAAGAAGTACAGTGAGAACTTAAAACATTTAACTGATCTTTGAGAATGAATCAGGAATTGAAAATTAATCAGGAATGAAAAATTTAAAAGTTGACTCTCCAGTAACCCTATTGGATGATATGGAGATGTTTAAAAGGTTAGATAGAATATTATGCAATCACCCAGAAAGCTGTTGTAGACTCAGATCAGTTTGCATAAATAGGCCAGGTATAAGGTATGATATTAAAGTAGGAGATGTGCCACCCATAGAACAAACATCCACATGTACTCAACCCAGAAAAGTCAGACGAAATGAGGAAGGAGATGCAATTCATCATGGACCTTGACATTATTGAACTGAGTCAATGTAAATGGAACCCACCCATTTTGATGGTAATGAAGCTAGATGGATCGCAGAATATCACAAAGTCGTCAAAGTAACAAGTGAGTTCATATCCAATTCCACGATTGGGGAATTACGTTGAGAGGATTAGGCAAGTACAATTTTTTACAAAAACTGGTTGAAAAAGGAGAGTCGTAAGCTTCATTGATGCAACCAAAATTAGTGTTTTAACCACAAGTGGACTTTATTAATATGGAATCATGCTGTTCAAAATGAAACTTTTTTTATATTATTCATTCACTGGGTGAAGGCATTCCTGGTCAGGCAGCATTTGTGGCCCAGAGTCAACCATGTTGTGGCTCTGGAGTCATACGTAGACCAGACTGGTAAGCATGGCAGGTTCCTTCCCTAAAGGACATTTTTGAAACAGATGGGTTTTTCCTGACAATTGACAATGGATTCATGATCATCGTTAGATTCTTAATTCCAGATTATTATTGAATTCCAATTCCACCATATGTCATGATGGAATTCGAACCTAGATCCCCAGGGTGTTATCTGGGTCTCTGGACTAACAGTCCAATAATAATACCGTTAGGCCATTGCTTCCCCTTTAATGTTGGCAACTTTTCAGTGATTAGTCAGAGATAATTGAAAGATTATGCAATTGTGTAGCCTATACAGATAACTTGATTGTGTTCAGCCAAACCGGGGAGAAACATTTACAAAACAGAACGTAGAACATTACAACACAGTACAGGCCCTTCGGCCCTCAATGTTGCGCCATCCAACAACCATTCCTGCCCCCGTGTTATCCAAGTCTCTGTAATGGCCATAACATCATAGTTCCACGTACTAATCCATGCTCTGAGTTGGTCACCCTTATTCCTGACACTTCTTACATTGAAGTAGACATACCTTCACCTGTTGCAGCGACTGCCACATTGCCCTATTAACTGCTTGTCCTTCCTCATAGATTCTCTGCTTGCTCTGTCTGTACACTGGCTACTCCATCCTCTGACCCATAGCTCTGGTTCCCATTCCCCTGCCAAACGAGTTAAACCCTCCCAAAAGAGCTCTAGCAAACTTCCTGCTCAGGATATTGGAGCCCCACCAGTTCAGGTGCAACTCGTCTTCCATCCCCAAAAGTTATCCCAAAGCCCCACAAACCTGAAGCCCTCCCTCTTACACCAGGCCTTCAGCTGCGTGCTCGCTCTCTGTTTCTACCCTCACTAGCCCGTGACACCGGTAGTAATCCTGGGATTACTACTCGACTCACCCTGGCTTTCAGCTTCCATCCTAATTCCCTATAATCACTTTTCAGATCCTCATCCCGCTTTCTCGCTATGTCATTGGTACCGATGTTTACCACAACTTCTGGCCACTCTTCTCCTCACCACCACCACCACCCCCCCCCCCCCCCCGCCAAAAAAAGAGGCAGCCTGAAGGCTTGATCCGAGACATCCCTGACCCTGGCACCTGGGAGGCAACATACCATCTGGGAGTCTCACTCAGTACCACAGAATCTCCTGTCTTTTCCCCTAACCAGTGAATCTCCTATCACTATTGCTCTCCTATTCTCCCCCTTCCCTTGAACCGCAGAGCCAAGCTTAGTGCCAGAGACGTGGCCACTATGGTTTTCCCCTAGTAGTTCGATCCCCACAACAGTATCCAAAGCGGTATATTTATTAATTGAGGGGAATGGCACAGGGGATCCCTGCGCTGTCTGCCTATTCCCTTTCCCCCTCCTGACAGTTACCTTTGTCCTGTACCCTGGGTGTGACCACTTCCTTATAACTCCTCTCTATCACCCCGTCAGCCTCCCAAATGATCCGGAGTTCATCCAGCTCCAGCTCCCTGACTTGGTCTGTGTGGAGCTGGAGTTGGGTGCACTTCTCGCAGGTGAAGTCAGAAGGGACAGCAGTAGTGACCCTTACCTCCCACATCCTACAAAAGGAGCATGCAAGTGCCCTAGTTTCCACTCCTTCTACTCTAGATTTCCAAACGAATAAAGAACATAGAACATTACAGCACAGTACAGGCCCTTCTGCCCTCTGTTTCACAGGTTGGCGCAACCAATCTGAAGTCCATCAAACCTACACTATTCCATTATCGTCCATATGTTTATCCAATGACTGCTTAAATGCCCTTAAAGTTGGCAAATCTACTACTGTTGCAGGCAGGGCATTCCACACCCTTACTACTCTGAGTAAAGAACCTACCTTGACGTCTGTCCTGTATCTATCACCCCCTCAATTTAAAGCTCTGTCCCCCTCATGCTAGCCATTACCATCCGAGGAAAAGGCTCTCACTGTCTACCCTATCTAATCCTCTGATCATCTTGCATGTCTCTATTAAGTTACGTCTTAGCCGCCTTCTAACGAATACAGCCCCAAGTCCCTCAGCCTTTCCACATAAGACCTTCCCTCCATTCTAGGCAACATCCTGGAATATCTCCTCTGCACCCTTTCCAATGCTTCCACATCCTTCCTATAATGCGGCGATCAGAATTGTATGCAATACTACAAGTGCGGCCACACCAGAGTTTTTACAGCTGCAACATGACCTCACGGCTCCAAAACTCAATCCCTCTGCCAATAAAACCTAACACACCGTACGCCGTCCTAACAACTCTATCAACTTGGGTGGCAATTTTCAAGGATCTATGCACATGGACACCAAGATATCTCTCTCATCCACACTACCAAGAATCTTACCATTAGCCCAGTGCTCTGTATTCCTGTTACTCCGTCCAAAGTGAATCACCTCACACTTTTCTGCATTAAACTCTGGCCACCTCTCGGCCCAGCTCTGCAGCTTATTTATGTCCCTCTGTAAACTGCAACATCCTTCCGCACTATCCACAACTTCACTGACTTTAGTGTCATACGCAAATTTAGTAACCCATCCTTCTGCGCCCTCATCCAGATCATTTATAAAAATGGCAAACAGCAGTGGCCCCAAAACAGATCCTTGCGGTACACCAGTAGTAACTGAACTCCAGGATGAACATTTCCCATCAACCACCACCCCTTGTCGTCTCGCAGCTGGCCAATTTCTGATCCAAACTGCTGAATCACCCTCAATCCCATGCCTCCGTATTTTCTGCAATAGCCTACCGTGGGGAACCATATTGAACGCTTTACTGAAATTTATATACACCACATCAACCACTTTACCCTCATCCACCTGTTTGGTCACCATCTCAAAGAACTCAATAAGGTTTGTGAGGCACGACCTATCCTTCACAAAACCATGTTGACTATCACTAATTAAATTATTCCTTTCTAGATGATTGTAAATCCTGTCTCTTATAATCCTTTCCAACCCTTTGCCCACAACCGAAGTAAGGCTTACTGGTCTATAATTACCAGGATTGTCTCTGCTCCCCTTCTTGAACAAGGGGGCAACATTTGCTATCCTGCAGTCTTCTGGCACTATTCTTGTAGTCAATGACGACATAAAGATCAAAGCCAAAGGCTCTGCAATGTCCTCCCTAGCTTCCCAGAGAATTCTAGGATAAATCCCATCCAGCCCAGGGGACTTGTCTATTTTCACACTTTCTAGAATTACTAACATCTCTTACTTATGAACTTCAATCCTGTCTAGTCTAATCGCCTGTATTTCAGTATTCTCCTCAACAACACTGTTTTTCATGTGAATATTGACGAAAAATATTCATTTAGTGCCTCTGCTATCTCTTCGGACTCCATGCACAACTTCCCACTACTGTCCTTGACTGGCCCTAACCTTACTCTAGTCATTCTTTTATTCCTGACTTACCTATAGAAAACTTTAGGGTTTTTCTTGATCCTACCTGCCAAAGACTTCTCATGTCCCCTCTTGACTCCTCTTAGCTCTCTCTTTAGGTCCTTCCTGGCTAACATGTAACTCTCAAGCGCCCTAACTGTGCCTTCACGCCTCATCTTTACATAAGACCCCTTCTTCCTCTTGACAAGAGATTCACTTCTTTACTAAACCACGGTTGCCTCGCTCGACCATTTCCTCCCTGCCTGACAGGTACATTTCCCCCAGCTATAACTCTTGCCCTGCGGTATAAATCTATCTCTTTCCATCGCTTTCCAACACATTTGAGCGTATTATTAAATCAATTACTTAGAGCCATTTGGTGATAAAAGTGAATTTGCCAGAGCAAAAGTGACTTATTGGGGCCAAATTGTTGGAAAAGGCCAAGTGGTAAGAGTTATCTTGTAATTTCCCATGTGTGAAACAAAGTGAGTGTGGTTACATTATATTGGCATCAGTGGACATTGCAGTGACTCTTGACGAATTTGTTGAAAGAATGGCAAGAAATGTAAATAAACAAAAATAAAATGTCACTGTGCCTTTTGACAACTTGAAAGCTGTAATGAATACTGCGTAGTTTTAGCATCACCAAATTATGCTTAGCCAGTTAACCTGTCTGTTGATGCCCACTACATCCGTATTAGTGCAGTGTTATTACAAGAGGGCAATATGAGAATCAAACAACCAATCCATTATTTTTCATGTGAGTTGAATACATGTCAGCAGAAATTTTAAACTCTGGAAAGACATACCAACTTTGGTATTGATTCTATGACATTGAAGTTTACATATCTAACAGCTGTTTGGAGATCGTTGCCTATGTGGATTGTGATCTTGAACTTTTTTTTGGAACAATCTCTTAACTAGAATTTGAGACTCTGTTGTTTGAGTTTAATGCTACTTTCTTACAAGTTATCATTTATGAAGCATAAAGAGGCAATATTGTGGATGGTATTGCCTAACCAGTAGGAAGTACTGGAAATATTAGCAAGAGGTGGGTTGCTATTGTAGATATGGATGCTTTTGAACAGATTGGGAGATGACCTGCAATTAGAATTCTTCTATGAAGAAGGTGAGGCTGTTAGCTAGTTCTAGCATTTGCTATGTATTATGATATTCATTGTTTTGACAATTTCCACCATCTTTGTAGTTTTTCCAAACCTCTGTTTCATATTATGTCTCTTCCTTTTCCACAATCCAACCCCACCTTTTGTTCAGTTCCTGTGGAAGAGTGGCCTATTTGACAGTTTCACAAACCCTGGTCTCTTTTTTTTATAGCCACAAGCTTCCAAAGTACTGCCTCCTTCGTCAGGCAGACCCCACCTGTCAAAGGAGCAGTGTTATGAAAGCTTGTGTTTTCAAATAAACCTGTTGGACTGTAACCTGGTGTCATGTGACTTCTGACCTTGTCCACCCCAGTCCAACACTGGCATCTCCACATCCTTTTTCATATGTTTCCAGATACAGCTTAGTTCATATTTCCAGTGTTCAATGTTTATCTTATTACCATCAGATGCCCACCTGTTCAAATTGTCAAATCATTGGTACAGCCTCACAAGATACTGATTTAACTTTGTAATGCCCTATCTTCGGGTAGAGGTTAAAAAAGCCTAATTTGGGAGAGTGTCAGGGAGTGTGCAAAAAAAATTGAGGGCGGCTGTTCTGGGACTTCAGTTATGTAGATAGCTTGGAAAAGCAGTGGTCTTAGAGAAGAGAATGGTGAGTGGACATTTGTTAAAAGTGCTCAAAACTATAAGGGTCAGGAATGACAGAACAGCTGTTCCAATTTGGTGCAGGATAAAGAAACCTGTGGTGACATAGGAAAAACCTTTTTACACAGTATATGGTTAGCATCTGGAGTGTTGTGGGGGGCAGATTTGATCGTGGCTTTCCAAAGGCAATTGTACAATCATTTGGAAAAAACGCCAAAACCTTTAAAACACTTGTAAGGCTGTGGGGAAGTGGCAGGAGAGTGGGTCTAGCTGAGGTTTGGCAGGGATCTGCCATACAAACAATGAGCTGAATGACTTCCCCATGTTCTACCTATTGATTTGATGGTATTCTATTAGTAACCTGCCTTTTGTGTTTTTGCCAGATCCTTGCCCTTAACTATGGGCAGGGAAAGTGCATAGAACATTGCATAAACAAAATATAATGTCTTTGTTTCCTACTCGGCTTCTAACAGAGTGTTTTACCCCATATTGTTTATGCGTAGCTTGAGTGACAAACTACAATTCACAGATTGCATACCTGGTTCATTTTCTTCAACGAGCCTACTTGCACTCTATAAATTGAACTTTTTGAAAGTATTCGTCCTTGGAACGTGGGTATTGCTTGCACAGCCAGCATTTATTATCCATTCCTAGTTGTCCATTGGAAATGGGTGATGAGCCATTTTCTTCCAACTGTGGTGAAGTTGCTCCCATAATACTGTTGGGTGGCTAGTTTCAAGATTTTGACTGAGCAAGAATGAAAGGATTTGGAATATTCATCCAGGTCAGGAGATAATGTGACTGGGAAAGGGGATTGGGAAGTGATGACCCAATGCATTTACTGCACTTGTTTTAAGTTCCTGAGATTGTGGGTTTGCGAGGTGCAGTTGAGAAAGCCTAGATGAGTTTCTGCACTGCACCTTGAGGATGGTGCACACGACAAATCTCGTTAGTCAGTGATTGTGAGAGTGAATGCTTACAATAGCTGTTAGGAGTCATTCACATGAACTTGTCCTGAATGATGATTAGCTTCAAGTGGCATAAGAGTTGCACTTACCCAGGTCAGTGGAGAACATTCTGTCAAAATTCTGACTTGCGTCTTATACATAACAATGTGAGAAATAGAAATGAGAGAATGTTATTCGGTCCCCTTTACCTGCTTTGTATGTCAAAGCTGGTTTGATTATGGCCTTAACTTCACTTGCCTGCTTGACTCCATTGACATTCAAAATGTGTCCTTAACTTGGCTTTTAATGTGTGCAATTACATAGCCTTCACTGCTGACTGTAGAAGAGAATTCTAAAAATTAATTACCTCCAGTAGATAAAATTCTTCCTTGTCTCCAACACATATGGGACACCACTAATTTTGAACCTATGTGCCTTTACCTTTGTTCTAGATTGCCCAAGAGAGGAAACATTCATTCAACAAATGTCCTGCCTGGCCCTCTTCTAAATCTTTCATATTTCAAAAAGGTGACCTAAACTGGGAAGAGCACAGACCCAAGCTACTTCACCTTTCCTAATAAGAATTCCCTCATGTTCGTACTGAGCATTATTTCCTGTCTCTGAACTGATTGCATCTAGGTTAGGTCCCTCCCACAGAAGGTGACCAAAACTGCATAGTGCAATGTCATTAATGCTTTATACATTTGTTGCAATCTTCTCTATTTTTAGATTCCATCCTCCTGGCAACAAGTTATTTGCCATGTCTGCATGTCACCTTTTGGTGATCCATATACAAAGCTCCCCAGAAGTATATGATTGTCTCAGTCCACTTAAAGATTAATGTGCCTTTCTGTTTTCCTTCCAGAGGGCTGTATTTTCCCAGATCCTTCACCTGTCTGCTTTTTGTCCAATTGTCTAACCTACCTCTATCCCTTTAGAGGTACCTGTTGGTATATTCCTTATAAATTGCTTTCCTTTCTGCACATATATCTGACAAATTTGGCTACACTTTCATTCAAGTCATTCATGTAGATCATAAACAGTTTAGGCAACAGCCTGATAGCAGAGGCACTTTTAGTTATTGTTTGTCATCCCTAAAGTGACAGTTATTTGTAATCTCGGCTTCCCGTTAGCTAACCAGTCTACTATCCATGCTAATGTATCACCCAACGCACCTAAATTCTTCACTTCTCCAATAATCTTTTAGGTAGTTATCCTGTGGAATGAATTCTGGAAATCTAAATCTGCTATGTCTATTGCTACTTCATCCACCCTGCTGTTACATTTTCAAAAAAAAGCTAAGAAATTTGTCCAAACATTTTTCTTTTGGTAAATGTATGTTGGTTCTGCTTGACAGTATTAGGATTTTCTAAATATCCTGCAACCACCTTTTTTGAAATATCTCAGTGACAAACTTGAGACAAAATGACCCACAGTTTCCTGCTTTCCATCTTCCTGGGTTGAGTAAGGGTGTCCTATTTCTTGCTTTGCAATCTGCTGGTGCCTTTCCAGAATTTAAGAAATTAAGGAATCTTAATTGTAAAGGTTGTAAAATGTATCTGATATCTGTGTTCCTTCTGTTTCGATCCTCAGGCACAAGCCATCAAATACAGGCATCTTTTTAACCATTTTCACTCTTTGTTTCATTTATTTTCCTTTTTCTGTCTAACAGTGATTATTTTGTGTTCCTCACTCCCATTTGCACACGGCTTTTTCAAGGATCCTTTTGATGCTTTTTGCCTAATCTACTGTGAGGAAAATAACAAAAGTGTGTTTAATTTCCCCATTATTAATTCCCCAGGGACCAATGTTTATTTTAGATATCCTTTTCCCCCTTTAATTTTGCCGGAGCTTTTATTGTCTGCTTTTATATTTCATGTAATTTACCTTGACCCCTCTAGTTGCTGCCATTTTGGTATCTGTCTCTAGTTTCTAAAACTTTCCTGATCTTCAGCCTGACTACTAGTCTTAATGGTGTTTGCTGTTTTTTCTATTTAAATTTGATGCACCCTTCACTTTTTTTTAAAGCTAGCACTGAATACTTTATCCTTCTAGTAGGATATTTCATTCTCGATAGGATATATTTTTTGTTAATTATTTTTGTTAATTATCGTCAGCCAACTGTCACTGCTTCTCTACTGATAGATTCCCTGGTAGGTACCAGAAATAAACTTTTCAAAGAAACTATCCTGAATACATGCCATGAACTCAACCTCCAGGATACCTTTGCCATTTTCACATGCCCAACTGACATGACAATTAAAGTCACTCATAATTACTGCAGTATCTTCCTTGCAAGCATTCCGTTCTATCCTACGAGTCGCAGCTTGGTATGGCTCTTCCCAGAATTGCACAAGAGTTGTAAACACAGCCCAGTCCATTACACAAGACAACTTTCCATCCATTGAGTCCATCTATGCAATTTGAATTGGAAAGGCAGCCAACATTATCAAAGACCCCTCCCACCCCAATTATAAACTCTTCGATATTTTCCATCAAGCAGAAGAAATAAAAGCTTAAGCACTTGTACCAAAAGATTCAAGAACAACTTCTTCCCTGCTGTTATTAGACTTCTGAACTGACCTCTCAAATTTTAAATGCAATGTAGATCACTCTGTGCACCTTCTCTGCAGCCATAACATTGTATTCCTCACTTTGTTCTATTATCCTTATGCACTTTGTATGGTATGGTCTGCCTGTACCGCGTGCAAAATAAAACTTTTCAATGGGCCTGGGTACATGCAACAATAATAAATTAAACCAAAGTCAAAAAATCTCTATCCTCTGTAACTGTGATGTGGAAACCCACGTCTTCATCCCACCTTCATTATCAGTTCCATCGAAATCGATTCTATGTTTTGATGTTTTGAACCAAGATCATTTCACACTCTTGGCTGATCTCATCCTTTTTTAACAGAACCCATCAATTTAAACTTTTTGTATATACTAATGAAGTATCAAATATCTTTGGATATTCTCTAGCAGCATTTTCACCTTGCCGCTATATCTCTACTAGCTGTCATATTCTTATTTCATTCTGTTTGTGCTATCAATTATGTTGCACATATTCAGTTAAAGAGCCTTTTTATAGTTTTGCTGACCTTGTATACTAGTCAGTTAACTTTTAACACCCTCCCCCTTGCTGTCACACTCCTAGTTACCATTATCCATATGATTACCATGTAATATTGTCTTGTCCTGTCTAACTTTGCAAATATCCCATCAGGTGGACCACCCTATCACCATAAAAATTCTAGCTGTCAGAGCTCTCTGCAGCCCCAGCTGTATAATTTGCTAGTCCCCTACTCCCACTGCAGCTTGGGTGAAGGCTACACCAAGCAGTGTGCTATAAATCAAAACCCATTTCTCCCGCATCACCCTTCGAACTGTGCGTAATTACAGGGTGAACCAATGCTTTTCTATTATCCATTGTTTTTTGCCTTGCAGAGTGGAAATAGAGATAGAGAAACATATGATTTATGTTGTAATTTGGTGCGCAACCTCGTTAACCTTTCAATAGATCTTCAGTGTTATACATGCACTTGAAGGGGCTATGTTTTTAAACTCGTATAATAATTATTATGTGATTACCAAATGTATGTAACAAGGCTTTGGGTGTTCCAATGTACAGCATCATTCTGCTCTGAGGATATCTAATACTTGTGCCCTTTCCATTAAAGTGTCTGACTTTCCCAATACAACAGTTACTTTAGCAGTCAAGAATGAAGCCAAGTTTTAAAAGTGTGTTTTTCCAGTAATGATTTTGGTTGGGGGTGGGGGCCGGGGAGGGGGGCGAAACAATGTATGACATTAAGCTGTCTGGTAGGAAAAGTATGTGATAAATTGAGAGAATAGTTTGGAACAATCCCCTCTAGTGATCGATCATTTGTATTCCCAGGGCTCAAGATTTCAAGTTTTGAGACTGTTACTATATTTTTAAAAAATTAGTATTCCAAAGTAACTTATACTGTACGGAAAAATCCCCTTATTAATGCTTTAACCCAACAGAAATAATTCAATTCTGAAGAAGTCATATACCAGTCTCAATGTTAACATATTTCTCTCTGCAGATGCAGCCTGACCTGCTGAGTTTCTCTAGCATTTTCTGTTTGTTTCAAAAATCCCCTTCCATGGATATTCTTTACTCATTGATGAAAAGGACACGCCATTCTCCAGAAACTAGTAGAAAGTTCAGCCAAGTAGCATCTATTCTCAAGCTGACTTTCAGGATGTGGGTTATTGTGGACATCCCTGACACAAGCTAAAGCTGTCCTAATCCACTGATACCACAGCATGGAGCTGGAGGAATCCAGCAGGCAAGACAGCATCAGAGGAGCAGAAAAGCTAACGTTTCGGGGCAGGACTCAACCTGAAAGATCAGCTTTCCTGCCTTTCTGATGCTGCTTTGCCTGCTGTGTTCCTCCATCTCCACACTATTTTATCCCCAACTGCAGCATCAGTTGTTCCTAGTATCTCTATCCTAATCCATTCACTTGGCTTAAATGCTTAAGGGCCGAGTTCAAATTAAACCAAGCTGCCAAAAAAAAACAGGCGCAATAAATGCAAGTACAGTCAGCCTTGTGTGTAGGATTTCATCACAAACAGTAGGTGCAGGTGTATATTGAGAGCAGGAAGATAATGTAAATTTTTTTTGGAAGAATAGTGATCATGGGAAAAGTCACAATGAATAAGCACTTCCTCCCAGTCATTCATTTAGTCTCCCCCATGTTTGCTGCTCAGGCTCCTACAAGCAAAGTTTTCTCTCTCTTGCTGCTCCTTCAGAAACAAATCTGAGATCAGGGCAACAGGAAGATGTAGAGTGAGAAAAGTTTGATTGGAGGTGGATCCATTGACCGTTAAATTTCAACATCTTTCTGGAGGCCTATTGAGAAGAAGCAGAAGTCATATAAAGAGATTGGAGGAATCAACTATTTAAACCCAGTAATAAGACCTGGGAGCAGGCCTGATGGAACTATCTGCCCCAAGAAAGGCAGCAGCCACTGGAGAGAGAGCCTGTCTCACATTAAATGGTTTGCGACTGGGAGGTGTAGTTGTTTGTTGCGAACTGATCGTGGGAGTTACGTAAGGTGGTCCCCAAGGCTCCGCTTGGTTTCCCTGATGTAGAGGAGGCCACAACGGGAACAGCGGATGTAGTATATCACGTTAGCAGATGTGCAGTTGAACATCTGTTTGTGGAAAGTCTTCTCAGGGCCTGGGATGGAGGTGAGGGGAGAGGTATAGGGGGCAGGTGTAGCACTTGCTTCGGTTGCAGGGAAATGTGCCGGGGGTGGTGGGGCTGGAGGGGAGTGTGAAGCGGACAAGGGAGTCATGGAGAGAGCGACCCCTCCAGAAAGCGCACACGGGTGGGGAGGCAAAAATGTCTTTGGTCGTGGGGTCAGATTGCAGATGACGGAAATGTCGGAGGTTGGTGGGGTGCTACGTGAGGATGAAGGAGATTCTGTTTTGGTTATTATTGTGGATAGGGAGTGTGAGGGATGAGTTGCGGGAAATGCTGGAGACAGTCGAGGGCATTTTCAATCACTGTAGTGTGGTTTGGTTAGGGATAGCATTATGGCTGTACTTGGGGATGATATTCCTTGGAGATAGTCCAATGTTAATTATGTTTCACTCTACAGTTTCACTCTACTTAAGCTACATTTATATTGAATGTGATTGGAACTGAGAAATAAGAAAGGGATGATCACCTTGTTGGGATTGTATTATAGGCCGCCCCCAGTAGTCAGCAGGAAATTGAGAAGCAAATATGTAAGGAGATCTCTGATATCTGTAAGAAGAATAATGCTTTAATGATTGGGGATTTTAACTTTCCAGACCTGAACTGGGACTACCATAGTGTTAAGGGCTTGGGTGGGCAGGAATTGAAGTGCATTCAAGAAAGCTTTCTTCTACCTCCTAGAGAAGGAGCAATACCTGATCTTCTGTTGGGAAATAAGGCAGAGCAAGTAACTGAGGTGTCATTGTGGGAGAACTTTTGGGGTAATTGATCATAATTTTAATAGTTTTAAAATAGAGATGGAAAAGAATAGAACTGATCAAGAAGTTAGAGTCCTAAATTAAAGTAAGGCCAATTTTGATAATGTTTGACAGGAACTTTCAAAAGTTGGTTGGTGAAGGCTGAAATGGACAAATGAGAAAATGAGAACACGAGTTCAGAGGCAGTATGTTTTTGTCAGTGTGAAGGGCAAGGCTGGTAGGTGTAGGGAATGCTGAAAGACTAGAGAAATTGAGGCTCTGGCCAAAAAAAGGGAGGCATATGTCAGGAAGAGACAGCTGGAATCAAGTGAATCCTTCAGAGTATATCAAGGCAGTAGGCGTCACCTTGAAAGACTTAGTTATGTTGAATTTGCATTACTGAAACTCAATGGGTGTTTATGCTCCACTCGAGTTCCCTCCCCCTCTCTTGCCATATCCTATCAATAGAGCCATCTATTTCTTTCAAGCTCACGTTGATCTACATTTTCCATTAAATGAATCTAGGCTGTGGTTCTCAGCCTTGTTATAGTGAGTTCAAATTACTTTTTGAGTAAAAATGTTCCTTCTCATTCCCTCCTAGATTTATTCATTCAAAGTTTGTTAATAGCATTCAACCTTACTCACATTAACCGGCAAGAAGTTTTTTCCATATGTAATCCAGTAAGCAATGCTGTAAGTACAAGCAGGTCGAACACCACCTGTGAAGAGAGAAACAGAGTAAATGTTGCCAGTTGATAACCTTTTCACTGGCAAACTGAAATGTTAATTATGTTTCTCTCTACAGTCTTACTGCCAGATGTTGTCAATATTTCCAGCATTTGCTGCTCTTTCATCAGACTCCCAGCAACCTGAGATGAGACCAGTTTGAAAGATTTGAGAGTTGATATTAAGCTACTTTTATATTGAATATAATCAGCATTGTAGCTTTTCTGTAACTACCTAATACAAAAAGTAGGTTAAAGTCAGATCCATCATTAGTACCTTAAGCACGTGATTTTTCACAGAACAGATTTGTTTGTATGTTTTAATATTATTAATTTGAATTGCTACATTGCAATAAGTGAAAACTAGAAGTCAACAGCCAAATGTTGCTAATGTTGTAGAATATATTATAAACTAGGTTTCAGTTAACCAGTTCCATTCTAATTTTCAGAAACGCCGCTCTAGCCGACAAGTAAAAAGAAAGAGGTACACAGAGGACCTAGAATTTAAAATATCTGATGATGACGATGCAGGAAAGGATTCACCATTAAGCACTTCACAGTCTGAACAGGTATTGGTCACAAGTCAATGACTGAACAATCTAGATCATTTTGATGAGTTGGGCAATTTTATGCTTTGTATTTAAGTGCTATATAAATGTAGTAAAAAGACAATTTTTTTGTGTGAAATAATGCATGAACAGTTTTATGCATATTAATCAAGTTTTTAAAAACGGTTTGCATTTTAACTTTAAATATTAATTTTGTTTACAACATTTATAAAGATGGACAATAGACTGAGCATTTTATGTCGCACTTATCCAAAGTTGGTTAAATGGTGCTCAATACCTATTAACGTCATCTAAAACATGAATTCACATGTAATAACTGGCTCTGTACTGCAGGAAAATGATTATTTTACAATCACCAGTAGTAAAATTGCTCTTTGGACTTTGAGCACGAGTTTAAATCCAAAAATGAGCAAGTTTATAAAAAGGAAATGTGGCTAGGATGAATATAGGTCTTTTAAAAAGCAGATTCAGGACAATTTATAGCAGGAAATAGGGAAATGGGAGCAAGCAAAACAATAATTTTGACTCTTTTCCTGTAAGGAAGTTACCAGAAATCTCCCAGAACCAAAGATCCAGGTAACTTGGTAGAATGACTGTTGAAGGAAATTACTATGAGTAATTAGGTTATTCTAGAGAAATACCAGTCCAAAAATGTGCAGGATAGATGGATTGGGCATGCTGAAAAAAATTGCCTCAGTGTCGAAGAATGTCTAAGTTAGGTGGATTAGCCATGGGGTATTAAACCCCATCTGGGGTTACGGGGATAGAGGCGGGGAGGGTTTCCAGCTGGGATACTGTTCAGTGAAGTGGTGCAGTCTTGATGGGCCAGATAGCCTCTATTTGTACTTAAACATTCATAGAATTCCTTTGAAAAGTGCAAAATATTTGAAAAGATAGACAGGATAGATGCAGGTAAGACATTTCCCCAGTTGAGAATTTTCCAAATTTGAGGGCAGTGAAGCCCATAAGAAATTGGAACAGGAGTCGGCCATTCAGCCGCTCAAGCCAGCCATGCCATTCAACAGATTCATGGCTGATCCAACATTCCTCACGTCCACTCTCCTGCCCTTTTCCTGTAACAGTCAAGTCCCTGACCGAAAGGAATCTATCTATCCAGCCTTAAAAAATACACATGATCTCTGCCCTCAGAGCTGTCAAGTTCCAAAGACACTCAACCGTCTGAGAGAAGAAATTCATCCTCACCTCAGTCTTGAATTGGTGTCCCGTCATTCTGAACATACGTCATCTGGTCCTCGACTCGCCTGTGAGGGAAGACATCCTCTCAGCATTTACACTACCCTCTCAAGCCCTTTAACAATCCTCTATATTTCATTGAGATGAGCTGTCATTCTTCTAAATTCTAATGAGTAGAATCCCAACCTGTTTAGCCTTTGCTCATAAGACAATCCTTCCACACCAGGGTCATCCTATTTGAAACTTCTCCTGAACTGCCTCCAATAAAGTGCCGCCTTTCCTTAAATAAGGGACCCAAAACTGCTCACAATACTCCAGATGCGGTCTCACCAGCACCTTGTACTGGTGCATTTAAACTTCCCTGCTCTTATGCTCCAACTCCTTTGAAATAAGAGCCAACTTTGGAGGCTTTGGAATTTTTTCAGTCAGAAGTTTTTTGGCAGCTCAGGTCTTGAGCGCATTTGAAATAGAGTTGATTAATTTTTGAATATTAATTGCATAAAGGATTATGGGGTTAGTGAGAGTAATAGATGTTGAAATAATTGATCAACCATGACACCTGAATGGCTAGCTCCTGTTCCTATATTCTTAGACAAGCAAGTATGAAATATTTTAATTAGATTGCATTTAGTCCATTATTTTCCCTGATTTTATCACTTTTCTATCCTTTTCAGTATCAAAAACTGTAATTACCTGATTGATACTTACTGGTTGATTCAGATGAATGACCATTCATAGTGGCCAGCACCTGAAACTGTGAAGAGAAAATCTTTTTGTAACTGAGTTTCGCTATTCTAAATGGCTGTCATTCTCATTGCATCCGATGTTTAGTGATGTGGAGAATACATACATGCTGTATCCAGGCTGACGATTTGAATGTGTATTTACATGTGGAGCTTAGAATAGTCATGCATTTTGGAGTGGAATGTTGTGTCAAAATTCTTTCAAAAATTATGACATAGGAGTTGAGGGTAATGTCTAAAGTAAGTGGATGCTCTGTGGCAATGGTTGCGATAAGTCCGAGCATGTATCCTCTAGTATCATGTCCGTATTGCAATTTCTCATCGTAACTGTTGTTATTCTAGTTCTTTCTCTTACTACCTTGCTTTTTCTCCTTCTGGCTCACTTTTTATCCGTCTCTTTCCACCCCCCCGCCGCCACCACCCCCATTCTTACTGGTGAACCCAGCTGGTGTCACTGATTGGATGGTTGCTGGCCAAGTTGGAGATTAGAATAACAATGAAGTGGAAAGAGATTTGGTGAGGAAAGAAGCAGTTCAGAGCTCAGGTTTGTGGAGGAACTATCCAGCTTGTGGCTAGTAAGGCAATGCTGGTGTGAAGTATTGGATATTAGTGTGAAAGCTGATAGATAGCAAGAAAATGAAAAGAGTAACCGTCACTGAGGATGAGATGTGCAGTGCTGCCAACCAAGTTATGAATATTTTTCAGGTGGTCATGTCTGGATGAGAAGAGGAATGTTTGCCATGTTTTACATTTACCAGTGGTGAATGCAGCCTGTTGATTGAACTGCGTTGTAGCCAAAGGCAAGGAAAATGTCGTAGTGTGGGAGGGAAAGGGAGAAGACATGGGAAGCAACTAAATGGCAATTCATTAAAGGCAAATTCAAGAAATCTCTGCCGGTATTCTGGGTTGGCACTCTTTAAGGGTGTACTCCAGGATATTGATGTAAATCCTATTTATAAGACTGTGAATGTATTAATAGTATTGGTAATATCATGAGGATTCCATTAAGACATTCCCACCTGTCCAGACTAACCATTTCAAATGCATCCAGACAACAGTTGCATGGAGCCTACAAAGAGGCCAGTGAATAACTGCAGGAGCAGTAAGCAGGAAGGTTGTTTATAAGTTACTGAGTTGGGATAGACCACTCCACAAATGCAAATTAGCAAGAGAAATGCATTCAGCTCCCCACCAAGCATGCCATTATGTAAGATCGTGGCTGATCCAAATGTGGTTTTAACTGTACTTTGCAGGCAGCCCTTTTATATCCTGTGACTCTTATGGAGGGGCCATCAAGCTCAAAACAAGTATGTATGGGAAGATTGGGAATTCTCAGTTGGTCTGACAGTTTAGTGGCAACTTGGTGGAGATGTATATTTTAAAAAAAGGACTGATTTAAAATAAGTATTCTAGATGCTGGAGCAACTCAACAGGTGTGGCAGCATCTCTGGAGAGAAAGACAAAGTTAATATTTTGAGCCCAATCTGATTCCTCCCTGACCATGTGCACTGATTTTGGGGTAGCCCAGCAGATGCCAGTGATCAGAGTCTCCTAGCCATAGGCATTTGGAGACCAGAACCAAAATAAGGTGTTGTAAACTTAATCTAAATAATAGGTTCCATTGTCATTAAACTAACCTTCTAACAAATGAAGATAACATGGCAGGCAGACCTGGAGCAGATTTGAGACTCATAGGAGTGCCATCAAAATATGGGAGCCTATGACAACATTGTTACAGGCCACTTTTAAATTGGGGTTTTACTTTTTCAAAGTGTTGGTGGGGGGAAAAAACGTCGCTCAATATTTTTATCTAGGCAGTAGAATTTGTGGACAAAATCATTGTACTTCAAGCTGTAACATCCGTTGTGTGCATGGAATTCCAAATGACATTTGGTTCAGTGTCCGACATAACAAACTTGAGGAAAGTGATAGGCCATGGAATAAGGAGAGTTGCAACGTGGATACAGGTTGGCTGAGTGAGTTTTCTTTTATGCACTTGTGGGACGTGGGCATTGTTGGCTGGGCTGGTATTTATTGCCCATTGTACAGAAATAATGAACAAAGAAATGGGTGGTCACAGGCAGTCTTGCCTGGATTAAAACTCTGAAGGACCGTTTGGTTTTAATGACAGCAGGAATAATTGGCTTTAAATAACTTAATAATAAACCTAATTGGGAATCTCGCTGCCTTGGGTGGGACTGTCATGTTATGTTGTCTTCTTCCACCACCACTAAATTGGGAGTCATCATCTTTACACTGGGAATCGGAAATAGGTCCTGTCTGATTCTCCTGACTGACCACCCTCCCACTTTTTAGCCACCAATCCCCAGTGCCATCATGTGATTCCAGTGGGTTCCTTTAAATGCTGCCCAGTGGCTGGAAATTGAAGATGTATCTTACAGAAGAGAAGGCAGAGGTCAGGCTGGTCTTCTGAAACAGTAGAGAGCCGTTTGAATTAAATGCTGGCTACCTGCTGTCTTTCCTTCCCAGTATGAATAAATAGCACCAATGTCTTGGAAGCAAAATGACATTCCCCTGCTGTCCTAACTAACATTAATGCATCACATGACATCACTAATGCAGATCACAAATGCAACATTCTCAGTTGCATTTAGGTCAGGAGCAGAATTGAGTTCAATGTGCCCATTGTGTCTTTCTTTCTCAAGTCCTGAAAAGTTTCCAAGTTGGCATATTAAAAATAAGCCATCTGCTTTAAAGTGAAAACTCTTTTCTTTTAATGCCCCCTTTGTTCCTTCTGATCTCAAACACCCCAAAGAAACAAAACCAAATATTAAAAAAATGCAAACATAATTTCTGTAAACAAGGTGGAATGAATGTTTGTCTGTGATGTGTCGAGGCCTGAATCATGATTTCCAACTTGTTTGAGCACATTTTACTTTACATTGTTGGCTAATAGCAAAGGAACGACCTGAAGTGTAATTGTTTGTCTGCTTCATCTCTTGATTTTTGGCTTGAATTGTAAAGTGTTGTAACGAGTATGCCATCCACAAAAATTATAGAATGCAATTTTTGCCGTAATGGGTTATCTTTTCTTTTTGAGGGATTGCCACAATTTGCATGTGGTTGGGATTTTTTTTGCCAATACTGTTTATATACAGAGTTTTGAAAATCTTAAACAATACGTCTCGCACCTATAGTAAATTACCTTGGCAGTTTAAAACACATCCCATAGTTGTTGTACATTGATTGGTACTGTATTAAACAAGTTTACCAGATACTGAGTATTTTGTTGGAAACCACTTCCTTCAGAAGAAGAACAGCAATATGCAAATTACTCAAGGAAACCATCTAAAATCTTAGACCTGAATCGTAGAGCAAATAAGCATTGTGATCTAAAACGTATTGGTTTTAGGTAGATAACTCATTTATAAATAAATTCAGTATTTTACATTTTTGCTTTAATTTTAATTTCCTAATCAAAAAATCACTTGATGAACAGTGATGCCCTTTCATAAAGTCATAGAGACAGCGCAGTAACACACCTTTCTGTCCAGTGTGACCATGCTGATTAAATTTCCCAAACTAAGCTAGTCCCAGTTGACTGTGTTTGGCCCATATCCCTATATAAACCTTTTCAATCATGTACCTGTCCAAATGTGTCTCAAATGTTATTACTGTACCTACATCTACCACTTCCTCAGGTGGTTTGTCCCTCTTACAAACAACCCTCAGTGTTTTAAAAATTGTCCCTCAGGTCCCTTTAACAAACCCAGAGCCTTATTGCTCTTGCAAGGAGTTTGCATGATGAATTTACTCAGATCCCTGGACAGTGCTACTAAAGCAACTGAGGTTTTTTGCAAGGAGCACATGTGTTCATGTATGTCTGTTTTAAATTCAGATTCACAACTTTTTATTATTGAATAATTCTTTCAGGACTCTGCAGCTGGTCCAGTTACTGAGAAGATCTTGAGCATGCGAGTGGTGAAGAAAACTGTAAGCAGTAACATTCTCTTGTTTTAAAGTAAGGCATGTTGGGAGTAATTGACGAACTGGTTTTTTCATAATCCTTAAGTACAGATATTGGATCTGCCAGTAACAGCTGGCAGCCATGTAACAGTAGCAGGTCAAAATTTGCACATTTAGGTCTTCATAGTGGCTGTTTATTATGTGAATTGAGTATAATTTTGTATTGTGATTCGTGAATGATACTGAAAATGCATCAGTGTATATGTAACCTTCTGCAAACAACAGAACGTGATTCTCAGTTTATTAGAGGGGCAATACTTTAAATTATAACACTTTTTTGAGATTAGTTTTTATGATTGCCAACAATAATACATGTGGCTTCCAGCAGTGCAGCTGCAAACTGCTGCTGCCTCAGGAAATGGTACATTTGGCATCTGCTTAACGCTGTGGGTTTGGCAGGAAGCCAGGTCGAGGTCAAGTTATTGTGAATGAAGTAGCTGGTGGTTAAGGAGGAGATAAAATGATTCATGAGTTGGTTGACACAGTAAGCAGAGTAGTTGGAATTGATAGCTTTTCGTAAGGATATTGCAGAGGGATAAAGTAATCTGTGCCAAAGGAAACTTTTGGTGTTCTTTGCGTTTTAATACTACTTAAGTAGGTTATAACTGTGTCCCTAACCACTTTACAGTGAATTGCCTGAAGATTTAAATGACAGTGACAAATGGTTGCGTTGACATCAGATTCTAAAATGTGCTTGTGATTTCAGACTGAGTCTGGAGAAGAGGTGGAAATGGAAGAGTTGTTTGTCAAATACAAAAACTAGTAAGTATGTTTGCAGATTAAACTTAATCCAAAATGTTGCTTAGGCATTCTTTCCCTGAATGGGTGACATTGTACCATAAAGTAGATTGATGAAAATTTATGTCCTTGTGGAAATTCATAAGGGTCCTGCCCTGAGCATGATTTTGAAAGATACTACATCAAAAATTAATTATCCTCTGACTCGGTTTGTATGCTGCTGAATGTTCTCATGAAAACATTGGTAACTACATCATATTAACTGAGAAACAGTCTATATTGCTTGCACTTCACTACTTCCTTGAAATATCTCCAATATCATTAAGCATTTTAAAAAAATCTGTTAAAATAAATCAAGTGGAAACATAACATCTTTTCATCAACAGAAGCAAGAGTTTCAGAAATTTGAAAAAAAACACTGGCCGTTACTTACTATCAATGACCTGAGGCCAGTACAAAGTTTTAAAAATAGATTTGTAACATAACATGTTATGCAAACACAAAATACCAAGCAAACCAGACAGCATCTGTGAAGTGAGAAGCTGCCTTGTCTTTTCGGATCTGTGACTCTTCTTAGTTAATTTTTTCTACTTTTCACTCTCTCCCTCCCTCCCTCCCTCCCTCCCTCCCATATTACTCACTTTTGATTGGTCTCTCTCACTCACATTAACTCGCACTCTATCTGTCTCTCATTTTTTGCTTTCACTTTTTGTCACTCATTTTGTTGCTGTTTGGTTTCATGCTCCTTCTGTGTCTGTCAGGCTCTTCTGATCCCCCACCCCTACCAACTGCCCAGGTGACTCTTAAATAGTCTGAAAGTTGCTAATGATGATTCATGTGTAACATCTCAGGGTGAGGGGAGGGTGAATCCCAGCCTCTGATTAATGTTCCCAATGTAAGGATACAGGAGGTGAAGAAAGATTCAAGTGGGGAGGCGTTTGATAATATGGAAGCCTGAAGTAATTTAATAACCAGAATCTGTATCATTCAAAGTAATACAAGTAGTGGTTTGAATATGATGTTGCTACACTTGATATTCCTTCTAGATTGCTGTAACGTGCCTTCACTGTGGTTGACAGAAAGGGAAGGCAAATTTTAGAGACTGCGCTATGCAAATCAGTGATGTGAATTGTCACTTTAAACTTGTTTATTAGAGCACACTGCTTTCTCACTCTGAATTATGGTGTTTACATAATTTGCGTTCCTTGACTTGCTCTTTACAAGGATAGAGGCAAGAAGCAGCTCTCAAATGCATCAGTCTCACTCAGTACATAACATCTATGAGCTATAGTTGCAGATGTGCTTGTCCGTTAGAGATATCAGACCCTCATCCTTTTACCCTCACCTCTGCACACCCCTCGACCACCACCACTGTGCAGTATTTCTTGCACCATACAAACTCTCTGTCCTTTCGTTCGTCCTTTCGTTCACTCATTCTCTCTCATGTATTTTCTTTCTCCCCCTCTTCCTACCACCCAAAATGTACAGTTAAGTTGCCTCTATTTTGTCTCAGTAAGCAGCTAGTTAGTAGATGAGGCTGACAAACCTGAAGGACCTGAGCCCAAGTCCAAGTGGTAGTAATCCATATGTTGCCCAGTCCATTTGCATCCTGTTTGACTCCTTTCTTTATATAGACAGCATGTCGAAAAACTGAATGTGTCCCATCTTACGTTGAATAATTAATATTTTTTCTCTCTTGTTTTTCTGAATGAAATAACTGAACTATTTGTATCCACATTACACCTGTTCATTTGTCTAAAAATACTTGAAAAGCAAAGATTGCGAATAAAAATCTTTGGGTGACTTTTGAAAACAGGTCTTAAAGTGCTGGTTTTTTTCTTTGTGTGACATTTCACATCACAGACCTTCACGTTTAGTAATGACCTCCTGTAATGTGCTCCAAAATTTTCTAAGTTCAGTACTAACACTGAAACGTTTCACTCATGAGACTGTGCTAAATTGAGTTTAGGAAATCCAGTCAGAGATTTGCAGTGATACTGCACTTAGAGCTATTTTGCCTGTTTAAGGCACGACCATGATCTACAATACCCCTACTGGTTTCTGGCCAGGCCAGTTTATCTGGATTTTTCAGTTTGTATTTAAATATCAATACTGCCAACCACTGCCCATCCAATCATCTTTCTCTGCTTCTTCCTCCTACTGTGCAGAATTTCTTATCGAAAGAAAATTGGTTGTAGAATTCTGCCTAATATTGCACTTGGGACTTCATTGGTCTATGTATATGTAATAAGTAGTAAATGTAATGTATGTTTATGCGGTGTCTTTTTCATTAAGGCAGTTGAAATTTGATATGAAAACAGTGAGTATTGCTCAGCTTTCAAGTACTTCTGTATTAAAAAGCTTGCAATACAGTGATCTGAATTTTACAAAGTACAACTTGGGACATAGACTGACTTGAACTTAACAGGCAAGGATTAATTTTGATTAGCTTTTTTATTCTTTCAAGGATGAATGTCACTGACAGGGTCAGCATTTGTTCCCCAGTCATAATTATCTTTTGAGAAGTACTATCTAGGGAAATATGCCCATCTTCTGAATAAGCTGACTACCTTTTGATACATTTTTGGCATGGAGGCCAACTTGCATTTTTTGATATACTGTCAGAAATTCATGGTATCAGTAATGGAACCAATTTTAAAGTTTACTGTTCCTTTAATTCTTTAGCACTTGAAGAAAAAGTTGAGTAAATGGTTGCCAGTTACAATATGTTGATATATCATGCCCTTTTGAAAATCCCTGAATAATACAGTTTATTGTCTTAGCAAGTAAGTTTTATTTGAAGAGCTTGAGCCATTATGTTGATATAAATCATTTGAATTTGTATTTCTGAAACTATTTATGTTTGGGGAAAATAGTTTAGGAGTTGAAACATTCCCCTGCAAACCCACTGCCCTATCCTTTGCTTGAAAGCACAGGTGATATATTATTGCTTCACCATCAATTTAGAGGAACATAACATCAGAACTAGGAGCAGGAGCCAGGAGTAGGCCATTCAGAACCTCAAGCCTGCTCCATCATTCAATACAATCATGGCTGATCTCCTCTTCGCCTCAACTCCACTTTCCTGCTTGCTCTCCATAACACTTTTACCCATGATTAAATAAAAATCTATTTCCTCCCTAAATTTACTCAATGTCCCAGCATCCACAACGCTTTGGGGGAGTGAATTCCACAGATTCACAACCCTTTGAGAAAGTTAATTCTTCCTTATCTCTGCTTGAAATCTGCAACCCCATATTCTAAAACTATGACCTCTTCTCCTAGAGGTAGAGCTGGATGAACACAGCAAGCCAAGCAGCATCAGAGGAGCAGGAAGGCTGACGTTTCGGGCCTAGACCCTTCTTCAGAAAACATGAAGGGTCTATCCCTGAAACGTCAGCCTTCCTGCTTCTTTGTTGCTGCCTGGCCTGCTGTATTCATCCAGCTCTTCACCTTGTTATCTCAGATTCTCCAGCATCTGCAGTTCCTGCGACCTCTTCTCCTAGATTGTCCCACATGACAAAACATCCTTTCTATGTTTAATTTGTCAATCCCCTTTCATATCTTGTATACCTTAATTAAACTCCAGAGACTATAGGCCTAAACTGCTCAATCTCTCTTCATAGATCAAGACCCTTATCTCTGGAATCAATCTAATGAACCTCTTCTGAACTGTCTGCAATACAACCACATTCTGCCTCAACCATCCTATTCATGTGCTCTGCTGACTTCAGGGATCTGCGAATATTTACCCCAAGATCTCTCTGTTCCTCTAAGCTACCCAGTGTGCTGCCATTCATTAAATACACCCATATCTGGTTTCTTCTTCCAAATTGCATTGACTCTCACTTATCGCAGTTAAGTACCATCAGCTACTGGTCTGTCCATCTGACCAACTCATCTACATCTTCCTGTAACCAACAGCCATTATCTTCACTATCAACAACTCTACCAATCTTGGTGTTGTCTGCAAATTTGCTTAACATTCCCCCTACATTATCATCAGTATTGTTTATGTATATAACGCAACAATAAGGGTCCCGGTATTGATCCTTGAGATACACCATTGGTCACTGGCCTCCAATCACCTGAACGTCTTTCTACCACTACCCTTTGTCTCATTACTATGTCAGTTTCTGATCCATCTCACCAATTTTCTGTCAAATTACTTCTCAATGAGTCTCCATGTGGGAACTTGTCAAAAGCTTTGCTCAAATCCATATAAATTACGTCAACTGAACTTCCCTCATCCATACACTTGATCACATTTTCAAAAAATTCTAACAGATTCGTTAGGCATGATTTCACTCTGACATGTGAATGATCCCTAATTAACCATATCTTTCCAAGTGGGTATTAATTTCTCCTTCAGAATTTTCTGCAATAGTTTCCCTACCACTAACCCGTGATACATCGGTCTGTAATTTCCTGATTCATTTTTACCACCCCACTTTAAAATGTGGAACCAAATTAGCTGGCCCCTTCCCCTGTGGCCAGAGAGGAATTAAACATTTGTGTCAGAGCCCCTGCCATTTCCTGCCTCACCTCCCACAGAATCTTGGGATGTAGCTCATCTAGCCCAGGAGATTTATCCATTTTTAAAACTGACAGAGCAGCCAATTCTACCTCATTTTCTGTGCCAAACTGTGCAAGTTCTTTAGTCCCTTTTCCTGAATTCTATACCTTCATGATTTATCCTTTATAATGCTCTGATGCATTGTATTTTTACTTCCTAGAAACACCATTATTGTTTCATTTATAATGGATTCTAACAATTTCCAAGTGATACACTTTACACTAAATTGTCTGCAGTTTCCTACTTTCTGCTTCAATCTCTTTTTGAATAAATATTACCAATTTTCCGATCCATTGGAACTGGTCCTGCATCCAGGGAGTTTTTGAATATTAACGCCAATGGTCCACTATCTCTCCTGCCACTTTCTTAAAGACCCATTTAATATGCATAGTACATAGTACTAGAGTATTTCATGGTTTTATTTTCTCAATGAAATTGATTCACTTAATTTTAATTTTTTTCAGTTCTTACCTTCATTGTCAGTGGACCACAGTGGAGCAGCTGGCAAAGGACAAGAGAATTCACCAGAAGATTAAACGCTTCAAAGCCAAGCAGGCACAAATGAATAAATTTCTCACTGAGGTCAGAATTCCTTCAATTTTTATAGAAGGCTGGTTGATCCACCATGCTATTGCTCAGATGAAACATTGTATGTAACTCAAAAACTCAGATCATCCAAAACTAACCTCAATAGTAAGGCTTGCTCACCTATCAATCCTGTCCTTTCTATCTTTTTCCCTTTGCAATATGCTAATCTCTCTAATTTAAAATCTTCAGTTTGGAGTTTATTGCCAGGCCCTCACCTCCCCTATCTCTAAAAAACTCTGCCTTCCAAGCTGCCAGAACTCCGTGTTTGTTCATCTCTAGCCTTTTGACTATACCCTTGCTCACGTTGACTATGGTTTCAACTGCTTGGTTCTATGATCTAGATTACCTCCTAAAATCTTTGTCGCTTAACGTGTGTTCCTTCACAATCTTACTTTAAAATCAAGCTTTCGATTAAACTCCTGCATCTGCTTCGAGTCACAATTTTTACTTTAGTCATAAACATCTAAGGCACAGAAAAAAGCCCATTGGTCCAATGCCCCACACTGGCTTAAAAACACTACTTAATTATTCTAATCCCATTTTCCAGCACTTGACCCATTGCCATGTATAGCTGGCATCATAAGTGTCCATTTAAATGCTACTTAAATGTTATGAAGGTTTCTGTCTGTACCGCTCTTAATGAGTTCCAGATTCCCACCAACCTCAGGGGCAAAAGGTTTCCTCGCATCTCCTCCAAACCTTCCGTTCCATACCTTAAAATCTGGTCATTGATCCCTCCATCAAGTGGAAAAGTTTCTTCCAGTGTACCTTCTCTATGCCCCTCATAATTTTATACATCTCAATTGTGACCCCCTTCAGTTTCCTCTGCTGTAAGGAAAATAACCTCAGTCTGCCCAATCTTTATGTAATTTCATGACTCTCCAGCCCAGGCAACATCCTGTTAAATTTCCTTTGCACTCTCTCCAGTGTTATCACATGCCTCCTATAAAATGGATTCCAGAACTGCATGCAATATCCTAGCTATGGCCAATCAATGTTTTCTACAGTTCCAACATCACCACCTTGCTCTTAAACTCTATGCCTAGGCTAATAAAGGCAAGTGTCCCATTTGTCTTTCTGATCCTTGGTGCTTCCCAGGATTCTACCCTTCATCATCTATTCCCTTGCACTTGGTTGGATAAATACCCCTCAAATGTCACCCTCTACTTCCTGCCACTCAGCCAAGTATCGATCCAACTAGTTAAATTTCCTTGGAGGCCACGGGCTCTTACCTTTCCTATCAGTCTCACATATAAAAGCTTTACTGAAGTCCAAATAAAATAAATCAAAAGCATTGCCCTTATCTACACCTGGTTACCTCTGCAAAAAAATTCAATCCACTTAGTCAGATATGACCTCCCCTTAACAAAATCATGCTGTTCTTGAGTAATCCCTGCCTCTCCAAATGCGGGTTATTTCTGATGCTCAGAATTGCATCCAGTAGTTTCCCCGCCAAAGACTGGCTTGTAGTTTCCTGGTTTTTCTTCCCTCATTTCTTGAGTCACCACTTTGACTGCCCCGCCCCTGCCCTTCGGCACTTGCCTTGCAGCCACAGATGAATTGAAGATTTTTGCATCGTCTCCTGTCTCACTCAACAACCAGGGATACATTTCATCCGACTCCTAAGAATGATCTACTTTTAAGTCTGCTAGTCCTCTCTGTCTATGTTAATTTCCTTAGTAATAACGCAGTCCTTGTCCTTGATTTCAACACCCATATCGTTTGGCTCACTAGTGAACACCAACCCAAAGTATTCATTTAGAATCCTATCTATATCAATGCTTGAATTACCACTATGGTCCTTAATGAGGAAAAGAATAAGGTCCATTATATTTTCACCTGTAAAGCAGCTGAGCATTTTCCTTTATTTTACCTGCTAGTATCCTTTCATAATCCCCTTTTTCTCTCTCCTTATCTCTCTTTAAAGTTCTTTCCTACATATTCTATACTCTGCTAGGGCTTTTGCTGTTTTGAGTTTTCGGTATCTAGTGTTTTCTCTTAATCCAATGCTGTGCACCCCTTAACATCCAGGGTTCACTGGATTTGGTTCCACCATTTTCTTTATTGGAACATGTTGGCCCTGTACTACTTGTACTTTCTTCTTGGATGCATCCTACTTCTGTTCCCAGTGTACTCTGGCCAACTCATACCTGGCCTTGTTAAAGTCAATCTTTGAACTTGATTTCAGGCATGTTCTTGTCCTTAACTTCTCCAAAAGCGTGTAATAGCACTTCTGAACAGATTGATTAGGAAAATAGGTAAAACAAAATCAGCACCTTGGATTTTTTCCTACTTTAAAGACATAATGTAAATAAAAGTCATATTTTAAATGTGGCAATAATGTGGTTGCCTATTCACACTGTCTACAGGTGCTGTTCGTTTTCTTAAACATTTTTTGATCATCTGCATGTTTTGTAGTTACACCTGTCATGGTTGCATTCTAATCATGTAAGAGTTACTTGGCCTCAGTCTTGCACCAAAGACCAGAACCTGTACAAAGTTGTAGCCAAAAATAAGGCCTAGATATAAAGACCTTAAAAGATATGAAAATCATTTTAGCACGTAATTAATTATTTTATGAATGAATAGATCAGAATGAGCTCGTCTGGGTTCTAATTGAGTCATGGTTCTACACTTGAGCTTGTAGCAAATATTCACACTTTTGAAGAAACGATATGAAATGCTGCATCGTTGTGCTTAATTAATCAAGAGTGACTATTTGCTGTCTGAGCAAACACTTGTGAAGTTTCTAAATATATCCTAGGTTGCTAATATTTTGAAAGGACATTATTGTTTTTGTTATGCTTTTTTCCATAAAAACATGAAGTTCTGCCATCTTTTATTTAGTTTGTGTGTTGCAACATCTGGGTAAAGAAAATTATGCTATCAGTTCACTCTAAATTTTAACCATACGAAAATGTAATGAATGAGATGCTGATGCAACTTTTACAGTTGTTAAAGCCATTAAAAGGTGTTTACCATTACAATCAAAGTTGATTTTCTGTAAAAAAAATTTTGTAGAAATGAAGCTCCAATTTAATCCATATTCTTAGATAATTCAACTTAGCTAGGGTGGTAATTGAGGTACAACAATAAATCTCCACAGTCCTAGCTGAGAATTTGAAAAAAAATAGCCAAGACCCTTGTTCCTGGATATGACCATAAGAAATAGAAACAGGAATAGGCCATTCAGCCCCTCAAACCTTTTCTGCCATTCAATAGGATTATGGCTGATCTAACATTCCTCATTTTCTGAAGAAGGGTCCCGACCCAAAACACCAACTTTCCTGCTCCTCTGATGCTGCCTGGCCTGCTGTGTTCCTCCAGCTCCACACTGTGTTATCTCTGACTCCAGCATCGGTAGTTCTTACTATCTCCAACATTTCTCATGTCCACTTTTCCTTGTAACCCGTGATTCCCCTACTGATCAAGAATCTATCTCAACATTAAATATACACAAAGACTCTGCCCCTCCAGTGCTCTTTAGCAAGGAGTTCCAAAGACACCCAACCCTCTGAAAGAAGAAATTCCTTCTCATCTCAGTCTTAAATTGGTGCCCCTTTGTTCTGAGATGATGCCCTGTGGTCCTAGACTCTATCATGTGGGGAAACATCCTCTCAGCATTTACCCTCTCAAGCTCCTTAAGAATCCTTTATGTTTCAATAAGATCACCTCTCATTCTTCTGAATTCCACTGAGTAGAGTCCCATCCTCCTGAACCTTTTGCTGTTCAGACAATTTCTCCACACTAGGGATCATCATAGAGAAACTTTTCTGAATTTCCTCCAATGAAAAAATTCCATTCCTTAAGAAAGGACTGAACTCGCCCAGTACTCCCAGGTATGGTTTCACTAGCATCTTGTATGGTTGCAGTATGACTTCCCTGCTCTTATGCACCACCTGCCTTGAAAGAAGAGCCAACATTGCATTAACAGCTGTTAATGTCCCTAGTCAGCTTTTCAGATTTGCCATCGTGGTGCTGATTTCTTTTAACTTTGCCTTTTTAAGGAACGCTTTTATTTAGAGGAATAAGGAAGATTGGATTATGAAATACTGTGTAACAGAATCACTCAAATGTTGCTCCTAAGCGAGATATTACTTCACACCATTTAAAATACATGTAAAATGCTGTATTTGTAGAGGATTCCACCGTAATTAAGGGGCTAGTTAAAGCCTGAAAAAATTAGTTCCTCAGGGAGTAGCCTTGCTGAAATTTAGTTACTTAATTAACATGTTTAGCATCACCAGACTGTTGAAGGCTAATACATATAGTGTGAAAACCAAGATGTCAACTGTTTCTTGGCTCATTTTTGCAGGTTGAAGATGAGCCTTTTAATCCAGATTATGTAGAGGTCGATCGGATACTTGATGTTTCACATAGCACTGATAAAGATAGTGGAGAGGTAAGAAATAATGTTTTACCTATGCCTGGTGAACTGCTTAAATGTAGGAACTAGAATTCGTTGCTTCAAAATGTTGTATGAAGTATTAATGTGTGCAAATTTCTTGACCCTTCAGTAGTTTAGTGATTTCTGTGTTGCAATTTAGTGAATTTTAATGAAAGTTGGGCTGTCAATTCACAAAACACTTTGCCAAGTAAGAGCAGCAAACCAAATTCACGTGAATAATGACATACTAAAAACAATGGTATTGGACTGAAATTTCTAAGTATTATAATCAAGCCATATTTATTTTTGAAAAGCTGCTTCTGCCGTTCACCCCAAACATTACAGTTGCGTTTAAATTTATTTTTTAATGTTCACTATATAGTTCCCACCTAAGCATCTTTAAAATTCTTGAATTAGATAAAAATAATTTGTAGCTCCCATTCTACTTAAAAATTAAGCATAAGTACTTTGGCATTTGTGCATTCTTTTTTCATCAATATTAGTCTTGGACTACCAACTCTGCTCATTGTTGAAAGAAGAAATATCAGTGTTATTCAACAACGCGTATCAGCAGTCAGCAGCTTAGTCTGTGTTTACTTAAGTTGTGTAAATGACAGCCAGTTTTTGAAATCATTACGCTGCACTGCAATGTTAAAAGTAAGCAATTAAGAGGTGTTGAAAATAAGCATTTTGTACGTGGAAATTGTACTTTTAAAGATTACATTAAAGGAGCATTGGATTATGAAATACTGTGTAACAGAATCACAGTTTGCCAGTTGGGAAACTAATATTTGATTTTACATACCCTCTTTGGCAGTTAAGATTAGTAAGAAGAAGGGCTCAGATTTTATCATTTCTGCTGAGTTTAGATGGTATTACCGGATAAAAGGAGGTTAGTTGCATTTAATTTTTGTCCTCATTTTGAGGAATAGGGAAGATTAGACAGGGTTGCTACTCCTGAGATGGGTATTCACTGGGCTTGGTTAAATTTGTAAAAATGCAAACGTGCAATTCCCAAAAGAAACTGATTTGACTGAGGTGTGATTAACTGTTGTCTATGTTTGATATCGCTGGTCACACGTGAGAAGGTGCTCAAAGTTCTGTGGAAAATCTTGCCTTCACAGTGAATAGTATATGGAATTATGGGAAAAGTAAATCCCAATATGTTGTGTTTTTGAAATAGATATTGGATATAAATACAGGAATAAGAGTTGGTTTAAAAATAGTCAGTGTAAAGAAGTGTTGGGAAGGGAGGTTTGCTTTGGAATGACGTGAAACTAGAACTTGAGAGAAACATGAAACCAGAAGTAAATTCAAATAAGATTGAAAACAGAGATGAAAAATACACATGATAAAGTTGAGTTTACTTTTTAGTGTGGTTTCTTCACCACACTTGAAAAAGGAACTTCTGAGAAGTCTGGTTTGAGAAACTTCACTTCAAACAAAAACTCATACCAGAACTCTGAAACCAGTCTTGAAACTTCAAGATTCATTCGTTCATTCAGTTCTTGTGTGCAAATGACTAAGCTGTCATATCTAAACAGTTTTGAAAGCATAAGAGCCTGAAAATAAGTCCAGTAAGTTTTAAAAAGAAATTGATGATAAAACTAGGTTGAAAGCTACCTCAACAAAAGGAGCATAAGATGATGATAGCAAGGGTTCCAGAATGAATGTGTCAATGTGAACTAATTGCTTTTCCTTTTGTTGGCCAACTCTACAAACCATACACAGGTAGTTTGTCAATTTGGGAACAAAAGAAAAAGCAGCTCACAGTTATTCATTTTGGAACCCTTGCTGTTTAGTTTGTCCCATGCTGTGAGACCTAATAACCTACAACCTCCAAGAGATAAGACTAAGAAAGGGTGAAGGACGACTTGAGTCAATATTTTGAAACCCAAAAAGGCATGGGTATAATCTATGCAATTGACTTTGAATATCAAAGTAGATATCATGTTAAGATCTCTCTAGCAAATGCAGTTATGGCTTCCTGAATGAAGAAAAATGTCATTCATTGAGGTGTGTCTTGCGCTTTGTAGAATAATAGAAATTAAACTGTACCAGAAAGCTGTTTGCTGTTAAAACCAAAAGAACTGCAGATGCTGTAAATCAAGAACAAAAACAAAGTTGCCAGAAAAGCTCAGCATGTCTGGCAGCATCTATGAAAGAGAAAACAGAACTAGCGTTTCGGGTCCAGAAATGTTCTAAGGAAAGGTCACTGGACCCGAAATGTTAACTCTGTTTTCACCTTCGCAGATGCTGCCAGACACGCTGAGCTTTTCCAGCAACTTTGTTTTTGAGAGTTGATGCCTGTTAAAATGGGGTTATCTTCTTTAATTCTGCTTTGTCTTTCCCTTTTTTAATACTCGTTCTTGTCAAATACAAAATCAGAATCCCGAAATTCCCGCCGTGACAGTTTTAAGAATCTACTTCGTGGTCTACAGTGTTTCAAGAAGGTGCCTCAATACGACCCCAAAGGCAATGGACAGTAAATGCCAACCTAGCCAGCAATTGCCATATCCCCTGTATGAATACATAAAAATGCTAGTTTCATTTTAGTGATTATAATTCTACCTTAATAACCACTGTGGCAAAAAAGTGTTCCATATTCTAATACCTTGTGTTGGGAAAGAAATTCTTACAAATTTTGCTGTGTTCCTGTGATGCCAATCCATTTGCCTATACTCCTTTCCTATTGATTTGCTAAATCTATGGAATGATTTCCTAATACTTAACCCCTCAAAATGGTGAGATTTTGTTCAGATAGCTGGACAGCTGATTTGCATGTAGTGACACCAAGCACATTGGTTCACTTCCTGTACTGGCTGAGGCTACCATTGAGGGGCTGTCCTTTTCAACCTGTCTTCACCTGAAGTGTTGTGACCCTCAGGTTAAGCTACCACCAGTCACCTCTTTGGTAAAAGAGAAGCCCTATGGTCCTCTGGCAACCTTTAAGCCTTTGATGAAAATCTTAAATATTTTTGTGTTTCCTCCATCAATATAACTTTTTATTTGTATGTTTGTTTTAGTGATAATATACATGATATTTGTCTTCAATGGGACTAATATCCTTCCTATAAAGAGATACCCAGTAGAGGATGTATTATGCAACATGTAGTTGACTAGCATCTTGTGAAAATGCATCATTATCCTTTTGACACAGAAACATTAAAACCCAGTTTTCCTTTCTCTTCGCTTTTTCTACCTGCTGTCCTGGCCTTCAAAGAATTGTGTTTTTCAGCCATAGTCCTGTTTGTTCTGTAGCTTAGATTAGTCTGATTGTTCAGGATGTTTTTACTTCAAGCAGTTCCATTTCTGAGCTGTAATACTTGAAAAATCGGTGAGGTTGAATTTCTCCCGACCAGGTTATGGCTAGCGCTTTTAGAGCTAGATTAAATTGAATTTAAAGGCTTGAACATGAAGAAAATCTCATTAGCTTTGAGCAATTGCTGCTTGGCCCTTACTTAATGAATATGGTGTGCTGATACAATGAAAACAGAAAGCTTGGATGGTTTAAAATATTTTCCCTATTCAATGGAAAACCTCATTGTGTCAGGGCTGAAGTACAAACTTTCCTATTTAAAAATTGTAGCTACTGTAAGTGATCTGGTCATGTTCTCTATAATTGTGTTGTTTGAATAAGTTAAGGTTTATCCTGTCTGTGTTGCTTGCTGATTAACAGGAGCCAACCAAAACTGATTTCATGCATGTTTGTCTGTGAAATGCATATTTGAGGATATTTATCACTTTGGATTTTTTTTTATATCAAACTTGTCATGTTGAGCTTAGTTACATATGTACGAACATATATGAATTATGAGCAGAGATGAGCCATTTGGTGCTTTGAGAATCTACTTCGTGGTCTACAGTGTTTCAAGAAGGTGCCTCAATACGACCCTTTTAAATAAATAAAATTTGGAAAATTATTTAATAAAATTGTCATTAAATAAAATTGTGATCAAAATTAATATTCCCACCAGCCCTTGAATAACCATTGATTCCCTTGTCTAACAAAAATCTACCCACCTCTGCCTTTTTAAAAAAAAAACAATGACCTTGTCTCCACCACCTTCTGCAGCAGGCAGGTACTAAGTTGTGCGGCTCTCTAAAATATCTAGTAACAAAAGGACAAGCCTCTGGTTAATTGCTTGTTGTCCCTGCATACTGACTTTTTTTGTGACTTCTACAATATAACATCTAGATGCCTCTGCAACTTGGCATTTTGCTGCTGTATTCTTTTTAGACATAATCCATTTTTGTAAAAAAGAGATTCCTCTGCCAGATGTTCCACATTAGACCCCATCTGCCAGATCTGCAGTTTTAGCTAACATGCCTTCACTCCCCCAAATTAAATCATTGATATAAACAGTAAACGGTTAGGATCCAGTGTAAACTATAGCAAGAACCCCTTTGTCACAATCCACCAATCAGAAAAATACAAGTGCTCGCATGCTGTCTGTTTTCTGCTAGCCAATTCCCTCTCTGTTTGTGTGTTACCTTTTACACCATGGGCTCCTACTAGTTGACAGCAAAAATTTCAAAACATTTGCTTCCAAAAGCAAAAGGTATTGTTAATCATCTTATTTATATAGTTTCTTTGAAATTTAGAGCTTGTTATTAAATCTGTCTGGTCAATGCATTTGATAGAAATTTATTCTGATCCTTACTGTAATGTTTAAAAAATAAAGTTTTGCTTTGTGCGTAGGACTCTCAACATTAGCATAAGATACATGTGCAAATTAGCAGTCCCAAATGAATTAATTTTGGTTTTCAAAATAGCCAATAACCCATTATTTGGTGAAGTGGTGTTCTCTTCCATATGAAGAAAGCACTTGGGAACTGAAACCAGATACAGACCAAGTCAAGATTGAGGAATTTCATCAATTGCAGTCCATGAAACCCAGAACAGAATATACGGTAAGTTCAGAATTCTTTACTTGAACTTCAAAAAGTAAAAAAAGGTAGATTAGAATGACTCATGTAGAATCCCAAAAAGTTCATTGTGATTAAAATTCTGTTGGCATGGACAATTGATACAGATTTCTAAAAGGCATATTGTGCTTGGCTGTTCTAATTGAATTTTGAGGATGTTCATGAGTTTTATATATAATTTTTGTAATCATTTGTTAAAATAACAGACAAGAGACTTGCCCTAATCGTGGTGCATGGTATGGCTCGGAAACAGAACACAAGAAATTTTTGGAATCAATACTGGATTTGTTTTTCCATTTGAAGTGGAATCTCCAGTTTGATAATCGTTAATGTTAAGAGGGATTACCTGTTGTCATATACGTATATACATATATAAATTTGGCTTGCAAGGTTTTCCATTGTAATTAACATCATTAAAAGACCATCTACTCAACATAACCGGCATCTAAACTCTACATTGTAAGAAGTAATCCCAAACAAGCATAAGAGAACCGGAGTTCAAGGAACAGAGTAGTATTATAAAAATAAGCATGATGAAATGACGTGGACTACGAGGCATTATGCAGTACTATAGTCCAGCTGATAGCTATATCCCCTACAAATTTACTTTGTCTTGGGAAGAAATTTTGAGCCACTGCATCCAAACATTTGTTCCATTGCAGACACTTTCCATCTCCTTCAACTGCTGTCTTTGCAATCATATTTATACTCTTTAACTGCATGCATCACAAGAGTGGCGTGTGATCATAATATTACTCAGAACAGCAGTGACAGGATGAATCAGGCTGGCTAAGTCTGATGTCTAGTAGAGATTATCTCTATTAGAAGAACATGTTCTATTCTTGAAGTTCTGACAGTCAGGAATTCGAGCTTTTTAGTAAACAGAAACAGAGGGCCTAGTACGGTTTCAAATTGAATGATAGAATATATGTGGAGACACTTTGAAGACAGCCAATTGTTAATTAAAGATTTTTTTTTGTGCACTGCCTAGGGTGTTTTGCTGCTGTGACCCTCTGAAAAGAGAATCACTTGGTCTGAGAAGGCATTATTTTCTTGCTAGAAGAGAACAGCTTCTTCCTCACTGTTATCAGACTTAGATGGACCTCTCATATTAGGGGCGATCTTTTTCTGCACTTTCTCTGTAGCTGTAACACTATATTCTGCATTCTATTCTGATATACTTATGTAAAATATGATTGATTTGGTTCACACCAAATCAGTAGTTTTCGTTGTACATGTGACAATAATAAATCAAATCAAATGATCAAGAAAGACAGTTTTCAATATGCTTTACAGAGAGAAAAGAGCAAGAACAGTAAAACCAACAGTGAGATTTTGAGTTGAAAAACAAGGATGTGCAATTTATTTTTTAAAAAGGAAGCAGAACGGAGCAACTTATTTTGCAGAAAATGAGTTTGAAACAAGCTGATGTTGGCTACGTGCAAAGCATTAGTTAAGCCTCATTTGGATTATTTCATATAGATTTGAATATCTTTGTCCCTGGAAAGGATGAAAGATTGTTTCTACATATTGACAAATCAAAGTGAGGAAGGAAAAACTGAGTTATCACTAGAAGAGTGAATATAGTTAATAGAGCCTGGAATGTTTTATTTTCAGAAATTGCTGATACGTGACTTTCTTTAAGACTATCAAAAATAAAGTACATAGAGCATTACAGCACAGTACAGGCCCTTCGGCCCTCGATGTTGTGCCGACCTGTCGCACTGATCTGAAGCCCATCTAACCTACACTATTCCATGTACGTCCATATGCTTATCCAATGACGACTTAAATGTACCTAAAGTTGGCGAATCTACTACCGTTGCAGGCAAAGCGTTCCATTCCCTTACTACTCTGAGTAAAGAAACTACCTCTGACATCTGCCCTATATCTTTCACCCCTCAATTTAAAGCTATACCCCCTCGTGCTCGCCGTCACCATCCTAGGAAAAAGGCTCTCCCTATCCATTCTGTCTAACCCTCTGATTATTTTATATGTCTCAACTAAGTCACCTCTCAACCTTCTCTCGAATGAAAACAGCCTCAAGTCCCTCAGCCTTTCCTCGTAAGACGTTCCCTCCATACCAGGCAACATCCTAGTAAATCTCCTCTGCACCCTTTCCAAAGCTTCCACATCCTTCTTATAATGCGGTGACCAGAACTGTAAGCAATGCTCCAAGTGCGGCCGCACCAGAGTTTTGTACAGCTGCAGCATAACCTCTTGGTTTCGGAACTCGATCACTCTATTAATAAAAGCTAAAACACTGTATGCCGTCTTAACAGCCGTGTCAACCTGGGTGGCAACTTTCAAGGATAAAGTAGTCAAAGAAGACGGGGAATAGGTGTAATTAAAAGACCTAGAATGGACTTGATGGAACACATTGGAGAAGCAGGGCTGGGGCAGCTGGCAGGGTTGGTGGTTGCGGGAAGATTTTGGTCTCATGATATTATTGCTAGTTTATTAACCCAGTGACCCAGGTAATGTTCTGGGACCCGAGTTTGAAACACAGCATGGCAGAGGCTGAACTTTGAAATCAATAAAAATCTGGAATTAAGAATCTAATGATGTCCTTTGCCAATTCTTGCTCAAAACCCATCTGATTCGCTGATGTCCTTCAGGGAAGGGAATGGCCATCCTTATCTGGTCTGTGCGCATTTGACTCCAGGTTGACAGCAATGTGGCAGTTAGGGTTGGGCAACAAAGTCAGTGATGCCCACATCCCATGAACGAATATATTAAAAGAATTCTTCCTGTATGCATTTGTTGATTTTACGATACTCTTGTTATGAAGTTCAATCTATGTGGAGTAAAATAATTTGGGTATCTGAAGCTTAAACTATGAGAAAATGCTCAAGAAGTTATGTCATTTCTCTGTGAAATTGAACTCTTTGAAGTGACCTAATTGAAATTTTCAAGATGACAAAAGGAATAATAGAAACGTAGAAGATAGAAGCAGAAGTAGACCAATTTGACCCATCTAGTTCAGTCATCATTCACCATGTTCGCAGCTGACTCTCCATTTCAATGCTGTACCTCTGCACCTTCCCCTTACCCATTGACACCTTTAGCATCTGGAAGTCCATCTATACCGTTCTTAAACATATTCAGTGACTTTGTCTCCTCAACCTTCTATGGTAGAGAATTACACAGGTTCACCACCCTTTGAGTTGAGAAACTTCAAGTTTAGACAAGCTAATTGCCTGTTATAGGTTCAAATAATGTAGCTCAAAAGTTATAATGTAAACAAGCAAAAGAATTTGACCAAATATACTTCACCCAAGACTTAGTATGATTACAGAATGCGTTATTAGGAAAGCACACAGAAGTAGACTGTGTTTGTGGGTTCAAGATGTAATTGAATGCAATTTCAGAGAATAGTTGGAGTAATATTGTGCAGAGGTGGATACAGATCATATTAACTGTCAAAAGAAAAATCTTGTTCGTCCCAAATACCTTACCAAATTGATAATTATTCTTGTCTCACTGTGGCTATTGTCTTGTATTCAAAAGGAGCGTCCGCTTCCAGAATTCTGGACGAAATTGGAGCAATCAAGGGACTATAAAAATGGCAACCAACTCAGGGAATATCAACTGGAGGGTGTAAATTGGCTACTCTTTAATTGGTACAACAGGTGGGTTATTGTTGTTGCTATATAGAGTGAAATAATGAAGAAAGGGTGTTGAATAGAGATGTGCAAAACCGTTTTCATACTGGTAACGTTTTATGGTTGATATGCTTGATCCAGCTCCTTGTGCAGCAGCAGTTTTAACATTCCATGAAATACTAGTTTGGCAATCTAGTTTACAGATAAAATTTAGGAGCTGAAAGTCAATTTGCAAGTGTTGACTCCAGACTCTGAACTCAAGCAGTGCAGGGATATGATTGCAGTTAGTAGCACTTCTAGCAGAAAAATGTCCCAACACACTTCACAGGAATTCTATTGGACAAAAATTAACCCCTAACCAGAGGAGTTTGCATTTGAAACCAGTCAGTGAGTTCTGAAAAGCTTATTAAAAGAGGAGGGCGTATTAGATTGCGAGAATGACTTTGAGTTGGGTGTGAAATGGCATAGTCTAGAATGCAAAAATAAACATGGCTTCTGTTCTTTAAAAGCAAATGCTGCCATAATGGTATTGTGTGCCATGTAAATAGGTGTTATTCTTTACCACCTTCATTTTGAGTGCACTGATATGAGAGATTTGCCCAGGATGAGGACAGGAAAAGGGAAATTGTTTAATCACCAAACAAATTAATAACTAAAATTCTTTTGCTTTTTTTTTGGTGGAGGGCATGATGTGATCCGACAGATTTAGCACGTAGGAAATTTTTTAAAGCCCTGCAGATGTTAATCTTGAACAGTTCTCGGTTTTATTGTTTTTAAGAATTCATATCATAAAACAGTGATTAAAAATAGATCCCAAATTCCTTGTAGTAATGGAGATTGTATAAGTTGAACCATATGGTGGAAAAAGAGAAGAGATATAGACCAAATAATGCTTAGTCTGTAAATGATTCTATCTTTGCTTTGTCCTTGTACCACAGATTGTGGATCAATCTTTCACTCCCAACATTGTACAGCTAGTTAACTATCCTTCAGAGGATGTCTGAAATTTGAAGATTGGATTAGATCCAGCAAATTTAATAATTTTGATTATTTACTTAGTCGTTTAGGGTCATCCTGGAATGCAAAAATAAAACTGGCTTGCCTCTCTGTTGTGAGCCATCTTATTCTCTTCCTCCTACCACCTCCCCACCCCTGCTGTACCTACTCTCTGGACATTAACCTTCAATAAGCGTGAGGACACCCATGAATTACTTTGTCACTAAGATCAACACAATCCAGTCAGCTGTCTCCCTTGGTGAAACGTTTTAATTTTCCAACCTGTCTTCTCCTTAAACTCCTCTTTCTCCAGTTTCCCTTTTATCTCTCCTCATCCACCTTTGAACCTGGGAAACCCACCGAGTCCTCGCTTGATCCTACTTAAACTAAACTGTCAAGCAACCAACTTTTCATTTGTCCCACATGGTCTCCAATATTATGAATTATGCCCCTTTCTCTTTAAAATCGGCCATCATCATTCCTCCTCTTACCCTGACCACCTCACTTCCAATTTATCTCTCCAACATTTTTGGACATGCCTCCCAAGTCAATTCCCACCTTTCCCACAACAATGTTTGAGTTTGCAATCAGGTTATTGCATATATCACTGTATCAAACAGCTCTGATCGGTCACAAATATCAGTCAGAGAGTATGGCAACTGTAAGCCTCACTTCTCATTCTTCTTGACATATCGGTCATCTTTGGCACAATTGACAACACCATTCTCTCCAGTGACAGATATTTTCTCATTGACCTGTTCAGAGATATTATTGTGCAACTGGATCTTGAACCCATGGCTTCTGGCTCAGTTAGGGACAATACAAGTTGAAGAGCTCTTTTGCTTCTCCAACATCAAAAAAAAGACAGAACAGTGCAGCACAGGAACAGTAATTTCAGCCCACTAAGCCAGCACCTTTCTAAACTAAAAACTTTTGCTTCTATGCAATCTAAATTTCTCTATTCTCTGCCTATTATGTATCTGGCAAGATGCCTCTTAAAAGTTGCTATTACATCTACCACATCCACCACCTCTGGCAGTGCATTCCAGGCACTAATTGGTTGAGATTGTTCTCACCAAGCAAGAAAATCACTTGCAATTACTCCTCTTCCTGCTCTAGCACTGTCATCTCTGTTGCCCCCAAGGACTTGCATTGTTCTGAATTCTCATCTAGATGCTGATCTTCAGCAACATCGTCCAGAGACGCATGGTTTGTTCTTACGTGTACAATGATTCCTATCTCTCCACTACATCCATGCATTCATCTTCCAGTTAGATAAATAGTCTAATAATTTACTGACCAGTAAAAGTGAATAAACAGATTTCCTACAACAGGATTTTGGGAAGACTGAAGCCATTGTTTTTAGCCTCCTCTTCAAATTCTCTCTACTCACTACTGACTCCAGCCTTCTCCCTGGTAACTGTCTTGAGATTAAGCCAGTCTTTTTGCAAGCTTTCTGTAAGATTTATTTACAAGATGAACTTCTAATCTGTTCAGGCCATCATTCAGATTGTCTATTTCTATTTTTTAATCATCACCCGATTTCATCTCTGCTGAAACCCTCAGTTATGCTTTGTAACCTCCAAAGTTTTATTGTCCCAACATGTACCTGGCTAATGTACCTCATTCTCTTCTCTATAAACACGAATTTATCTGATACTCGTGCTTGTGTCTTGCAGCTCGTTCTTTTTCTCTGTTGCTCCGTGCTTGTTGGCTTACATTGACTCCCAGTCAAGCCATATCGTGACTTGAAAATTCTCATCACTGTGTTCAAATCTTGTGGTCTCATACCTCCGTATCTCACTCCGTTTCAGCACCGTAGTACTCTGAGATATCTCTGCTTCTCAGTAGTGCAACCCCATTTTTAATTACTCCACCATTGATGGCAATACATTCAGTTGTTTGTGCCCCAACCTCCATAATTACCTGCTTGCGTCCATCCGTTTTTCTGTCTCTTATATCGTCATTTGTAATGCTACTGTGTACATTGCGTGCGTAGAGATATTTTTCTGAGAAGTTACAGTTTCATTATGATGAGGAAGCTAAATAATTACAGGCTATTGATGGTGTTCTGCGTGGTTTGTAGAATATATTAAAAAGCACATGCATTGTGTGTTGCTGAGACAGTTCTTTTGTACTGTTATGCATTTCTGTAATGTTTGTTGTGTTGTAATGGGATATCAAAGATTGCTATTGTATATAATATGTAATAAAAACTACTACACTGGGAGAATACATTGTTCATGATGTTGTCCTTTCTTTTCAGCCAAAACTGTATATTGGCCGATGAAATGGGGTTAGGAAAGACTATTCAATCTATTACATTTCTTTATGAAATGTTCTTGAAGGGAATTCATGGCCCCTTCCTGATAATTGCACCTCTTTCCACAATCACTAATTGGGAAAGGGAGTTCCACACTTGGACAGCAATGAATGTGACCGTGTACCATGGCAGCCAGGCTAGCCGCCAAATGATTCAGGCATATGAGATGTACTTCAGGGATGCTGAGGTAAGAATGACAAATTATTCAAAAAAATCTCTACGTACATTTCAGTTTGAAGTAAACATAGGAATGGTAATTTGTTACAAAACAATTTTCATGGCCCAAATGATGTTTCAGGTGAAAAGTTTTAAGTATGAAGTATTTGCAAAGTGAATTATTTCTTTATACAGAATAATTTTACTTTAACTAGAAATTAGGGCTAATTAATTATATTAATCAACTGTTGTAATTTACTTTAAATTTATTTTAGTTGTGTCGCAGATTTTTATCCCCTTTAACTTGGACGGACTAGTTGACACTGGTAATCAAAAAGAGCCATGTTGCTAACACAATTACGAACATAAAACTTTTTTTGTGATCTTAATGAGAAGTGCACATGAGGGAGATTATTTGGTGCATTTGCATCATTATTCCTTAGAATCTTGCAATTTTCTAAACCTTTTTTATGCTCCTTGCTCCAGCATCTAATGACTGTTTAAATAGTCTGAGTTTTGCAGAATTTACTAACCTGCTCTGTTAGTCACTAACTCCATCACAAGCTTCTTGAACTCTCCTTTTAATAGTTTCAAGTTGGATTTCTGGAATTGTATTTTAATTGAAGCTGTAATCCAGTTGACTCTTTCTCCTTCCTTAGTCCCTCATAATTTGAGGAAATTTGTTGCAATTCATCTATATACAGACTGTAAATTCTGTGACTTTCTTGTTTGTATTTAACCTCCTGTCTACTTTGCAGTACTACCTCTGATTATAAATACTTTCCTGTTTTTTTTACACCAAACTAATTGAGAATATTTATCTGACTGAGATCCAGATGATTACGTTAAAATCTCTGCTGTATCATTTTAAACAGCATAATACCCTGTTAAATTTAAAATTAGCAAAACTTAATTCCACATTAAATTAGCTTTGATGTTAGTAAGTAGGTGTTTGTGGTTTGTTTTTACTGAAATAAATTCTCATCACAAAGATACATGGTTTACTTGAGGGAAGGGAATCAGCTGGCTTTGCCAACATGCCTCTCCAAAATGACAGCAATGTGGTTGATTATGAAATGGCTTAGCATGACCATGTCATTAAATTAAAGTTAGGTTTAGGGTTGTATGAAATTACAATTAAACCTAAAACAAGTGAAATCAGCTGGACCACCTGGCACTGACCTAGGCGCCAGAAATTATAAAAGCAAGCCTACCCGCTAACACTTGGAAGCAATAGCCTTGTGTAGAAATGCTCATGGAATCAAACCTTCCATGAGCATTTATACACAGGGCTATGACCGAGTCCATCTTGGGCTAAGCCCATCCTGGGCTATGCCCTGGTCCATTGCCAGGCCAGATCCCCAGAGGTGGTGACTTTTGGCATACAGTCAGGAGAAGATTCCCTGCAAGTCCTCAGCATCGAGTACCCCACTGCTCCCAATTCTACCAACGCCATCAAGCCGAGTTCAGTAAAATGTGCAGGAGGCCATGCTAGAAGCAGCATCAGGCATACTGAAAATGAGCTTTCTACTTCGGAATGTACCACACGGGCCTACGTGCATGCATGCCAAGCAACTGAGTGATCCAATAACCAAGGGATCAGATCTAAACTTTTCAATGCTGGCACATCACCTTGTGAATATCGTGGGCAATTAAATAACTACCACTAGGAAGAGGTTTCACAAGTATCCCCATTCACAATGATGAGAAAGCTCAACACTTCAATGCAAATCACAAGGCTGAAATTTTTGTGGTCATCTCTAGCTAGAACAAGGCTATGCAGCTATCAGGTAATTTTCAAAAGTAGCAAATGCAATGTGAGGAAAAAATGTTTGCATACAGTGAATATGTAGACTTTGGAATGCACTGCCTGGAAGTGGATTAGAGGCATGTTCAACTGAAGTATTTAAGAGGGCATTAGCTGATTATTTAAATAGGAACATACCCAAGGTTATGGGGAAAAGGCAGGAGAATCGTGCTGAATTGTACAGTGGTCCAAACAACCACCTCTTGCATCTTATCAATGATCTGGCTCTGTGTAGTTCTGACTATAGATGATTCACCCCTGCCTCCTTCAAAAGCAGTTAGCGTCACAATGCCAGTTTTAAGCCATTTCAGTTCAGTCCATGTGATGAGCCTATAGCATGCTGCTTCTGCTGTTCCTGTTCATTGGTCCTGAATTGCATTTTTGCCAGATTGGCAGCCTTATCTTTGGAGAGTTACTATTGAATCTGTTTCCAACACCCTTTCTTCAGTGCATTCCAGATCACAACTTGCCACATTTTTGAAACAAAAAGACTCCTGCTCTATTTTCCCTCTGTCTGCTCATTCCTAAACCTTTTGTCACACCAAGTCTTCTAATTTACTCTTAAAATAAATAAATGTTTGTATTTACCTCATGCCATTCAGGACTGCATATATTATTTCATATATCTTAGTTTTTCTTCATAATAAAGAAATAAAATTTATTAGGGCTATATTCACTGGAGTTGAGAAAATTGGAGATGGCAGGTGGGGAGGAAAGCAGGATCTCATAGAAACCTGTAAAATTCTAAAAGGACTAGACAGGGTAAACACGATATTTTTCACGACCAGGATTTCAGAACCAGGCACTGCAATCTTAAGGTTATAGAGTAGACCATTTAAGACTGAATGAGGAGAAATTTCTTCAGTGTTGTGAGCCTGTGGAATGCTCTACCACAGAAAGAACTTGAGTCCAAACATTTTCAAGAAGAAGTTTTATATACAACTGATGGCTAAAGAGATCAGAGTATGGTGAGGAATTGGGAACAGGAGACTGAGTTGGATGATCTACCATGATCATATTGCATAGCAAAACAGGCTCGATGGGTAGGCCAGTCAGCTCTAAGTCCTATTTTCTATGTTTCTAGGATCTCAGAACATCCCAGAGTGTTTTCCAATAAAGGAAGTACTTGGGAAGTGTATGGTATATAACTCATTTTATGATTTTGAGTACTTGTGGGAAATGTCTCCTCAACTGCTAAAATGAGCATTTCAACTTCTCGCGTCTCTCCACATAACTGACATTCAGAATCTTTTGCACCATTCTATCGTATTCGCTCTTCAAAACCTTGGCTTCCTTCCAGAAGGACACGGAGCACAATTAGCTATGATATTCCAATGAAGTCTAACCAATTCGTAAGGATTTGGTGGAATTTCCTTGCTTTTGTACTTGGCTTTGGGCACTTTTTATAAAGAATCCCAAAAGAATTTTACATGATATTCTCATCTTCTCCAGCTACCTTCAAAGATTCAACACCCCCACCCCACCTGTTTCAGAACCCCGTCCATTACTTAACAATCTGTTCAGTGTGCGCTCCCTCATTCCTGCTGCTAAAATGAAACATTTAACATGAATCTTTTAACAAGATTCATTTCACAAGTCTGTTTTCCTGAAGTCTCTTGCTATCCTGATTTGGTTTACTGCATTTCCAGATTTGGTATGATCTACAAAATTTAAATTAGGCTCTGTTTAGGTCAAGAAGAACAGATGTCCTAATACTGACACTTGGCAGAACCATTTACCTCTTGTCTATGGAAGAAAATATTCACTGTTTCTCTTTGCTTTCAGCCTCTTAGTTTTGTATCCAGTCCTTTAATTCCACAGATTTCTGTATTGATGTAGGAATTTGGAATGGGAATTTTGACGAAGAGTTTACTTAGATGTAAGATTTTTAATGAATTACTATTCAGGTTCCTCAGATTGCATGTGGGGAGTGAATGCCAATTGTCCAGGGTCAAGTGGGGTTACAAGAAGTAGTTAGAGAACGGTGTGCAGGTACAGTTGAGCCCCTGTTTTGAATCCTATATTCTGTGTTTATTTTTATATATCCGTTATAATTTTCTATGTTCAGATTGATGGTGGAAACTGCCTGTATAAGCTGGTCACACTGCACACTCTTCTATCAGTGGTGATGCTGGACATAGAAATTTATAATGGCAAAAATTGAGAGGAAGTGGATGCAAATGTAAGGTTTTTAATATTTTTATGTGCATGTATATTGAGAGCGACTATTTTAAATCCTTGATTGTTCTGATGTGGCATTCACTATTTCACTTTACGTTTTGCACTATCAATTGGCAGCTGCACTTTATTTTGGTCTCTGCTTTTTAAGACCATCAGATGTAAGATCAGGAGTAGGTCATTCAGACTTTTGAGTCTGATGTATTGTAAATGAGATTGTGATTGATCTGCTAATCCTCAACTACTCCTTCATGCTTTTTCCCCTTTTAAACCTTGATTCCCTTCATGATTAAAAATCTACCTCAGCCTTGAATATACTTAACAAACCAGCCTCAAGACCCCTCTGTGGTAAAGAATTCTGCAGACTGACTTCTCTGATAGAAGAAGTCACTCCTCATGTGTATCTTACATGTGCAACCTCATATTCTGAGATTATACCCTTTGGCCCTAGACATTCCTGGAGAAGAAACAACCTCTCAACGTCAACTCTGTCAAGTCCCCTAAGAATCTTGAACAAGGTTGTTCCTCATTCTTCCAAATTCCGCCTCATCATAAGACAGTTCCTCCAAATGTGGTATCGGCCTTGTGAACCTCTGTCTGGACAGCCTGTTTTTTTTGGATAAGATGCTTACATTGTTAGTGTTCACAGTATTCGGCTGTGGTCTGATTAGTACCAAGTATATTTGAGCAGAACCTCCCTACTTGTAAACTTCACTCCCTCTGAAATTGAGGCCAACATTCCATTTAGTTTGTCTTTTAACCGTAAACTTGGATGCCAGCTTTGTGACTCATAGCAGTAATTTGCTGTATGTGTACAATTTTGAGAGGTTTGAGAAATATTTGATTTAAAATGAGACCATTATGATATTTCAGTGATGGCCTGAAGGAGATCCATTTGCTTAAAATGTAACAAATTAATAACCTTTCTGTAAATGTGTGAAACCAGGAGGTTTGTTTTCAGTTGGAAAGTATAAATTAAACTTAATCGGACTTTTCCTATTCGAAGGGTCAGATCATTCAGGGAGCATACAAGTTCCATGCCATCATCACTACATTTGAAATGATTTTAACTGATTGCCCAGAATTACGTAATATTGCATGGCGTTGTGTGATAATTGATGAAGCCCACAGACTGAAGAACCGAAACTGCAAACTTTTAGAAGGACTAAAGCTAATGGATCTGGTAAGTGTATTTTCTGTAACATTTTACGATATGTTGGTGAGTGCCATTTGAATTTGCTGGGAGTGCCTTGGGAACTCTGAATGCACAACACCTCTCATCACATTATGGTTTAAATACCTAAGCGTTTAACAGTTAAGATTTTTGCCATTTTTCAAAATCTCCCTGTTTTGCAGATCTAGAAATTTTGAAATCAAATGGATTTTTGTTTGTTACTGTAGGAACATAAGGTACTGCTGACTGGAACACCATTACAGAACACTGTAGAAGAGCTTTTCAGTTTGTTGAATTTCTTGGAACCCTCTCGATTCCCCTCAGAGAACAACTTTCTGCAAGAGTTTGGTGATCTAAAAACTGAAGAACAGGTATATGGTTCTTGCAGAGTTAGTGACAGGAACCTCCACTCACTTTAGAAGAGGTTATTTACAAAATATACTGTATTGCAAAAGGCAATAATTAATTTTGGTGGGAACAAAACAGGGCAATGAACAAACATCTAAACGTAATCATTTATGAAAACAGTCATAATCTGGTGATGTATAAAAATGATTTGCATTTTAATTACATAGAGGCAATGCTAAATGTTGATAATATATTGCACATAAAATTTATAAATGGCAAAACAAATTGTTCACCTCTACTAATTATGTATTGATGCCTACTGCACTATTACTGTATTGACAGCGTATTTTTGCAACATCCTGAGCAATTAGCAATTCATGTAATGTGTATACAGTGTATGAGTAAATTTTAAGGTTACAATCCAATCTTAGCCTGTATGGCCCCTTCAAACTTTCTGAAGTTGTTTGTTTTTAAATTATGGCATTGAACTCAAGTCAACTTTCTTAATTCCATCCAAATTATTTATTTCCGGTGTTGTTGTGTAGTATCCTGTGCACTCAGTGTTGAATAACTATTACAGGTGCAAAAACTTCAGGCTATTCTGAAACCAATGATGTTGAGACGCTTGAAGGAAGATGTAGAAAAAAATCTGGCTCCAAAAGAAGAAACTATAATTGAAGTAGAACTCACCAACATTCAAAAGAAATATTACCGTGCTATCTTGGAGAGAAACTTTACCTTCCTCTCTAAGGGAGCTGGTCAAACCAACGTGCCCAATCTTCTGAACACTATGATGGAACTGAGAAAGTGCTGTAATCATCCATACCTAATTAATGGTGAGCACAGTTTTTTCTTACTGACTATTCTTTGGAAAGTTTTAGTTCTCTAACACAGCGATTTGAGTATGTGATAACCATTAAGATATGCTTATATGCTACAAATTCTAAACATCTTCTCAGAAGCATGTCAGCAGTGGTCGGTTTTGATGCCAAATTAGGTAACCTAGGCTGTTCTAAGGGTATATGTTAAACAGATGCCAACTTTGAATTACTGTTACAAATACCATAACACACACACTACAGTGCATCAAATCTGGAGTCTTTTCAAAAGGTTTTCCCTTCCCTGATGGGCATAAAGCGAGCATTTATTCCACCTTCAGGCGGGCTTGTTTCATAAGTTAGTCACATTGGTTTTCTTGATAATGCTGTATGTAGCTGAAAGGAAAACAACAAGATTTGAAATGAAAGCAGATATTGTTGGCGAAATTCAACAGGCCTGGCAGCATCTATGGGAAGAAAGTAGAGTTAACATTTTACGTCCAGTGAGTCGTCTTCAGAACCAGACCTGCTGAGTTTTGCGAGCAGTTTCAGTTTTTGTTTTAGATCTCCAGTATCTGCAGTTCTTTGTTTTATTTTACACAACAAAATTTCTAATTTTAAGACTTTGCTGGAAGAGAAAGCTAAAAGCATTATTGATAAAATACCTTTAGTTAGTGGACTTTAAACCATGTAATGAAATAATCCCTTATTTATTTTTAGCACAACCATAAAAGTAAATTTCAAAACAGATTATTACACTTTACCTTTAAGACATCATTCTTCCATAATCAATCACCGGTATATCTTCCAACTTTGTCTTAACTCCTCAAAAATCTTGTCTTTTTGATCCAAGCATGAGTCCACATTCTGGCACGGTGAATCAGAGATTTTCAGCCTGTAGCTCATAGATTCATACAGCATGGAAACAGACCCTTCGGTCTAACTTGTCTGTGCCAACCAGGTTTCCCAAACTAATCTCGTACCATTTGGCCTAAATTCCTCTAAACCTTTTATATTCATGTACCTGTCCAAATGTCGTATAAATGTTGTAACTGTACTTGCATCTACAACTGCGTCTCGCACCTCATTCCAAATACACACTTTTTTTTGCACAGAAAATGGTTAGCCCTCATGTCCCTTTTTTAAAATTTTTTTCCCATCACCTAAAACTTATCCTCACTAGTTTTGCAATCCCCTACCCTAGGAAAAAGGCTGTTGCTATTCACCTTATCCATGCCCCTCATAATTCATTAAACCTCTCCTGGACTTTGGTAGACTGACTTGTCTGTAATTTCTTAAGAAATCCTGTAACCTGTATCAATTACCTTTTCCTTCCCATCTCAGAGCCCATTATTATAACATTAGGAAGCACATGGTGCTTCTCTGCAGATAGTAATACTGATCTGCAACTGTCTCTCATCTTGGCACTAAATCTACAGCTTAAAGCACAACTGTTTACAAATCAGGACTCTTACACTTTTCTGATACATTGGCTTGATTTTCTGATGGTCAGACAGTCACCATTCCAGTACAGATAGGAATTCATTGTGGGGTTCTGTGGAATCCCCATTTAGGAGACTAAGAGTATATTGCCCAGGAAGTGAGGACTTCACTGGCAATTTTTGTACACTTGGGATTTTCCAAAAGGTCTACATTTCCATTTAAGAATTTAGACAGATCCAATAAATTTGAGTAAATAATTATTCAGTTACCATTAGGCTATTAAATATGTAATCTAACTATGAGAAGCTGCTCAATTCACCCCATACCTACCTGTCACTTTCATCTTTACCTCCCCCAGACTGTTTCAAACTCTTTTCCTCTCCTCCACTCCAGAAACACACCCACCATGCCCCTGCAGCTCCTGTGCCCGAGACTTAACAGCTCTTTCCCCTGCTCTGGGCATAGCTTACCTTTGCTGTCTACTCACCTTCCTTCCCCGATTCCAGACCCATCACACGTCCCGCAGGATATTTTTTCCCAGTCTGGACCTGATCTGCCTCTGGACTCCTGTCACCCTTTCCCTTTGTCCCACTGCTCCTGCCCCACTCTCAAGCTTCAGACCTGATCTGCATCCACGCAAAAATATCTGCTTTTAATGAGATTCACTCACTTTTACCCTTGCATTATTGTACCATTGCTGCTGAAATTTTTGTCCATGCTTTTAAAAGTAAAACAAATCTTGAAGTTACAAGCACCCTACTGTCAGGTGTCTGGTCGTTTCCTTTTTACAACTCTTCAATCTGTCCAGAATTGATTTATTCATATTGTTCTGTGATGGAGCCCCATAGATGTCATTGTTCTTTCAGATTTAACAGTATGTGACGCAAAATCCCAGTTCACATCCACAGGTCCCTCAAAGGCTTGATTCAGCCTGTGCCATAAAAACAAACGTTGGAAATACCCAGCAAGTAATGTCGATCTCTATAAAGAGAAAAACAAGTTAATGTTTAAGATTGATGTTGGAACCATTTGCGATGTTTTCTTGCTTCATGTCCTAGCCAGTACCCTTTCATTTCACCTTCTCCCCCACTTTACCATTGCTGGAACCTCGAACTGCCTTTGGTGTGCTCTGAAAAAAATGCCTGGTTAAGCCTTCTCATTGCTCTGCCTCACTACCTTTTTAACTGAGCCTTTATTCATCTTTCACATTGTTTTCTAGGGCTCTGTGTGTGTTTACTCCTGTCTGTGATAATTTTATAAATTACTTAAGATTATAAATAAATATTAAAAACAAGTCCGAAATGGGGAAAAAAATTGAAGTTTCATAATATTGAATTATCAGCATTGATCTGAGATGGAAAATTAACATAGGGGTCACAAACTTTCAGAAAAATTGGCATAAATAACATTAAATTTTCAACTTGGCTTCTTGTGAAGTAATACTCTGCATATATATTAGCAGAAATAATCATTTGGTAGTGCAGAACTTTGAATACTAATGAAAAAAACGTTTTGTCAAACATTTTCATTTTCCAGTCACCAGGACATACTGCAAGAATATCAATTCAAGGGCAGAGCCAACACTTGTAATACACGAGAGAGCAGTGCTAATTCTTTGGCAAGGGGTCTTGATTGGTAGAGCTCTTACCGTGGAGAATGTATGTGGTGGGTGTGTATCATGTCCTCTTGTCAAACAATTGACCAATCTCTCTTGTGGTATAAATGTTGGCTCCGCCCTCGAATTGATATTCTTGTGATAAACTTCAATAAAATACTTGTTTTCAGCTTTATTAGCTCAGTTAAACGTTATAGAAATATTGAAATGGATTCGTAATAAATGTCTATACAATGGTGTTTAGGACATTTAGGATATCAAAAGGTTTGATTGACCATCACAACTTGGTTCATTGACCCAAGGTTGACCCATTGATCTGTCAAATGTTCTTCACCTTCAAAACTGACATCTTAAATGAGTTGGAACATTGAAATTACTTCTAATATAAGAGGGGAAATAAACTAATTAGTGCTCAGTGTGAACAGAGGTATGATTGTAATTTATCCCCAAATGTTTTTTCTTTTATTAAAAAAAAGATAGGCCTGGCATGATTCAGACTTTAGATGGCCTCTTTGTTCATTTTTGGTATGCGTAGGCGCTGAAGAGAAGATTTTGGAAGAGTTTAAAGAGACGCACAATCCTGATACACCAGATTTTCAGCTTCAGGCTATGATCCAAGCTGCTGGCAAGCTAGTGCTGATTGACAAGTTGCTGCCAAAACTAAAAGCCGGTGGCCACAAGGTGCTGATATTTTCCCAGATGGTGCGCTGTTTGGATATTCTTGAGGACTACCTCATTCAGCGAAGGTGAGACCAGAAGTACTTATAAATAAAAATTCATTCTGCAAAGCAGCATAGCATACTAACATTCCAATGAAACAGTATTTGGAGCATCGTGGTGTGGGTTTGTATTAAAACAATTAAGAGTACCAGATTTCAGTTGACTTGTTGCAGTAGTGTGGGCTGTCAGGTAATTAAAACAAAGAAACCAACAATATATGGCAATATTTGCAGTACCAAATTTATAAGTTAAGGATATCTGGCAACTTTCCATGACTTAATTCATGTAGTAATTGAGAAAACAGGCATTGCAGGTGCTATTCCGAAGGTTTTCATGACATAAGTGATGCCCCTTATGAGGAAAGATATCTTTACTACTTTATTATCCATCACTTTTGCACATATTGCCAGGTCAGGCACAGCACCAGTGAAACAAGAATTCAGTCACATTGCTTGTGAAATACATTTTAATTCTCACCTTTAAAATTGGTTTTTGAAGTTGCAGAAGAAAGGCATTTTTGTCCTGCAAGATGTCACTCCAGGAATTTTTTTTTAAATGTTAAAAAACAATAGAAATGAATTCAACTCACGCCACTGGCATCAACTCTGGGGAAAATCTCAGCATGTTATTCGGATAATCTATACTAGAATAATGCTAGAGCAAGTGTTCTGTGGAGTTGTATAACTCGGGTCATAATGAGGCCATCAGCTACATAGTGGCACTGAGGCATCAAGTTAAGAAAGATCTGATACTGAGGCAAGATAAAGAGAGAGCAAGGTACCCATAAAGGAAACGATGATCAGCGTGATTGAAAAAGGCAGACCGTGCAAAAATAAGAATGCGCCAACGATTAAGACTAGAGGTTGTAAAAATAGTAAAAAGAATTAAAGGCAGACTGTCTAAATGCAGACAAATTGTAGCAAGACAGATGATTGATGACTCAAATAGAAGTGAACAAGTATGATCTAATTGTGATTATGGAGCCATGTCTGCAGGGTCATCAGGGCTTGGTCTATAGTGTTCAGAGGTGTTGAATGTATAGGAGGAAGAGGCAAAAAGGAAAAGAAGGCAGGCTAGCACTGTAAATAAAAGGATGAGATAATGTGAGAGAGGGGACCTTGGATTGGAAGTGCAAAATGTAGAAATGCTTTGGAGCTAAGAAACAACATAGTTCAGAAAACATTTGTAGAGGTGGTTTTTTTTTTGGTCAGGCTGCTCGATAGTTAGAGTAATGTAGGGCATCATTTGAATCAGGAAGTTGTGTGGACAATTAAACAACACATTGGAGGGGGAGACTCCACAAATATCCACAAACCCTCAATAAGGGGGAAGTCGAACACATCAGTGCAAAAGATAAGGCTGAAGCATTTGCAGCAATTTTCAGCCGAAGTGCCACATGCATGATTCATCTCAGCCTCCTACAGTGGTCCCTAGCATTATAGATACCAGTCTTCAGCCAATTCGATTCACTCCACCAGATATGAAGAAAAGGCCGGAGGCCCGAGATACCACAAAGCTACGGGCCCTGACAACATTCCGACGATAGTACTAAAGACTGTGCACAAAAACTTGCCACTCCCTTAGCCAAACTCTTCCAGTACAGCCACAACACTGATGTCCACCTGACAATGTGGAAAATTGCCCATTTATGTGGTGTATGTGAAAAGCAGGACAATTCCAACCCAGCCAATTCCCAACCCACCAGTCTACTTGTGGAGATAGCAGGAACTGCAGCTGCAGGAGAATCTGAAATAACAAGGTGTAGAGCTGGATGAACACAGCAGACCAAGCAGGAAGGCTGACATTTCGGGGCTAGACCCTTCTACAGACCCTGAAGAGGGGTCTAGGCCCGAAACGTCAGCCTTCCTGCTCCTCTGCTGCTTGGTCTGCTGTGTTCATCCAGCTCTATACCTTGTTATCTCAGTCTACTTGCATTCATCAGTAAAGCAATGGAAGGTTTCATCAACAGTGCTATTAAGCAGCACCTGCTCAGTGACACTCCATTTGGGTTCCACCAGGGCCACGCAGCTGCTGACCTCATTACAGTTTTGGTTCAAGCGTGGACAAAAGAACTGAATTCCAGAAATGAGGTGAGAGTGACAGCCCTTGACATCAAAGCTGCATTTGACTAGGTATGGCATCAAGGACCCCTACCAAAACCGGAATCAGTGGAGATCTGGAGGAAACTCTCCATTGGTTGGAGTCGTGCCTAGCACATAGATTGTCAAGGTCACTCATCTTGCCCCCATGGTGTCTTTTGAAGGAGTTTCTCAGGATAGAGTCCTAAGCTACTTAAGTCGTAAACTACTTCATCAATGACCTTCCTCTTATCACAAATTAAGAAGTGGGAATGATCGTCACTGTTCAGCACCATTCATGACTCCTCAATCTAATCATTGCCCCATGGCTTTCAACAGTGTTGCCATCACTGAATCCCCCACTATCAACATCCTTGGGGGTTATCATTGACCAGAAATTCAACTGGACACGCCACACCAACACAGTGACTGCAAGAGGAGGTCAGAGGCTAGGAATACTGCAGTGCGTAACTCACCACCGGACTCTCCAAAGCCTGTTCACCACTATTTACAAAGCACAAGTCAGGACTGTGTTGGAATACTTCCCACTTGCTTGGATGAGCGCAGTTCCAACTATACTTGAGAAGCTTAGCAATACCCAGGGCAAAGCAGCCCTCTTGGCACCACATTCATAAACATTTGCTTCCTCACACTAATGGTCCATAGCAGCAGCATATTATATACAAGATGCATTGTAGAAAATCACCAAAGATCCTGAGAAAATACCCTCCTGACCCACAACCACTTCCATCCAGAAGGACAAGTTTAGTAGGCAGTACCACCGCCGACAAACTACTCACCACCCAGACTTGGCAATATACTACTGTTACTTCAGTGTAGCTGGGTCAAATCCTGATATTTCATCCCTAATGGCATTGTGGGTCAACCTACAGTACACGAACTGTAGTGGTTCAAAAAGGCAGCTCACCACCACCTTGAGCAACTAGGGATGCACAATCAATACTGGCCAGCCAGTGATGCCCACATTGCCCCAGTAAATGTTTTAAAAAATCAAGAGATGTGTGTAACTGTGGAGTAAAGTAGCCCTTGAAAATTTTCATGATTATTGACTACGTAAACGTAATGCTGTGGGGGACAAATCCCTGAAATGTGTACAAGAGGGTTTTCCAGAACAGTGTGCTGTGCAGCTAACTAGACAATCGGCTATTTCAGATTTAATGTTATGCATTGAGAAATGACTAATTAATAAACATGTCAGACATCAGCACTTAACTACATTGCACTATCTCCATCTGAGAGAGTAGATGGTACAATGCATCAACATATGTTTAAGCCCTAGAATTTGTATAATCCATCCTATTTGCAATATTATTTAGTCCTCCCTTAAATCAAGTTAAATGTACTGTTAAACATTGCATCAGCCTATTAGTTTGGTGAGCTTGTGGAGAGTTCATTTTTGTGCTGTCATACCCCTCTCTGATTTCTCAAATTTGGCGAGGCTTCCTGGGAATGCTGTGCTGACATGGTGTATCATGGATAGATCTGTTTGTTATGAATGTACCAGGCTGGTTGAGATAGCACTGACAACATTGGGCATAGGTTTCCTGCCTGCTGGATTGGCTGAAGAATGTCGCATTGCTCAAATGATTGAAAAATGAGATGTAAAGTTAGGAATGTTCTTGTTAAATTGCACAAGATGGAGAGTATGTTCTTTAAGAACAGAAGGTACAACTTGTTCAATCTTAAATTTGTGAACGTGCATTTCTAAACATTGGATTGTGACTGCGATAAATCTCTGCTTTCTGTACAAACAAAAGAAAAATAGACAGGAGAAGACCAACTGCTCTGTCAAGCTTACCCAGTACAGTTGTGATGCGAACAAATTCCTGGAGAAACTCAGCAGGTCTGACAGTATCTGTGGAGAGAAAGCAGACCTAACGTTTCAAGACCAGTGATTATTCTTCTGAACAGTTCAGAATGTTCATTCGGCAGTACTATTGTCCTGCATCAGAGTAGGGGAATCTTGTTAAAGCTTAAATTTGGCTGAAGGATCAGAACCATGTAAAAGTAAACTTTAGATTTCACCATCTTAAGCTGCTATGTGACAGGTTAACAATCAGAATAACTGGTTCTTTGGGCACTGCGTCAAGGACAAGAAAATGAGATCTGCCCTCGCCCAGGCAAAGTTGAAGGTGTATAACAACATGCCTACTTCCTAAACAAAGAAAAGTTGCAGAGTTACCTTGGATTTTCTAACTTCCTTGCACTAAATATAGTAAACCTTTGTGAAAAGCGCAGACATAAGGAACACTTTGAGGTAAAACTTTCCAAAACACAAGAATGAAGCAGACATATGATGCACATGGAATTGCTTAATCTGCATGTTGGACAACAAGTCAATCATACATTCTACTCAGGGAACCTGGTCACCCACAAAGACATCTAAAGTGTGCAGTGAGCCTCGATCCTTTGAAGTCACAATAACTAATTAGAGCACATTAACCCTGATGTATATTGTAGTGTACCTACCTATTGTACGATATGATTTCTGATTAAGCCGTAGGCAAGTTCTGTTCGGTCTTGAAAATCCAATGGATTGATGTTCATCTTATGAGCTGCCAGGCTGGTCCACAAACACACTATTCTTGATAATGAAGCCTTGATAACATCCACCCTAGTTTTGTTGTAACATAACTTCTAAATGTGAACATTAGTCCTTCCTAACCTATACATTTGAAATAAGTTATTTGCATAAATAAGCTTGATCAGATGAGCCTGTTTCTCTCAAGTAAACACAGGTATTCTTAAAGCTTGTCTGGCAAGCTAAAGTCTTTAAAACTGTGAATCAATGTTGTATTCTTTTAGTGTTGACTTGAATTCAGAAACAATACAATTTAGAAAGTTTGATATCAGTTGATTCTGTGGAGGCTGCCAAGGAAATACCGAATTAATTTGATTTAACGTTTAACTAACACAGAATATTGAATGATGAAATAAAAAGCATCACATTTAGAGAAAGGACAGAGTTTTAAAATATTTTTTGGTTAACAAAATTTTTAATGAAGTTGAAAGGTGTGTGTACGAGGGGTGGCAATTTTACTGTATGTGCAGCAATCAACAAAGACAGTTTATCAATTTTGCTAAAATTCACGTTCAAGTAGAGAAAGTCATGTTCTAAATAAATATTGCACTGTTAGTGTGCAAACATGTGTGATGTTCAGTTTGATCACCAAGAATCCATTGAGGAGCAATTACCTGCTATGGTCAAGTGACTGTGAAGCCTTTCTGGGTGGCTGAACTTTGATATGCTAAAACACATTTCTCATCCTAATTTGTTTAGTGATCTGATCATGCGATAAATGGAATGTACTACTAAAGGAGCTGGAATTTTCTGATTGTAGTCAATATTTGCACAAATCTGGCAAATGGAAGCTTTGACGCATTTGCCAATTCAATATGATGTTTTGAATTTGGTAAGACATCTGATTATGTTGTGCAGTTTTTCCAAAGGAAAAATATACTTGTCACAAAAGGGCTGCAGGAAAGGTTCACCAAATTAATCCTTAGGATAGGGGATTGTCATATGAGGGACAGTTAAATAGATTGAGCTTGTTTTGCTGATGTTCTGAAGCAGGGTCACTGGACATGAAATGATGCCTCTGCATTCTCCGCAGATGCTGCCAGACCTGCTGAGTTTTTCCGGTAATTTCTTCCGTTTTTTTTTGTTTCAAATTTCCAGCATCTCCAGTTTTATTTTTGCAATATTCTCTGGAATTTGGGAGAGTAAGAGATGATTTCATTCAAGCTTACAATATCTTTTTTTGGGATTGGCTGAATAGATGCAAGAAGGATTGTTTCCTTGGCTGGGGAGTGATGCAGAGCTGGGGTCACAGTCTGAGAATAAGGGACAGGATATTTAGGATTATGTTGAGGAAGACTGGTTTCACTGAAGATGGTGATTGTCTGGCATACTCTGAAACTCAGTCATTGAAATTGGTAAATTTCTACATGTTAAAAAAAAGAATGGTGCCTGGAAAATGATGTTGAAGTAACAAGTTAGCCATGATCTTGTTGACTGTTGCAGGGAACTTGCAGGTTTGAAATGTGTACCCCTCCCATTTCTCGTGCTAACTCTGAAACTTGTATTTCAGACATCTGTATGAACGTATCGATGGCCGTGTGAGGGGAAATCTTCGACAGGCAGCAATAGATCGTTTCTCTAAACCTGACTCAGATCGTTTTGTTTTCCTGTTGTGCACCCGTGCTGGGGGCTTGGGGATTAACCTCACTGCTGCAGACACTTGTATTATCTTTGATTCTGATTGGAACCCACAAAATGACCTCCAGGTGAATTTCTGTGCTATTCTGGATTGACATTGTTTTCAGTTATATTTACTGAACATATGGTAATCTGATAGTTCCTTACTTAAGAGTGTTCTACCCCACAGGCTCAGGCTCGATGTCATAGAATTGGGCAAAGCAAAGCAGTGAAAGTATATAGATTAATAACCAGAAACTCTTATGAAAGAGAGATGTTTGATAAGGCAAGTCTGAAACTTGGATTGGACAAAGCAGTTCTACAGTCCATGAGTGGAAGAGAAAACAGTGCCAATGGGGTACGTCTCCTTGTTTGTACCATCGTCTGCTCAAATTAAGCAAATTTCTATGGCTGTTTAGTTTATAGAAGATATGTACTAAATATTGGGATCAATATTGAAATTGTGCAAAAATATTCAGGTTCAGCAACTTTCAAAGAAGGAGATTGAGGATCTTCTTCGAAAAGGAGCATATGGTGCACTGATGGATGAAGAGGATGAAGGGTCAAAATTCTGTGAGGAAGATATTGACCAAATTCTCTTAAGACGTACACACACAATTACTATAGAGTCTGAAGGAAAAGGTTCTACTTTTGCAAAGGTAAATGTCTTTCATCATGTGCATACACACATACATTTTGATGTCCTATGTTCACCAATATATTAAGCTAGTGCTAAGCATTGAAATGTCTGATAACAATCTTTATAACAGAAATTGTACAGAATTCTCCTAACGACTAAGTGTTTTTTTTTCTGTATAAATCTTTTCAGGCAAGTTTTGTGGCTTCTGGGAATAGAACAGATATTTCACTTGATGATCCTAACTTTTGGCAAAAGTGGGCAAAGAAAGCTGAATTGGATATCGATGCAATAAATGGAAGGGTAAGCAATATGTTGTCATATGTATTATGTTACATATGTAATACTGTATTTTTTTTGCTCATCTGTACTTCCTTCGTTATAGAACAATTTGGTGATTGATACACCAAGAGTAAGAAAACAGACAAGACACTACAATGCTATTAAAGAAGATGAACTCATGGAATTTTCAGATTTGGAAAGCGAGTCTGAAGAAAAGACTGGAAAACCCCTCCGTAGACTGCAAGACCGGTCCCATGGTTACCCTAGGACTGAGTGTTTTAGAGTGGAAAAGAACTTGTTGGTGTACGGGTGAGTAAATTGTTGAATGCGTTTATCTAAATTTTCAGGTTAACCTGTGTGAGCTGAATAAACGGTTTCTGTCAGTTTTCGTATTCAGTTTCTTATAAGGAAGTATTTTCCCTGAAGACCTCATTAATGTTGTAAATTATCTATGAATTTGATCCTGTCACTGTTTGAGTTCTCTTTCATCAAAGATTCTATGTCTGTAGAAAATAAAGTAACTTTATCTTACTTAAAAGTCAACCAAAGAATATTTGTCCATATACTTTCCTCCCCACATTGGGTCGTTCTTCACATGTATCTTGTACCATTGAATTAAGTTATCAAGCCTTGGAGGCCTACTGCCAACTTAGCACAGATTGTGTGGTGTGTGTCGCAGTATCATAGCAATGTCGGAGTGATGAGGTAGAGCAAGCAAAAAGACTCCTTGTGTCTCAATAGATGAGGATTTCAAAGCTTCACTTGTTTGCTTGTGCATTTGGCATGATTATGCACTTGAGCTGCATTGAGTAATAACAAGAATTAGCAGTGTTAAAATTGCCTTTGTTGCCCTGATCAAAATGTTTTACAAAATGTGTTACGGAAGTGTGAAATGGTCCTGTGCTGATAACATCTAAAAATCTGAAGTAAAAGTGTGTAAATTTTGTGTACAGAGTGTCTTCATTATTGCTTTAATACATTTTGTTGAAGTTTGTCATCTTATATTCATCAGGAGAATTTACAAGAAATAGCAATGTAAAGAGAAAGTAACACTGTACTTTATTTTATTCATTCACGGATGAGGGCATTGCTGGAGAGGCTAACATTTATTGCCCATCCCAGAGAGAATTAAGCACATTGCTGTGGGTCTGGAGTCTCATGTATGCTGGACCAGGTAAAGATGGCAGTTTCCTTCCATAAAGACAAATGAGGAAATCAGATGAGTTTTTCCTATGATCATCAATGTATTCATGGTCACCATCAGACTCTTAATTCCAGATTTGTTTATATTGAATTGAAATTTCACCATCTGCCATGGCGGGATTCGGACCCAAGTCCCCACAAATTAGCAAATAAAAACCAAAAGAACTGTGGGTGTCGTAAATCAGGAACAAAAACAAAGTTGCTTGAAAAGCCTATCAGGCCTGGCATCTGTGAAGGGAAAAAAACAAAGTTAATATTTCGGGTCCAGTGATGCTTCCTCGGATTGGCTTCTGAGGAAAGACCATTGGATCCAGAACGTTAACTCTGAAGGTTAAAAAAAAGGTGCTGCCAGATCTGCTGGGCTTTTCCAGCAACATGTTTTTTTTCCCCACAAATTGCCTGTGTATCTGGATCAATAGTCCAGTATTAATACCACGAGCCATCACCTCCCTCTAAAGAAGAGTGTGTAGATTGGTAGAGACATTGCTGTTGGGGGTACATTGATTAGTGATGACTGACAGTTTACTTCCAATCTTTATTTAAGTGTTAATTCAAGCAGGTTGATAAGAAATTGCCAGATGTTTGTCTGTTCTCATCTCCCACATGGCTTACCTTTTACTGTTCAGTATACATGTTAGGATTCCTACAGCTCCATGTGCTGTAAGATCAGTATTATCAGCTACTTATAGAGCTCAAACCACTTGTTCATTATGCATCTTGGATGGTGTGTTACGCTGCTTCATATCCTGCACTTCAAATCATCTTTTCAAGGTAGCCTTTAATGCTGTACACCATGTAAACTTATGAACAAGCCTCAGGTTGTTATTTTTAGTCCTGAAACGTGTCCAGTCCATCTCAGATTAACCTGGAAGGGTAAAGCCATTCAAACATTTGACCAGTAGGTGAAACTGGTGTTTCACGCTGCTATGATGCCATAGCAACAAGAGTGGTGTTTGCTACTCCCAAGGTGCTGCTGTTAAGCATAGGAATGCTCTGCCCTCTCAAATGAGTGGTGTGGTTTAAAACACTTCAGTGTCGGTGTGATACAGTGCAGACTGCATGTCACACAGACTGCTGGATCAAATGGGGTATCTTATCTGTGTTGTTTGCAACAGGCAAGATAGTGCCCATACCCAACCAGCCCATACTTGCAAAACGGAATCCAACATTCTGATTGTGTGAATAATTGTGCTGATAACCAACATCAGCTGAGCTTGCAGTATAGAGCACTTGCATGTACTGGAAGCTATATAAATTAACACAGTGTCCTTTCATTTTAGGCAAGGAATATATGCAGACACCGCACCTGTTTCAGCTGAAGAAAAGAAGTGATTAGCTGTTCTCTGGTGCATTATTTCAAATTAATGCCTTGATTGAACAGAGTCAAATTACTTTAAAATTTCATCAAACTTTGGCACTTGTCAGTCATCAATACCTGGTGGATTTATCTTGTCAACGTTTCTACCAATCAAAGTGTACCAATAAGCCTTCTCATGTCAGAATGAATGTAGAATTCCCTTTACATTGGTGTTTGTTGTGAATTATCCTGATGAGTACAAGATAAAAAGTTTGGGCAGTGTCTTTTTTACCAATACATAACTCGAACTACCAAATGACTAGAGGTATTGTGCTCTCTCCTTCACTTCCACCTGCCCTTCAACCTTTCCTATTTCCTGTTTTTTTTAGAAACAGTCTTGACCTCATTTTAGACATAGGAAAACAAGGAGAATGCAGAACCCTGTCCCATTTAGTTGTGATGATTTTATGCCCAAACGTTTTCCCCACTATGACCATGTTTCAAGGCTTAGAAACTATAATGACTTGAATACGTTAACTGTCAGGACAAGGGTAGGGGGAAAGTGAGCTTTATGAAACCAATACATTTTTGATCCTGTTACTAAAGCAGCTAATCTCAGCTTTTTTTATTTGCAGAAGATTTACTTAGTCAGTTTGGTCTTTTCCTGATTAGAAAGTTTAGTATTTTCAGTGCTAGATTGGAGGACAGGATATTGTAAGGGTTACAGTAGCAGAGATGTGTCTTAACAGCATATTGTCATTACATAACACTTTTACGATAACAAATATTCCAAGGCACTTAACAGAAGCAGAACGGACAGCCAACACTAAGAGAATTTGAGAGTCCTGTAGTTACAATCTTTAAAATTGAGGTGTTAAGATTTTTCTGATAACAAAATGGTGCGCAGGTTTATACTAAATAGAGTCTGAACCAGAACAAATGACAAATTGGAGATGGTAGAACCAGGTCAGTGCAGTCTTATGTGACTGAACAATGATCAAGAAATGGATGGTAGGGTTAAACTGTGTGTCAAAAACTGCTGACAAGTCCAAATAGAAATGGAGGGAATACCTTATCTTTGTCATTATCACATAGCATATGACTTGTATCTTAATTTCTGTAATTTAGCAGTTGCAGAGCAGCGGGGTTGCGAAGATCCAGATTTGGAGGGGTTTTAGCCAAGTTCCAAGAAAGGTTGGAACACGTTTTAAGATGCTAACAGCTTGAAATACTTTGGAGGGGAGAAGGGGTTTGGTAATGGAGTGGTTGTTACCATGGCAGGAAGGATTGGTTTTGAGGAAGGTGGTGATGGCAGCAGGTTTTAAAAACAAGAGAACCATTGACAATGTCAACCAGTATGAAAGCCAGGATGTACATTGGGCAGCAGTTTCTTAAAAAGAAGGACCAGGGAGCAGGATACGGGTTTTGTGGACCAGATGAGATAGGAAAACAATTAGAGAATGATGCTAGATCAGGAGGGAATCTTACAGAATGTTTGTCTCATGGTTCACTGGAGAGAGGAATGCAGCAGGGGCAATTGAATGAATGTGTTAATGTTTGTAACAAAAATGTCCTTGAGCTCCAATAAGACGACTTCTTGCAATAGGTGAGGACAGAGGACAAAGATTAAAGAAATTGATTTACAGCAGAGAACAGAACTGCAGACTTCTATTTGCATTCCATATTCCATGTGTAGTTTTGGAAGTGAGTGTTTTAATGTAGTGCAAGTAAATCTTATGGTGAACGGCTAAACTTTCATTGACTATTGCATTTCCTTAAGTCACAGGCATAAACTTAAAGTTGAGATGAGGGTGCTACTAAGGGAAACTGTCTGTGTCTGAGTTTAGCAGTTTTAATGAGGAATGGGATATTGATGGTAGAGATGAGGGTATAAGGAAGTCCATAGCTGTAGAAAGGACAGTGAAGATAGAGTCAAAAGCTGCTCATTTCAGAGGTTTTGTAAGTGCAGTTGTAATTGATGTTCCACTGACTTCTATTTGCTGTGCATGGCTTGTTACATTGCGTTGCCCCCTTTCAAGATGTATTAATCTTGAAGGATCATTTCCTGTGTAGGGCCTCTTTGTTCCCAGCATAAGGTATTCTCAATTGCTGCAAGGCACCAAAAGGGAATCTTGATTGTAAATGAGTTGGGAACGCGTTCTTTGCAAGGGCAAACACAACAAAGTTGGATTCCGTGAGAAACATTGAGGGAGATATTAGTGGCAGTATATATGTTGAAGGTATTCTTCACGCAGTGGGAGTAGTGAGGCCATAAGAGGTGGCAAGATGAATAAAGGGTGTGAATCTGGAAAGAGTACTTGGCAGGAGGGGTTAGAAAGGGTTTACAACATACTGGAAGTGGAGGATGAAATAATCAGCAGGATTGTGGTCATGTGGGAAAGCTGAGTTAATGGTGCATCAGATGATGGGTTGAATGAAGCAGTGAGAAACTGTGCCCACCTGTGGGACTTGACCTGCCATGGCATCAATTAAGGTTGTGATTGGTAGTGTTGTTGAGTGAACTGGAGCATCAAGGAGACAGTTAAGTGGATGTCGAAAGGATTAATGAGCAGACAAAGGATGAGGAGGATCCCAAAGATAATCAATTGAGAGGTAGGTATTGTGATCTTGGGTCTGCAGCAGCTTCTTTTGCCGGTTTTTGGCACGCAACTGTACAGTCTAATTGAAAGAACTGCCATGACACACGTGCCTCTGACTTCAATTCTAGCTAGATCTCATGCCAAATGTTTTGTGCATCTGCCACAAACATGCAACATCAATCACAGCACATCAATTTGATTTGAGCATTGACACCAGCTTGGCCCCTTCCTACAAGTGAGGCCACTTAGTATGCTGCTTTAAAAAAAATCCCAGAACCTGTTGGGAACTTGTTATTGGAACAGGATATGTAACTTCCATTTATTATTATGAATATTGCCATCTTTAAACCGCAACAATTTTGTGAGCTAGCTTAATATTTGTGTGGGGGACCCAATGTACATTTGTAAATTAAAAGCAAGAATCTTTGGACACAACAGCCCATTTACAGCATTATCAGTGTTTAGCCCAATTTATGTGTGGTTATTGCAATGGAGCTGGGTTTTTTTAGTTACTGAAATTTGGCATATATTTTGGACAGTAATTTACTAATAAGTGCAGAAATGAAACAAGAAAGCCATGCAGTTAAAGTCAACTTCCCACCAGCCCAACTTTTTAAGACACGTGAAAGGAATTGCTTTCTCTTAAGGGGTTGTTAGAGTGTGTGGGATTCTGTTCCCCAGAAGGTAGTGGAGACTAAGTATTTAAATTTATTCAAGGCTGATTTTTGGTAGACAAGAGAGTCAAGGCCAATGGGGTGTAGACAAGAATGTGTAGATGAGACCTTAACCAGATCAACCATGATCTTATTAAATGGCAGAGCAAGTTTGGATGGCCTTTTTGTTGTTTTGGGTTGATTGTGTACATCAGGATTCAAGCTTATAGGTTGAATTGTATCGTGCGCATGAATTTAACACCCATCAACACTGATAGGCCAGGCCAGTAGAAAGGGAGTATTGTATTGTCAGATGCCAGACATATGTTAAAGCAAAGTCCCAAGCTGCACAGCCGGATGATTTAAAAGAAAATTCACTTTAATGCAATTTGAAGCAGTTTTCTCTTCCCCCAATCCACTTGTCCCTTGTCTCTCCCCTGTCTTTCTTCCTGCTTTCCTTTGATCTCTCTCTCTCTCTCTCTCTCTCGCTCTCTCTCTCTCTCTCTCGCTCTCTCTCCCTCCCTACCCCTTTGCCTCAGTGTCCGAGTCCACTCACCTTCCTTAATTTCAAACTCTTGTTTGATCTCCTCCCAAACCGCACTTCCCTCTTCCCATTCTCTCCACCACTTTTACCCTTTGTTTCCTTTTCCTTTCTATCTGACTTGGTTTCAAAATTGCGGCTTTCTCAGCAAAAATGGGTCCAACTTTCTGACTATGTAGAAGCTGTACATTTGAGTTTGAAAGATATTAGAATTTGGTTTTTACACACGACTTTTACAGAAGTTCACATGACTAAAGTCACAATTGCTTATTCTCAGTTGGGGCCGATGGAGTGATATACTGTCACATGGGCGTTTTAAACGACAGTTGACAGAACATGATGTGGAGACCATCTGCCGCACTATCCTTGTGTACTGCTTGAACCATTACCGAGGAGATGAAAAGATCAAAGGTTTTATCTGGGATCTGATTACTCCTACTGAGGATGGCCAGACGCGAGCTCTACAAAACCACTCTGGTAATTTTGAATTCTTTTTTTAACTGTGTCTTATTCATATATAAAGGAAAAATGTCATGCAATTTTGTCCATGTTCGAAAGCAAGGAAAATACTAAACTGAATATATAGTTGGAAGCTTCAAGTACTGACTGGATATAAATAATAAAAAAAAATCATTTTGGCGATTTCAACAAAGACAATATAATTAGATAGTATAGAACTTGAGCATTGCTGAAAAACAAGCTGGTAAAGCTTCTCAATCCCATCAGGACAGTTTCAAGAATATCCAATTTCAAAGGGGACAACAATTTATACTGCATGGGAAAAGTGTTCATTGCCATGGCAAGTGCATTGGGGAAGAGTTAACCCTCAAGCTTTTTAAGTTCAGAAAAGGCAAGTCAACTTTGTTTGATCGAAGCATGACCATTTGAGCTGTGCTAAGAAATAGTTGCCTCCTGTGCTTTAGTGTTTAATCGGGAATAGCACACTGCTTAGACTTTGTTTGTAGAGGACACAGCCCTGCAAATGAATGTACACAGCTAGCTAAGACTTGCACCAATAAGTAGCTGAAGATTTTCAGTCAAGTTCAATAAGGCACGGTGGTCATGCCCCAGTTCTGAACCAGAAAATCTAGATTCAACTCCCATCTGAACAGGTTTCACAGCACGTCCAAGCAGTTTGATTAAAACAACTCCACTTGTAAAGTGCACACTTTGTCTAGAGCCCTGAACACCACCTGGGACTACAATCGGGCAGTAATCCTTTGACACAGTTATATTTTTTTAGATCTTTTAAAATCAAGTGGTTTGTTAGGGTATAAGTAAAAAACAATTTCCCATTCCAAATCTGGGACGCATAAATAAAAGATTGTTTCAAATAAATCCAGTAAAAGAAATGTTGGCGAAACTTTATTCATCTGGAGTATTTAGACCAGTTCTGGTCACTGAAATTCAGGACAAATTCTGAGGAAGGGTCACTCAACCTGAAACGTTCCTCTGATTTCTGTCCACAGATGCTGCCAGACCTGCTGAGCTTTTCCAGCAATTTTTATTTTATCAGAATTGTACCAGAATCCTGAAAAGGCTAAATTATGAGTCCTTAAAATTGGTTTATAATCCCTTGGGCTCAGAAGATTGAGGCCATAAATTCTTCAGGAATTCAACTTAAGAGTGGGAAGAAAGAAACCAGTGTTTTCATTCATTCCCAGAATTACCATTTACTACTCACCAGCTTCACCATACTCTATAGCAGTCACCTAAGATGAAACCAAATTTCACAGCCATGAGTGTTATCATTACACCATGGGATGAGTTTCACAGTACCACAAAGTCTGCCTATATTTTACTTGGAATACTGTCCAAACTCCACCCTGCCTGAGCACAACTGTTGCTGAAACCACCTTCAAACTTTTGCCACCTCCTAGACTTGACACTCCAAAACACTCCTCCTAAACAACTTCCTTAAACAAACGTTGCCGACTTCTGGATGTGTTCTAAGGAATGTCTGTATAATTGGCATTATGAAGTCATAGCAGTGTTGTCTGAGTGAATCCATCGGGGTGGGGTGGGAAAAGATAGGGTGTGAGCGGGCGTGGAGGCGTGAGTTCAATGCCCAAAGCTCCAGGCACCTGCTTGGACCACAGGCAGGAGACAGCTCTTTTGTTGACACCTACTACTTACCAAGCTCTGATGCAATCTTTCCACTTGGTCCCTGCCACGTATGTTCCATGAAGAATGATCCCCTAAGCTCAAGAGCGTTGACAAGAAGTCGCCCATTTCAAGTATCAGTCAAGTAAACCTTCTCCAAACCGCTTTCAGTGCATTCATATTCCTTCCTTAAACAACGTACCTAATGCTGTTCATAACCCTCCAGATGTGGGCACGTCAATACCTGTCTGACTGAAGCAGTGTCTCCCTATTTGTGTATTCTATTTCCATCCCAATAAATAATAACATTCTATTAGCCTTCTCATTACTTCCTGTACCTGCACATTAACCTGTCCTGATTCAGGCCGTTGCAATCCCTGCTTACTAAACCAGGATGCTGCTTGAACGGGAGTCAAAGCAGGTCTGAGAGTGCAGGGTAATAGGGAAATAGGGCTTGGCTGTGAAGTAAGGACTTCTGGCTGAGCTTAATTTATGGAGGGTGAAAAATGAGAGTGCAACCAGGAGTGCATTGGGGTAGTTGTCATTAGAGGCAGTGAAAGCATGAAGAGGGTTTTGGCAGCAAATGTGCTAAAATGGTAGAGTTGAGTGGTACGGCTGGAAAAGGAGAAGCTTGGAGATAATGTGAAGCTTGAAACTCATCCCAAGGTGAAATGTGATTCCAGGTTATGAATGGACAGATTTAATCACAGACTGGCTCCACGGTGAGGAATTGAGTCTGGATTTACTGTAGATTTACATTCTTTGTACATATGATTGTGGTGACAAATCGTTCTGATTTAGTACTTGAAATCATGGTGCATTTATTCCTTTTCCAAAAAAAAATGCTGTGCCTCTACATACGTTACCACTATAGTGACAGTTACACTTCCATTTCAGTTGCTTCATCACTGGTACCGTAATTAAAATAATTGGTTGTCTGGTCCCATTTCTGACTTCAAGCTGTGTTTCAATTTCACTTAGTTATTTTCATTAAAAATTTGTTTAAGGGGTGACCTCCTTTAGTTTAAGGCTTTTTTCCTTTTATTTTATTTGAGGCCTGTTCCACAACCCTGGCAAATCTCTTGGGCTGCTTTGCAAGTGGGCACTTCTTTTGTTCCAGTTTGAGATGGTTGCTTCTCTCTGTGATTGTGATGGTTAGCTTCATTGCTGCTGCCGTTTCTGCTGCTTTTCACTGCATGCTTTGGCTAGGAACAAAGACTGTCAAGGAAGTTGTAATATTTTCCCAGGTAATATCCTTCCTGGCATGTTTCAGGTGCCCTAATAACAACAAATCTGCAAATGCTGAAGAACTGTAGTAAAGACAGGAATTTTTGACGAAACTCAGCAACTCTAACAGCATCTGTGGAGAGGAAGCAGAGTTAATGTTTTGAGTCCAGTGACTCTTCAGAATTGATTGCAGCCACGAAAGTGTGGTATATATTGCAGAAGACAGGGAGCACAGTGGAGGAATAAGCACATAAGTGGAGACAGAGCACTAGAGTGTGTGTGTTTACAGTTAGAGAGATATGATGGAAGGGGAGGGATAGACCAAATGGAAAACAGTGAACCAAGGGAAATTTGAAGGCACATCTTGAGAAAAGATGAAGAGACATCAAGGCAGAAATAACAGGTGAGAAGTTGAAGAGATGAGATGCCTTGAGATTCTTATCTGAATGGACAGAAATCAGTAGGAGACAGCTGATAAACGAGTGAAGGAAAAAAAACTGAGAAGTCAACAGGACAGAGATGAAGCTCACTGCTGGGATCCAGGTAAACAAATCTCAAAGGTATAGGCATAAAGGAGTGACAGAACAGTCATAAATATTACAGAAGACCTGTACATCTGGTGATGGAGCAGAAGATTGGAACAAAAAGCAGACTGATGAAGGAATGAAGATCAGAGCCCGTTGGAGATTAAACAGGAGATTCATCCATTCTATAAAAGCAGTAAAGATCAAAATATGTTTTTGATGGGTAGTGTTGCTGCAGTTTTAAAACTTTTTGCTTGTGGAATACTCAATTAAAGGTTGTTGGGATTGGGGGTGACAATTTTCTGAGACAAATGTTGTTCATAATCTTTACTTAACCAATAGGTTTGTCTGCACCAGTGCCTAGAGGGAGGAAAGGAAAGAAAGTTAAAAGTCAGTCCACCTTACCAATGATGAAAAATGCAGATTGGCTAGTAAACTGCAATCCTGATATCTTGCTGCATGATGATGGCTACAAGAAACATCTGAAACACCACTGCAACAAGTGAGTTAAATCACAACTTCATTTTAAAAATTACAAACAGAATAAATATCAGTTGAAGTAAGAAACTCAAAAAATCCCATTTGTCTTATTCTAAAGCCTGTTCAAGGCATTTTGCTTGTACTTGTGTACAGTTCATACCTGTTTTTATGATTAGCATTTTAAAAGCTCTTTCGAATTTAGACAACATTAAGTTACTGCTTGAAAGCCCTTGTTTTCAATAAAAGGTATAAAATAGGTCATTGTTTGTAGTGAACCACTTGAAATTAGATTTTGCATATCTGTCTTTTTCAGCTACTAATGTAGCTGCTCATTATTCTAAACATAAAGCTGCTTCAGAAGATAGTAAGCAACAGCTGAGGAAATTGCATGAGATAATGGAGCAGAACGCCTACTGCAAACCATCTGCTCACTTGTTTACAAACTTACTTGAACACTTCAGAAGCACTGGCAACGTACACGTTAAACTTCACAAACTGAATTAGGCATTACTGAATGAAATGTGTCTGGGCTGCACTGCACTGTGCTCAGTATGCTGAAAGTGGTTGCCAAGCATGGCTGTTGAAAGCCAGCAGAAAGCACCACACAGAGGTGATTATATGCCACCATCTGTCACGCTTCAAGCCTGCCATACAGCATAGCTAATCAGCCTTGGCAGAATGATGGATGAACAGAAGCAGCTGCCAAAAGCTAGTGTTGGCAAACAGTACTAATGTTAAAACTTTCTTCCTCTACAGAGTCCTGCTGCGGGTACGGATGTTGTATTATTTGAAGCAGGAAGTGATAGGAGATGTAGCAGAAAAGATATTTGATGGTGCAGATGCAAGGTCAGTGCAGACTCTTTAGAGTGGTTTTTGGGGGGGCTCTACAGATTAATAGAAAATCATTTTCTATAAAGTTAAAGTACTTGCCCATCATTGGTTTTATTGAAAATAAGATTTCCTAATATTCATAATAAGCAGTTTCATTGAATCTGGTTACCTATTCAGCTTGAAGACTAACAAATTAACCTTGTGCTAAAAAAAACAGGTACAAGCTGATTGATAAACCCAATTTATGTTCATTATACACACCGCAGCAGCTAAAAATTCCTTAAGGTAATTTCTAAATGTCAAAATTAACAACTCTACAACATTTATTTTAATATTCACAATTTGATTAATTTAGTGCCTATTTTTATCATAAACACAGATTTTAAAAAGCTTATTAATTAAAGAGGTGAAGATAGTCCAAAATAATCAGCAAATGCATTCTTGAGTGAGAAACAACAATTCATTTTTATGCCAATTTTCTGTTGAGATCCTGTTCAGCTTCATTTTTATCTTAAGTTATTTTGAACTGTTTAAACTTGCAAAGAAAATAGGCAAGTAATCTGCATCCAGAGCTGTTCTAATGTTCTTCCAATCTCCAGATGAAGTGAGTGAAGAATTAATGGCTATATCCTCCACTTAAGTGTGAACATTTTTAACACAGTATTGGTTGAAGCTCAACATAGAACATAGACCATTACAGCGCAGTACAGGCCCTTCGGCCCTCGATGTTGCACCGACCTGTGAAACCAATCTGAAGTCCATCTAACCTACACTATTTCATTATCATCCATATGTTTATCCAATGACCATTTAAATGCCCTTAAAGTTGGCGAGTCTACTACTGTTGCAGGCAGGGCATTCCACGCCCTTACTCTCTAAATAAAGAACCTACTCTGACTTCTGTCCTATATCTATCATCCCTCAGTTTAAAGCTCTGTCTCCTCATGCTAGCCATCACCATCTGAGGAAAAAGGCTCTCACTGTCCACTCTGAATAATCCTCTGATCATCTTGTATGTCTCTATTAAGTCACCTCTTAACCACCTTCTCTGGAAAGAAAACAGCCTCAAGTCCCTCAGCCCTTCCTCATAAGACCTTCAACGCCACTCTTCTTGGCTTATCTTAGAAATGCATGCCATATAACTACCTTTCATGTTGTGTTGTAGCTTATTTCAGCTTTATAAATTGGACCAAGTACAATATTTGGCTAATACAGTTTATTGGGACTAAACTTCATTCCAAAGTATTGACCAAATTCTGTTCTCTGTCAGTTTTTGCGTCACAGAATAATACGTGAATGTTGTTAACATTCCCTCTCTGAAAGTGTAAACATTACCTCACCAAAGTGCGATCAAATTCAGTTCTTCAGTTTTAAATAAATCCTGTTGCCTTTTTGTCTTTTAATACGTAAGGATGTGCATCATAAAATTTATCAGTGATTATTCTGCAGATCCGTACTGGATAGGCACTGCAATATCGAGCTCAGAGCCAGGACTAATGAATAAGTCCAGTGGATCTTGTTTTCAACTGTTGGTTTCTTTTAATTGCCACTCAAATTATAATCAATACTTGAACGTAATTAGGCAGTTATTTAGAATTGAATAGCTTTGAATTTGTTTTATTCTAGTGTAGAATTCACTCCATCCAATCTTTTTAAAAAAATGTCTGGAGCAAGCAATTTTGTGATACATTGGTTTTGTTCAGCAAAAGAGCTACGTTTATAAAACTGCTTAATTTATTTATATAACAGGCTACTAAACATCTCAAAGCACTTTCAAACCGATGAACATTTTTAATGAAAATAATTCTTGATTTTGTATCTCTTTTAAGGAATGTTTAAATTTGTACCGCCGAGCAATTAGAATTACTTTTTGAAATGTAGTCAGTGATATTGTCAACATGTCAATAATTTGGGAACTTCTGCAATCAATAATATGATAGTGATAAGATAATTTGTCGTCTTGAACAAATGGAACGCCCTGCCTGCTAATGTAGTTAACTCAGCCACGTTGGGGGCATTTAAACAGTCCTTGGATAAGCATATGGATGATGATGGGATAGTGTGGTGGGCTGGGCTGAGATGAGTTCACAGGTCGGTGCAACATCGAGGGCAGAAGGACCTGTTCTGCGCTGTATTGTTCTATGTTCTATGATGCTGATTGTTCAGGCCATAATATAGTTGCAAACCAGCTTGGCATTTTGCTTGTGTGCTATAAAGGAGTACTGGCAGATAACCTAATTTGTTTCCTGTATTTAAAAAGGAAGATAGGTTAAGTCCAAATTGTTGACCAATTAGCTTATGCTAGTGGGAGAAAAAAAAATGAAATCTTCACTCGATTATGTAATAAAATCTCAAAACTGAATTTTAATAAATAGTAATCAAGATGGATCTCAAAAGGAACAGACCTGATTGATGAAACCCGAAATGTTTTGAATTCTTTGAAGAAGTATCAGGAAGGGCAGGTAACCAAAAAGCAATAAATAAATACTTTTGGCTTTCAAAAGGCCTTCAATAAGGTTCCATTTAGTAGATACATGATTAACAGGTGGTAAAACAAACGCCAACTCTCTGACACCACCTCGTACTGCCCCCTTGATCATGACCCCACCCCCAAGCACCAAACCATCATCTCCAACACGATTCATGACCTCATCACCTCAGGGGACCTCCCACCCACAGCCTCCAACCTCATTGTTCCCCAACCCTGCATGGCCCGTTTCTATCTCCTTCCCAAAATCCACAAACCTGCCTGCCCTGGTCGACCCATTGCCTCAGCCTGTTCCTGCCCCACCGAACTCATCTCCACCTATCTGGACTCCATTTTCTCCCCTTTGGTACAGGAACTCCCTACCTACGTCCGTGACACCACCCACGCCCTCCACCTCCTCCAGAACTTCTAATTCCCTGGCCCCCAACACCTCATTTTCACCATGGACGTCCAGTCCCTGTACACCTGTATTCAGCATGCAGATGGCGGCAAGGCCCTCCGCTTCTTCCTGTCCCGCAGGCCCGACCAGTCCCCCTCCACCGACACCCTCGTCCGCCTGGCCGAACTCGTCCTCACCCTCAACAATTTCTCTTTCGATTCCTCCCACTTCCTACAGACAAAGTGGGTGGCCATGGGCACCCGCATGGGCCCAAGCTGTGCCTGCCTCTTTGTAGGTTACGTGGAACAGTCCCTCTTCTGCACCTACACAGGCCCCAAACCCCACCTCTTCCTCCGTTACATTGATGACTGTATCGGCGCCGCCTCCCCAGAGGAGCTCGAACAGTTCATCCACTTCACCAACACCTTCCACCCCAACCTTCAGTTCACCTGGGCCATCTCCAGCACATCCCTCACCTTCCTGGACCTCTCAGTCTCCATCTCAGGCAACCAGCTTGTAACTGATGTCCATTTCAAGCCCACCGACTCCCACAGCTACCTAGAATACACCACCTCCCACCCACCCTCCTGCAAAAATTCCATCCCCTATTCCCAATTCCTCCGCCTCCGCCGCATCTGCTCCCATAATGAGGCATTCCACTCCCGCACATCCCAGATGTCCAAGTTCTTCAGGGACCGCAACTTTCGCCCCACAGTGGTCGAGAACACCCTTGACCACATCTCCCGCATTTCCCGCAACACATCGCTCACACCCCGCCCCCGCCACAACCGCCCAAAAAGGATCCTCTTCGTTCTCTCACACCACCCCGCCAAGCTCCGGATACAACGCATCATCCTCCAACACTTCCGCCATCTACAATCCGACTCCACCACCCAAGACATTTTTCCATCCCCACCCTTGTCTGCTTTCCGGAGAGACCACACTCTCCGTGACTCCCTTGTTCGCTCCACACTGCCCTCCAACCCCACCACACGCGGCACCTTCCCCTGCAACCGCAGGAAATGCTACACTTGCCCCCACACCACCTCCCTCACCCCTATCCCAGGCCCTAAGATGACTTTCCATATTAAGCAGAGGTTCACCTGCACATCTGCCAATGTGGTATACTGTATCCATTGTACCGGTGTGGCTACCTCTACATTGGGGAAACCAAGCGGAGGCTTGGGGACCACTTTGCAGAACACCTGCGCTCGGTTTGCGATAAACAACTGCACCTCCCAGTCACGAACCATTTCCACTCCCCCTCCCATTCTTTAGATGACATGTCCATCATGGGCCTCCTGCAGTGCCACAGTGATGCCACCCGAAGGTTACAGGAACAGCAAATCATATTCCGCTTGGGAACCCTGCAGCCCAATGGTATCAATGTGGACTTCACCAGCTTCAAAATCTCCCCTTCCCCCACCGCATCCCAAAACCAGCCCAGTTCATCCCCTCCCCCCACTGCACCACACAACCAGCCCAGCTCTTCCCCTCCACCCACTGCATCCCAAAACCAGTCCAGCCTGTCTCTGCCTCCCTAACCTGTTCTTCCTCTCACCCATCCCTTCCTCCCACCCCAAGCCGCACCTCCCACCTCCTACCTACTAACCTCATCCCACCTCCTTGACCTGTCCGTCTTCCCTGGACTGACCTATCCCCTCCCTACCTCCCCACCTATACTCTCCTCTCCACCTATCTTCTTTTCTCTCCATCTTCGGTCCGCCTCCCCCTCTCTTCCTATTTATTCCAAAACCCTCACCCCATCCCCCTCTCTGATGAAGGGTCTAGGCCCGAAACGTCAGCTTTTGTGCTCCTGAAATGCTGCTGGGCCTGCTGTGTTCATCCAGCCTCACATTTTATTATCTTATTATAAAAGGTATGTTGGCCTTGATTGCAAGAGATTTTGAGTACAAGAGCAGGAATGTTTTGTTGCACTTACACATGGCCTTAGTGAAAGCACACCTGGAATATTCTATGTTGATTTAGTCTCTTTTTCTGAGGACGGCTCATTCTGTAGGGAGTACAGCAAAGATTTACCAGGCTGATTCCTGGGATGGCAGTTCTGACACATCTGGGATTATTTTCACAAGTTTTCAGACAAATGAGGGGAGATTTCACAGGAGACTTATAAAATTCTAACAGGACTGGACAGGGGTAGATACAGGGAGGACATTCCCAATGATGGTTGTGTCCACAGCCAGTGGTCATAGTATGAGGGTTCAGGGTAGGTGATTTAGGATGCAGATGATGAGTAGACCTTTCTTCACACCTAGTGGTGTGCCTGTGTAATTCATTACCACAAGAAGTAGTTGATGCCAAAAAAGTGAATGTATTCAAGAGGTGACTAGATACAGCACTTGGGGCGAATGGGATCAGAGGTTTTGGGGAGAAAGCAGGATCAGGCCAATGAGTTGGACAATCAGCCATGATCACAAAGAATGGTGGAGCAGGCTTGAAGGGCCAAATGGCATCCTCCTACTCTTTTCTTCTATGTTTCTATATTTCTGAGCTAAGACACAATGCATGACAACCTGATGACAAGGTAGTGATGATGTGAGCTTGGCAAAAGATGGTCCACAAACATGGCTTGTGAGACTGATATTCAACATTTGCAAAGATGATTTGGAATCAGAAATAACACTTCAATATGTATGATCAACAGCTGCAACTTGTATTTATGTAGCAAGTTATATAGAACATAGAACAGTACAGCACAGAACAGGCCCTTCAGCCCACGATGTTGTGCTGACCGTTGATCCTCATGTATGCACCCTCAAATTTCTGTGACCATGTGCATGTCCAGCAGTCTCTTAAATGTCCCCAATGACCTTGCTTCCACAACTGCTGCTGGCAACGCATTCCATGCTCTCTAAACTCTGTGTAAAGAACCTGCCTCTGACATCCCCTCTATACTTTCCTCCAACCAGCTTAAAACTATGACCCCTCATGTTAGTCTTTTCTGCCCTGGGAAATAGTCTCTGGCTATCAACTCTATCTATGCCTCTCATTACCTTGTATACCTCAATTAGGTCTCCTCTCCTTCTCCTTTTCTCCAATGAAAAGAGTCTGAGCTCAGTCAACCTCTCTTCATAAGATAAGCCCTCCAGTCCAGGCAGCATCCTGGTAAACCTCCTCTGAACCCTCTCCAAAGCATCCACATCTTTCCTATAATAGGGTGACCAGAACTGGACGCAGTATTCCAAGTGTGGTCTAACCAAAGTTTTATAGAGCTGCAACAAGATCTTACGTCTCTTAAACTCAATCCCCCTGTTAATGAAAGCCAAAACACCATATGCTTTCTTAACAACCCTGTCCACTTGGGTGGCCATTTTAAGGGATCTATGTATCTGCACGCCAAGATCCCTCTGTTCCTCTACACTGCCAAGAATCCTATCCTTAATCCTGTACTCAGCTTTCAAATTCAACCTTCCAAAATGCATCACCTCGCATTTATCCAGGTTGAACTCCATCTGCCACCTCTCAGCCCATCTCTGCATCCTGTCAATGTCCCGCTGCAGCCTACAACAGCGCTCTAAACCGCCAACGACACCTCCAACCTTCATGTCATCTGCAAACTTGCTGACCCATCCTTCAATCCCCTCATCCAAGTCATTAATAAAAATTACAAACAGTAGAGGCCCAAGGACAGAGCCCTGTGGAACACCACTCACCACTGACTTCCAGGCAGAAAATTTTCCTTCTACTACCACTCGCTGTCTTCTGTTGGCCAGCCAATTCTGTATCCAGACAGCTAAGTTCCCCTGTATCCCATTCCTCCTGACCTTCTGAATGAGCCTACCATGGGGAACCTCATCAAATGCCTTACTGAAGTCCATATACACCACATCCACAGCTCGACCCTCATCAACTTTTCTAGTCACATCCTCAATAAACTCGATAAGGTTTGTGAGGCATGACCTGCCCCCCCAAAGCCGTGTTGACTGCATTTAATCAAGCCATGCTCTTCCAGATGGTCATAAATCCTATCCCTCAAAATCTAACACCTTGCAGACGACAGACGTGAGACTTACTGGTCTGTAATTGCCGGGGATTTCCGGATTTCCCTATTTCTTTTCTTGAAGAGAGGAATTACATTTGCCTCTCTCCAGGCCTCAGGTACGACTCCAGTGGAGAGCGAGGATGCAAAGATCTTCGCAAGTGGCGAAGCAATTGCATTTCTCGTTTCCCAAAGCAGCCGAGGACAAATCTGGTCTGGGCCTGGCGACTTGTCAATCTTAATGTTTGACAAAATTTTTAGCACATCAGCTTCCTCTATCTCTATCCATTCCAGCATGCACACCTGCTCTTCAAAGTTTTCATTCACTACAAAGTTCGTTTCTTTCGTAAAGACAGAAGCAAAAAACTCATTTAGGGCTTCCCCTACCTCCTCAGACTCCACACACAAGTTCCCTAAGCTATCCCTGATCAGCCCTACTCTTTCTTTGACCATTCTCTTATTCCTCACAGAAGTGTAAAATGCCTTTGTGTTCTCCCTAATCCGTTCTGCCAAGCCTTTCTCGTGCCCCCTCCTAGCTCTCCTCAGACCATTTTTGAGCTCTTTCCTCGCCTGCCTGTAATCCTCTAGAGCTGAGCTTGACCCTAGCTTCCTCCACCTTATGTAAGCTACCTTCTTCCTTTTCACGAGAAGCTCCACCGCTCTCGTCATCCAAGGTTCCTTTATCTTACCCCTTCTTGCCTGTCTCAGAGGGACATGTTTATTCATCACTCGCAACAACTGTTCCTTAAACAGTCTCCACATGTCTATAGTGCCTTTACCATGGAACAATTGCTCCCAGTCCATGCTTCCTAACTCTTGTCTAATCGCATCATAGTTTCCTCTTCCCCAATTAAATATCCTCCCACTTTGCCTAATCCTCTCCTTCTCCATAGCTATGTCGAATGTGAGGCAGTTATGGTCACTATCACCAAAATGCTCTCCCACCACAAGATCTAATACCTGCCCCGACTCGTTTCCGAGCACCAAGTCTAGAATGGCCTCTCCCCTCGTCAGCCTGTCAACGTACTGAGTTAGGAAACCCTCCTGAACACACCTTCCAAGAACAGATCCATTCAAATCTTCTGCTCAAAGGAGGTTCCAATCAATGTTGGGAAAGCTAGTCACCCATTACAACAACCCTACTACGTCCGCACTTTTCCAAAATCTGCCGACCTATGCTTTCTTCAATCTCCCTGCTGCTATTGGGGGGCCTGTAGTAAACCCCTAACGAGGTGACTACTCCCTTGCTGTTCCTAATTTCCACCCACACTGACTCAGTAGGCAGATCTTCCTCGACAATGGAAGCTTCTGTAGCTGTGATACCCTCTCTGATTAGTAGTGCTACACCCCCTCCTCTTTTACCCCCCTCCCTATTCTTTTTAAATGTTCTAAACCCTGGAACATCCAGCAACTATTCCTGCCCATGAGAAACCCATGTCTCTGTTATGGCCACAACATCATAGCACCAGGTACTGATCCATGCTCTAAGTTCATCACTTTTATTCCCGATACTCCTTGCGTTAAAGCAAACACACTTTAACTGATCCCTTGGTTCCTTCCCAGGAAAATCCTTCCCACCAGCTGGTCTACCTCTTGCTATTGCCTCACCTGCATCAACGCTCACCTCTGGTATACAGCTCAGGTTCCCACCCCCCTGCCATACTAGTTTAAACCCTCTCGAACTACTCGAGCAAACCTTCCGCACAGGACATTGGTCCCCTTCCAGTTCAGATGCAACCCGTCCTTCTTGTACAGGTCCCACCTTCCCCAGAAGGCATCCCAATTATCTACATATCTGAAGCCCTCCCTCCTACACCAGCTGCGCAGCCACGTGTTAAGCTGCGCCCGCTCCCTGTTCCTTGCCTCGCTATCTCGTGGCACCGGTAGTAAACTAGAGAACACTACTCTGTTCGTCCTGCTTTGCAGCTTCCATCCTAACTCCCTGAAATCACTTTTTATATCCTCAATCCTTTTTCTGGCTATATCATTAGTGCCAATATGTAACACGATTTCTGGCTGTTTGCCCTCCCCTTTTCGAACCTTATACACCCGATCGGAGACGTCCCGGACCCTGGCACCAGGGAGGCAACATACCTTCCAGGAATCCCGACCCTGACCACAAAATCTCCTGTCGATTCCCCTATCGAGTCCCCTACCATGAGTAATTTTTTGTTCTGCCCCCTTCCCTTCTTTGCCACAGTGTCAGGCTCAGTGCCAGAGAACTGACTACTGTGGCTTTCCTCTGGTAGGTCATCCCCCCCAGCAGTATCGAAAACGGTATACTTATTGCTGAGGGGAATGCCCACAGGGGATCTCTGCACTGTCTGTCTGTCCCCTTTCCTCCCCCTAACTGTAACCCATCTACCCTTGTCCTGAGCCTTAGGAGTGACCAACTCCCGGTAACTCCTCTTAATTACCCCCTCTGCCTCCGGAATGATCCGTAGTTCATCCAGCTCCAGCTCCATTTCCCTAACACAGTTTTCAAGGAGCTGGAGTTGGGTGCACTTCCTGCAGATGTAGCCAGCGGAACTTCATGGGAGTATAATAAAGTTATGTGAAACACTGAATTGCAGTGCATTGTGCCAGATGTTGACCAGAAATTTTGTCAGATGTAGACTTTTTTTAAAGTAAAATATTCTGCATTTTTAAATCACCGTTCTCAATGTCTCAAAGTGCTTCACAGTCTGTGAAGCACTTTTGAAGTGTAGTCACTGAGGAGCCTTAGAAGGAGCTTGGAGTACTGAAGTGTTTCAGGAAGGAGTGCTGGACTTAGGGCTGTGATAACGATAGGTATGACACTAAAGTTGGAATGACTTTGAAGTCAAGGATGCTCAGAAACCAGAATTAGAAGAAAGCAAATATTTGATGTTTGTAGGAAGGTGTCATTTGGAAAGTAAGGGATGAAGTCATGGAGAGAATTTAAACACAGTGAAGATAATTTTTAAATTAAGAGTTGCTTAACCAGGAGACCAGTAAGGATGCATAGGTTTAAGGTGAGGGGGCAAGTATTTAAATGGGACCAAATAGGTAACGTTTTAACGCAGAGGACAGTGCGTACATGGAATAAGCTGCCAGAGGAAGTGATGGAGGTGGTACAATTACATCATCTAAAAGGCATCTGAATGGATACATGAATAGGAAGGGTTTAGAAGGATGTGGGTCAAATATTGGCAAATGGGACTAAATTAATTTAGAATATCTTTTTGGCATGGATGGGTTGGACTGAAGGGTCTGTTTCCATGCTGTACAGCTGTGACTCTGAGTGACAGTTAACAGGAATGTTGGAAAGTTGGGTTACAGCAGCAGTTTTGGGACTGACAGAAGGTAAAACTCAGGATGGCACCAAATTGGAACGTACAATCCTGAGTGGAGAATTTTGCAATGAAATACAGCAAATAGGTATTAATAAAGGAAAGTGCAAGTTGACATGGTTAAAAAGGAAGGCCACATGTGTCGGAAATTGTATTTAAGTGGAGTAATCATGGAGTACAGATAGGTCCCTAAATGTTGTGACACTGGTTAATAAGGCCATAAAGAGCAAATCATGTATTGGCATTCATTTTCACTTGGGATAGAATTGAAGAGTAGTGATTATTCAAGAGCTATGTGCAAGCAACAGTACAAGTAGGAAGATCGGCAGGAGCAGTGAGTGCTTCAGGGAATGGTGCAGGAAGGAAGACATTGGATTCACACACCATTGAAGGCAGTTCTGAACCAGGAAGCACCAGTCAAAAAGATCAGGTGGTACTAACTACGCCCTCGATCATTGTCGTCATGGGGAGTGTGGCAATGAATTGGAAGAGGCAAAACATGACAGGCAGGGGTTTGTCAACAGCAGTGTGTGAGAGTGGAGTGAGGTGGGGAAATAGAGAGAATGAAACAGGGAGGCGTTTGTTGAGGAAAAGTGGGGAATCCTGTACAAAAGGAGACACAAGTTGGATGAGTGGGATGAAGGGGAGTCAGATTTAGACACAAGTTCAGGGAAAAACGACACTCATGATCAAAAATTGAAATTTGATAGTGCTGGCATTCATAGGGACTGGCTATGTGGAAAAACTACCTGCAGCAACCCCTGAATTGCAGCATTGCGAACCCTGAAAAATAAGAATTCAGCAGCACAGCATTCCCACGGACCTGGAATTGAAGTCCTTCACGTGAACCTGGTATAATTTTCCAGTGATGCCTGTGATTGCAGCTCAGTAAGAAATTGGAGGGTTCAAATATACACAGGAGCCACTTGAATTTGGTTCTTATTGTGGGGTGGTGTCTCATGGCCACTACCTCTTGTGTGTTCCCTCCCTTCGCCCCCCCACCCTTCTTCCCCCCCCCCACCCTTCTTCCCCCCCCCCACCCTTCTTCCCCCCCCCACCCTTCTTCCCCCCCCACCCTTCTTCTCCCCCCACCCACCCTTCTTCTCCCCCCACCCACCCTTCTTCTCCCCCCACCCACCCTTCTTCCCCCCCCACCCACCCTTCTTCCCCCCCCACCCTTCTTCCCCCCCCCACCCTTCTTCCCCCCCCCACCCTTCTTCCCCCCCCACCCTTCTTCCCCCCCCCACCCTTCTTCCCCCCCCCACCCTTCTTCCCCCCCCCCACCCTTCTTCCCCCCCCCACCCTTCTTCCCCCCCCCCACCCTTCTTCCCCCCCCCCACCCTTCTTCCCCCCCCCACCCTTCTTCCCCCCCCCACCCTTCTTCCCCCCCCACCCTTCTTCCCCCCCCACCCTTCTTCCCCCCACCCTTCTTCCCCCCCCCCTTCTTCCCCCCCCCGCCCTTCTTCCCCCCCCGCCCTTCTTCCCCCCCCACCCTTCTTCCCCCCCCGCCCTCTCTTCCCCCCCCCGCCCTCTCTTCCCCCCCCGCCCTCTCTTCCCCCCCCGCCCTCTCTTCCCCCCCGCCCTCTCTTCCTCTCTTCCCCCCCCGCCCTCTCTTCCCCCCGCTCTCTCTCCCCCCCCCACTCTCTTCCCCCCACTCTCTTCCCCCCCCCCACTCTCTTCCCCCCCCCCCACTCGCTTCCCCCCCCCCACTCTCTTCCCCCCCCCACATCTCTTCCCCCCCCCACTCTCTGCCCCCCCCCCACTCTCTTCCCCCCCCCCACTCTCTTCCCCCCCCCCACACTCTGCCCCCCCCCACTCGGCTTCCCCCCCCCCATCGCTCTTCCCCCCCCACTCTCTTTCCCCCCCCCCACTCTCTTTCCCCCCCCCACTCTCGTGCCCCCCCCCCACGCTCTTTCCCCCCCCCCACTCGCTTCCCCCCCCCCCACTCTCTTCCCCCCCCCCCACTCTCTTCCCCCCCCCACTCTCTTCCCCCCCCCACTCTCTCCACGCGCTCCCCCTTCCCCACGCGCTCCCCCTTCCCACGCGCTCCCCTTCCCCACGCGCTCCCCCTTCCCCACGCGCTCCCCCTTCCCCACGCGCTCCCCCCCTTCCCCACGCGCTCTCTCGTTCTCCTCCCGCCCACCCAATCCCCCCGCCCCCGTAACCTCCCTTCCCCCGCCCCCGTCACCTCCCTTCCCCCGCCCCCGTAACCTCCCTTCCCCCGCCCCCGGTACCCCCCTTCCCCCTTCTTCCTCCCCTTTCCGCCCGTGCTCATCTCCACCCCACCCTCCCTCTCGCTCTTCTCCCACCCACCCACCCTCCCTCCCTCCCTCCCCCCCCCCCTCCCTCCCTCCCTCCCCCCCCCTCGCTCTTCTACCACCCACCCTCCCTCCCCCCTCACTCTTCTCCCACCACCACCCTCCCTCCCTGCCTCCCGGCCTCCCCCACCCACCCTCCATCCCTCCCCCCCCCACCCACCCTCCCTCCCTCCCCCCCCCACCCTCCCTCCCTCCCCCCCCCACCCTCCCTCCCTCCCTCCCCCCCCCACCCTCCCTCCCTCCCTCCCTCCCTCTTCTCCCACCCACCCTCCCTCCTCCCCCCTCGCTCTTCCCACCCACCCTCCCTCCCTCCCCCCTCGCTCTTCCCACCCACCCACACTCGCGCTACTCCCCCCCCCGTGCTCTACCCCCTCCTCCCGCCCGCGCTCTTCTTCCCCCCCCGCGCTCTTCTTTTCCCCCCCCCGCGCTCTTCTTTTCCCCCCCCGCGCTCTTCTTTTCCCCCCCCGCGCTCTTCTTTTCCCCCCCCGCGCTCTTCTTTCCCCCCCCCCGCGCTCTTCTTTCCCCCCCCCGCGCTCTTCTTTCCCCCCCCGCGCTCTTCTTTCCCCCCCCCGCGCTCTTCTTCCCCCCCCGCGCTCTTCTTCCCCCCCCGCGCTCTTTCTTTCCCCCCCCCGCGCTCTTCTTTCCCCCCCCCCGCGCTCTTCTTTCCCCCCCCGCGCTCTTCTTCCTCCCCCCCCCCGGCGCTCTTCTTCCTCCCCCCCCCCCGGCGCTCTTCTCCTCCCCCCCCCCCCGGCGCTCTTCTTTCCCCCCCCCCCGGCGCTCTTCTTCCCCCCCCCCCCCTCCCCCCCGGCGCTCTTCTTTCCCCCCCCCCCCCCCCGGCGCTCTTCTTTCCCCCCCCCCCCCGGCGCTCTTCTTCCACCCCCCCCCCTCCCCCCGGCGCTCTTCTTCCCCCCCCCCCCTCCCCCCCGGCGCTCTTCTTTCCCCCCCCCCCCCCGGCGCTCTTCTTCCCCCCCCCCCCCTCCCCCCCGGCGCTCTTCTTCCCCCCCCCCCCCTCCCCCCCCGGCGCTCTTCTTCCCCCCCCCCCAGCGCTCTTCTTCCCGCCCCCCCCCCCCCGGCGCTCTTCTCCCCCGCCCCCCCCCCCGGCGCTCTTCTCCCCCTCCCCCCCCGGCGCTCTTCTCCCCTCCCCCCCCCCGCGCTCTTCTTCCCCCCCCCCCCGCGCTCTTCTTCCTTCCCCCCCCCCCCCGCGCTCGATCTCCTCCCCCCCCCCCCGCGCTCTCTCCTCCCCCCCCCCCCCCCGCGCTCTTCTTCCCCCCCCCCCCCCGGCGCTCTTCTCCCCCCCCCCCCCCCGGCGCTCTTCTCCCCCCCCCCCCCGGCGCTCTTGCTCCCCCGCGCCCCCCCCCCGGCGCTCTTCTTCCCCCCCCCGCGCTCTTCTTCTCCCCCCCCCCGCGCTCGCTTCGGCCTCCTCCCCCCCCCCGCGCTTCTTCTTCTCCCCCCCCCCGCGCTCTTCTTCTCCCCCCCCCGCGCTCTTCTTCTCCCCCCCCCCCGCGCTCTTCTTCTCCCCCCCCCCCCCGCGCTCTTCTTCTCCCCCCCGCGCTCTTCTCTCCCCCCCCCCGCGCTCTTCTTCTCCCCCCCGCGCTCGTTCTTCCCCCCCCCGCGCTCTTCTTCCCCCCCCGCGCTCTTCTTCCCCCCCCGCGCTCTTCTTCCCCCCCCCGCGCTCTTCTTCCCCCCCCGCGCTCTTCTTCCCCCGCCGCGCTCTTCTTCCCCCCCCGCGCTCTCTTCCCCCCCCCGCGCTCGTCTTCCCCCCCCCCGCGCTCTTCTTCCCCCCCCGCGCTCTTCTTCCCCCCCCCGCGCTCTTCTTCTCCCCCCCCGCGCTCTTCTTCCCCCCCGCGCTCTTCTTCCTCCCCCCCCGCGCTCTTCTCTCCCCCCCCCCGCGCTCTTCTCCCCCCCCCGCGCTCTTCTCCCCCCCCGCGCTCTTCCCCCCCCCCCGCGCTCTTCTCCCCCCCCCACTCAGCTTCCCCCCCCACTGCTCTTCCCCCCCCCACTCTCTTCCCCCCCCACTCTCTTCCCCCCCCCGCCCGTCTTCCCCCCCCCGCCCTTCTTTCCCCCCCCCGCCCTTTCTTCCCCCCCCCGCCCTTCTTCCCCCCCCGCCCTTCTTCCCCCCCCGCCCTTCTTCCCCCCCCCCGCCCTTCTTCCCCCCCCGCCCTTCTTCCCCCCCCGCCCTTCTTCCCCCCACGCCCTTCTTCCCCCCCCGCCCTTCTTCCCCCCCGCCCTTCTTCCCCCCCCACTCTCTCCCCCCCCCCACTCTCTCCCTCCCCCCCCACTCTCTCCCCCCCCACTCTCTCCCCCCCCACTCTCTCCCCCCCACTCTCTCCCCCCCCACTCTCCCCCCCCACCACTCTCTCCCCCCCCACTCTCTCCCCCCCCCACTCTCTTCCCCCCCCACTCTCTTGCCCCCCCCCCACTCTCTTCCCCCCCCACTCTCTTCCCCCCCCACTCACTCCCCCCCCACTCACTTCCCCCCCCACTCACTTCCCCCCCCCACTCACTTCCCCCCCCCCACTCTCTTCCCCCCCCCACTCTCTTCCCCCCCCCACTCTCTTCCCCCCCCCGCTCTCTCTTCCCCCCCGCTCTCTCTTCCCCCCCGCTCTCTCTTCCCCCCCCCACTCTCTTCCCCCCCCACTCTCTTCCCCCCCCACTCTCTTCCCCCCCCACTCTCTTCCCCCCCCACTCTCTTCCCCCCCCCACTCTCTTCCCGCCCCCCCCACACTCTTCCCCCCTGCCTTCTTCCCCCCCGCCCTTCTTCCCCCCCCGCCCTTCTTCCCCCCCGCCCTTCTTCTTCCCCCCCGCCCTTCTTCCCCCCCGCCCTTCTTCCCCCCCCGCCCTTCTTCCCCCCCCCACTCTCTCCCCCCCCCCCACTCTCTCCCCCCCCCCACTCTCTCCCCCCCCCCACTCTCTCCCCCCCCACTCTCTCCCCCCCCACTCCTCTCCCCCCCCACTCTCCCCCCCCCCCCACTCACTCCCCCCCACTCTCTCCCCCCCCACTCTCTCTCCCCCCCCCCACTCTCTTCTCCCCCCCACTCTCTTCCCCCCCCCCCACTCACTTCCCCCCCCACTCACTTCCCCCCCCACTCACTTCGCCCCCCCCACTCCTTCCCCCCCCCACTCTCTTCCCCCCCCCACTCTCTTCCCCCCCCCCACTCTCTTCCCCCCCGCTCTCTCTTCCCCCCCGCTCTCTCTTCCCCCCCCACTCTTCCCCCCCCACTCTCTTCCCCCCCCCCACACTCTCCCCCTGCCCTTCTCCCCCTGCCCTTCTCCCCCCCCCCGCCCTTCGGTCCCCCCCCCCGCCCTTCTTCCCCCCCCCCCGCCCTTCTTCCCCCCCCCGCCCTTCTTCCCCCCCCCCACTCTCTTCCCCCCCCCCACTCTCTTCCCCCCCCCCACTCTCTTCCCCCCCCCCACTCTCTTCCCCCCCCCACTCTCTTCCCCCCGCTCTCTCTTCCCCCCCCTCTCTCTTCCCCCCCGCTCTCTCTTCCCCCCCCACTCTCTTCCCCCCCCCCACTCTCTTCCCCCTGCCCTTCTTCCCCCCTGCCCTTCTTCCCCCCTGCCCTTCTTCCCCCCCCGCCCTTCTTCCCCCCCGCCCTTCTTCCCCCCCCGCCCTCTTCGCCCCCCCGCCCTTCTTCCCCCCCCGCCCTTCTTCCCCCCCCCCACTCGCTCCCCCCCCCCACTCTCTCCCCCCCCCCACTCTCTCTCGCCCCCCACACTCTCTCTCCCCCCCCCACTCTCTCCGCCCCCCCACTCTCTCGCCCCCCCCACTCTCTCGCTCCCCCCCCCCACTCTCTCCCCCCCCCCCACTCTCCCCCCCCCCCACTCTCTCCCCCCCCCCCACTCTCTCCCCCCCCCAACTCTCCCCCCCCCCACTCTCGTCCCCCCCCCACCTCTCTCCCCCCCCACTCTCTCCCCCCCCCCACTCTCTCCCCCCCCCCACTCTCTCCCCCCCCTCTCTCCCCCCCACTCTCCCCCCCCCCACTCTCTCCCCCCCCACTCTCTCCCCCCCCCCACTCTCTCCCCCCCCCACTCTCTTCTCCCCCCCCACTCTCTTCCCCCCCCCACTCTCTCCCCCCCCCCACTCTCTCCCCCCCCCACTCTCTCCCCCCCCCCACTCTCTCTCCCCCCCCCACTCTCTCTCCCCCCCCACTCTCCCCCCCCCCCACTCTCTCCCCCCCCCACTCTCTCTCCCCCCCCCACTCTCTCCCCCCCCCACTCTCTTCCCCCCCCCACTCTCTTCCCCCCCCCACTCTCTTTCCCCCCCCCACTCTCTGTTCCCCCCCCCACTCTCTTCCCCCCCCCCACTCTCTTCCCCCCCCCCACTCTCTTCCCCCCCCCCACTCTCTTCCCCCCCCCCACTCTCTTCCCCCCCCCCACTCTCTTCTCCCCCCCCCCCACTCTCTCCCCCCCCACTCTCTCCACGCGCACCCCCTTCCCCACGCGCTCCCCTTCCCCACGCGCTCCCCCTTCCCCACGCGCTCCCCCTTCCCACGCGCTCCCCCTTCCCCACGCGCTCTCTCGTTCTCCTCCCGCCCACCCAATCCCCCGTCCCCGTAACCTCCCTTCCCCCGCCCCCGTAACCTCCCTTCCCCCGCCCCCGTAACCTCCCTTCCCCCGCCCCCGTACCCCCCCTTCCCCCCTTCTTCCTCCCCTTTCCGCCCGTGCTCATCTCCACCCCACCCTCCCTCTCGCTCTTCTCCCACCCACCCACCCTCCCTCCTCCCCCCCCCCTCGCTCTTCTACCACCCACCCTCCCTCCCCCCTCGCTCTTCTCCCACCCACCCTCCCTCCCTGCCTCCCTCCCTCCCCCACCCACCCTCCCTCCCTCCCTCCCCCACCCACCCTCCCTCCCTCCCCCCCCACCCACCCTCCCTCCCTCCCCCCCCCACCCACCCTCCCTCCCTCCCCCCCCCACCCACCCTCCCTCCCTCCCCCCCCCTCCCTCCCTCCCTCCCTCCCTCCCTCCCTCCCTCCCTCCCTCCCTCCCTCCCTCCCTCCCTCCCTCTTCCCCCACCCTCCTCCCTCCCTCCCTCCCTCTTCCCCCACCCTCCCATCCCTCCCTCTTCCCCCACCCACCCACCCTCCCTCTTCCCCCACCCACCCACCCTCCCTCTTCCCCCACCCACCCACCCTCCCTCTTCCCCCTCCCACCCACCCTCCCTCTTCCCCCACCCACCCACCCTCCCTCTTCCCCCACCCACCCTCCCTCCCTCCCTCCCTCCCCCCCTCCCTCCCTCCCCCCCCCCCTCCCTCCCCCCTCCCCCCTCGCTCTTCTACCACCCACCCTCCCTCCCTCCCTCCCCCTCGCTCTTCTACCACCCACAATCCCTCCCCCCTCGCTCTTCTACCACCCACCCTCCCTCCCCCTCGCTCTTCTACCACCCACCCTCCCTCCCCCCCTCGCTCTTCTCCCACCCACCCTCCCTCCCTCCCCCCTCGCTCTTCCCACCCACCCTCCCTCCCTCCCTCCCTCCCTCTTCCCACCCACCCTCCTCCCTCCCTCCCTCCCTCCCCCCTCGCTCTTCCCACCCACCCACACTCGCGCTACTCCCCCCCCCGTGCTCTACCCCCCTCCTCCCGCCCGCGCTCTTCTTCCCCCCCCCGCGCTCTTCTTTTCCCCCCCCGCGCTCTTCTTTTCCCCCCCCGCGCTCTTCTTTTCCCCCCCCGCGCTCTTCTTTTCCCCCCCGCGCTCTTCTTTTCCCCCCCCGCGCTCTTCTTTCCCCCCCCCCGCGCTCTTCTTTCCCCCCCCCCGCGCTCTTCTTTCCCCCCCCCGCGCTCTTCTTTCCCCCCCCCGCGCTCTTCTTTCCCCCCCCGCGCTCTTCTTTCCCCCCCCCGCGCTCTTCTTTCCCCCCCCCGCGCTCTTCTTTCCCCCCCCCGCGCTCTTCTTTCCCCCCCCCGCGCTCTTCTTTCCCCCCCCCGCGCTCTTCTTTCCCCCCCCCGCGCTCTTCTTTCCCCCCCCCCGCGCTCTTCTTTCCCCCCCCGCGCTCTTCTTTCCCCCCCCGCGCTCTTCTTTCCCCCCCCGCGCTCTTCTTTCCCCCCCCCGCGCTCTTCTTTCCCCCCCCGCGCTCTTCTTTCCCCCCCCGCGCTCTTCTTTCCCCCCCCCCCCCCCCGGCGCTCTTCTTCCCCCCCCCCCCCCCCGGCGCTCTTCTTCCCCCCCCCCCCCCCCCCCCCCGGCGCTCTTCTTCCCCCCCCCCCTCCCCCCCGGCGCTCTTCTCCCCCCCCCCCCCCCCCCGGCGCTCTTCTCCCCCCCCCCCCCCGGCGCTCTTCTTCCCCCCCCCCCCCCCCCCGGCGCTCTTCTCCCCCTCCCCCCCCCCGGCGCTCTTCTCCCCCTCCCCCCCCCCCCCCCGGCGCTCTTCTCCCCCTCCCCCCCCCGGCGCTCTTCTCCCCCCCCCCCCCCGCGCTCTTCTTCCTTCCCCCCCCCCCCCGCGCTCTTCTTCCTTCCCCCCCCCGCGCTCTTCTTCCCCCCCCCCCCCCCCGGCGCTCTTCTCCCCCTCCCCCCCCCCCGGCGCTCTTCTCCCCCTCCCCCCCCCCCGGCGCTCTTCTCCCCCTCCCCCCCCCCGCGCTCTTCTTTCCCCCCCCGCGCTCTTCTTTCCCCCCCCGCGCTCTTCTTTCCCCCCCCCGCGCTCTTCTTTCCCCCCCCCGCGCTCTTCTTTCCCCCCCCCGCGCTCTTCTTTCCCCCCCCCGCGCTCTTCTTTCCCCCCCCCCGCGCTCTTCTTTCCCCCCCCCGCGCTCTTCTTTCCCCCCCCCGCGCTCTTCTTTCCCCCCCCGCGCTCTTCTTTCCCCCCCCGCGCTCTTCTTTCCCCCCCCGCGCTCTTCTTTCCCCCCCCGCGCTCTTCTTTCCCCCCCCGGCGCTCTTCTTCCCCCCCCCCCCCCCGGCGCTCTTCTTCCCCCCCCCCCCCCCGGCGCTCTTCTTTCCCCCCCCCCCCCCCGGCGCTCTTCTTCCCCCCCCCCCCCCCCCCCTCCCCCCCGGCGCTCTTCTCCCCCCCCCCCCCCCCCCCCCCGGCGCTCTTCTCCCCCCCCCCCCCCCCGGCGCTCTTCTCCCCCCCCCCCCCCCCGGCGCTCTTCTCCCCCTCCCCCCCCCCCCCGGCGCTCTTCTCCCCCTCCCCCCCCCGGCGCTCTTCTCCCCCCCCCCCCCCGCGCTCTTCTTCCTTCCCCCCCCCCCCCCGCGCTCTTCTTCCTTCCCCCCCCCCCGCGCTCTTCTTCCCCCCCCCCCCCCCCCGGCGCTCTTCTTCCCCCCCCCCCCCCCGGCGCTCTTCTCCCCCTCCCCCCCCCCCCGGCGCTCTTCTCCCCCTCCCCCCCCCCCCGCTCTTCTTCCCCCCCCCCCCGCGCTCTTCTTCCCCCCCCCGCGCTCTTCTTCCCCCCCCGCGCTCTTCTTCCCCCCCCGCGCTCTTCTTCCCCCCCCGCGCTCTTCTTCCCCACCCGCGCTCTTCTTCCCCCCCCGCGCTCTTCTTCCCCCCCCGCGCTCTTCTTCCCCCCCCGCGCTCTTCTTCCCCCCCCGCGCTCTTCTTCCCCCCCCCGCGCTCTTCTTCCCCCCCCCCGCGCTCTTCTTCCCCCCCCCCCGCGCTCTTCTTCCCCCCCCCCGCGCTCTTCTTCCCCCCCCCCGCGCTCTTCTTCCCCCCCCCGCGCTCTTCTTCCCCCCCCCGCGCTCTTCTTCCCCCCCCCGCGCTCTTCTTCCCCCCCCCGCGCTCTTCTTCCCCCCCCCCGCGCTCTTCTTCCCCCCCCCGCGCTCTTCTTCCCCCCCCCCGCGCTCTTCTTCCCCCCCCCGCGCTCTTCTTCCCCCCCCGCGCTCTTCTTCCCCCCCCCGCGCTCTTCTTCCCCCCCCCGCGCTCTTCTTCCCCCCCCCGCGCTCTTCTTCCCCCCCCCGCGCTCTTCTTCCCCCCCCGCGCTCTTCTTCCCCCCCCCGCGCTCTTCTTCCCCCCCCCGCGCTCTTCTTCCCCCCCCCGCGCTCTTCTTCCCCCCCCCGCGCTCTTCTTCCCCCCCCCGCGCTCTTCTTCCCCCCCCCGCGCTCTTCTTCCCCCCCCCGCGCTCTTCTTCCCCCCCCGCGCTCTTCTTCCCCCCCCGCGCTCTTCTTCCCCCCCCCGCGCTCTTCTTCCCCGCGCTCTTCTTCCCCCCCCCGCCCGCGCTCTTCTCCCCCCCCGCGCTCTTCTCCCCCCCCCCGCCACCCAACCCAACCCCGTGCTCTTTCTCCTCGTGCTGTACCCCCCCCTTCCCGCCCGCGCTCTTCTCACGCCCCTCCTCCATAATCTTCCTTAAATATAAGGAAGGGACTAAATAATTGGAGAGTGGCTTATTTGATGCCCTTTATTCAAGAAAGGGAGTTAGTAAACTAGTTCATTCTATGTCAATGAAGTAAGGTTTGAGAATCCAATTAAGCTAATTTTAATTAATTAAATTAATTAATCAACTAGCATGGGTTTGCAAAAGGCAAGTTTGACATTTTCTGATTGATCTTCACCAAACTTCAAAACAAATTCAGTTAAGCAATTCAATGAATGTTATTTATGTGGAATTTTAAAGAAAATGTTTGATAAATTGCCACATAAAAAGCTAAATAATGCAATCAAAGGCCATAGAACAGGAAAACCTGTGTTGACTTGGATAAAAATTAATCCAAGGGCAAAAATGGCAAGTTTTGGTAAATGGTGATTTTTCAGACTGGACACAGTGGTGTTTCCCATGGTTAAATCTTTTAATAAATACAATTTTTGGTGTATTATTCACCAAAGATACAATGTTTGGTTAGGATGCACAGTCAGTAATAAAGAAGTAAAAATACAGAGTTGTCTCATAACCTGATTATGTATCTTATTACGTTAGAGTAGTTGGCAAAGCATGTGGATTTTGGACTTGATGTTTTGAATACAAAACCAGGGCGCTTCTGTTGAATTTTTTTGTGGCTGAAGGAAGGGAGGAGGCCTGTCGCAATGATAACCACTGACATGGACCTGTTAGGCTGATTATAGTATCTTAAAATCTCTATAGTGTGGATAAAAGGATATTTTAGCCCATTGCGTTTGCACCAACCCTCTGAAAAGTATCCCACCCAGGCCCAACTCCCTATCCCAGTAACCCTGTATTTACAGCGATTAATTCATCTACCCAACACATACCTGGACACAATGGGAAACGTAGCGTGGCCAATCCACCTAACCTACAAATCTTTGGATTGTGGGAGGAATCCAAAAATCCTGACGGCCCACGCAGACTCGGAGAGAATGTGCAAACTCCACACAGTCACCCAAGACAGGAATCAAGCCCAGATCCCTGGCGCTGAGAAGCAGCAGTGCTTAACTACTGAGCCACCATGCGTTGTAAATAGACACACTTTGAGAAGTTACTTGCTCTAGTATTCCTAGCCTCTGACCTGCTCTTGTAACCACCGTCGTTGTATTGCAAGTCTGCTTGAATTTCTAGTCAATATGATCACGGGAAGTTGACAGTCGGGAATTCAATGATGGTAATGCCATTGAATGTCAAAGTAAAGTGATTAGATTATCTCTTATTGGAAATGATCATTGGTTGGCTTTTATGTGGTACAAATGTTGCCTCTCTTTAGAGCTAATACAGTGCAATCCAGACAATAGCTTCCTAAACCTGTTTTACACCCTCTCTTTGACAGCCTCCACATCCTTCCTATTGGCAACCAGAACTACACAGTGCTCCAAATCTAGCCTAACTAAAGTTTTATACATTTGCACATGACTTGCCAACTGTTATACTCAGTGTCCTAATTGATGAAGCAAATATGCCTTTTGTGTTGCCATGTTCTGGGAGTTATGGACTTGGACCCCAAGATCCCTCTGTACGTCATGCTCCTTAGGATCCTGCCACTTACTGTATACTTTTCTATTATATTTGACCTCCCAAAGTGCAACACCTCATACTTGTCTAGATTAAAGTCTTCAGTGGTCATAAAATCTGCTATTTTTCTGCCCAGCTTTCCAATTGATCTCTTTCCTGCTATATCCTTTGATAACCTTCTTGACTATCCATAGCTTCACCAATTTTTGTGGTGTTTGCAAATTTACTAATCAGGCCATATATATTATAAAATGCAGAGATCCCAGCACTGATCCTTGCAGCACATGACTGGTCACAGACCTCCAGTCAGGAAAACACCTTTCCACGACTGTCCTCTGTCTTCTATGACGAGGCCAGTTTTGCATTGGACTTAGCAACTCACCACAGATGCCAAACAATTTAATCTTCTAGACTAGCCTTCTATGAGGGACCTTGTCAAATGCTTTATCACAGGCCCACGTAGACAACATCCACTGCCCCACACTCCTCAATTATCTTTGTCACTTCCTCCAAAAAAATCAATTAAGTTTGTGAGGCAAGACTTCCCTTCCACAAAGCCACGCTGATCTCCCTAATAAGTCCATCTTCTCCAAATGTAAGTAAATCCTGCCCCTAAGAATATTCTCCAGTAGTTTCCCTACCGTTGATGTGAGGCTCATTTTACCTATAATTTCCTGGATTATCCTTTTTGCCTTTCTCAAACAAAGAAATAATATTGGCTGTTCTCCAGTCTTCTGGGACCTCACCTGTGGCTAAAGAAGATACAAAGATTTTTGTCAAGGCCCCAGCAGTTGTCTCCTTCAGTAACCTGGGATATACCCCATCAGGCACTGGTGATGTATCTACCTTAATGTTTCTTAAAATGCCGAACGCTGCCTAGAATATCACCATACCCCTCTCTAACATTGTCCATGTCTTCCTCCTTCATGAATACAGATGCAAAATACTCATTAAGGACTTCTTTTTTTCCCATGTTTGATCCAAACTGAGTATCAGTGGGCAGGCTATTGTTAAACAAATGCCCTGGTTAGCACAGTTGATAACAGGATCATCACTTGTTAGACTAGCGGCAGTGTAAGTGACTGGATTTATGCTGCTTTTTGTTGACACGTAACGTGGGCATTTTCCAACGTTTGATAAATGTATTTGTTATGCCTGTGCAGGAGCAGTTTGGCTAAATGTTTGGCTAGTTTGTGTTATAGAAAGGATGTTATTAAACTAGAGAGGGTTCAGAAGAGTTTTACCAGGATGTTGCCAGGAATGGAGGATTTGAGTTGTAAAGAGAACTTGGATAGGCTGGGATTTTTTTTGCTGGAGCGTAGGATGTTGAGAGATGACCTTAGAGGTTTATAGAAACATGAGTATGGATAGGGTGAATGGCAGGTGCCTTTTCCATAGGTCAGGGGATTTCAAGATGAGGGGACATATTTTCAAGTTGAAAGGAGAGAGGTTTAGAAAAGATAGGAGGCAAATTTGTTATACAGATTGGTTTGTGTGTGGAATGAACTTCCAGAGGAAATAGTGGATGCGGGTTCAATAACAATATTTAAAAGACACTTAGATAAGTACGTGAATAAGAAATATTTGGAGGGATATGGGCCAAGCACACGCAGGTGGGGCTGGTTTATTTTGGGATTATCAGCATACTGGTTGAACTGAAGGACTGTTTCTGCGCTGTCTGACCCTATGACTCTACACAAGTATTCTGTGCAGTGTTGTTAGGACCTGTACATTTGCAGTATCCACTGTCTCCAGTGATATCATAAAACCTTGTTTACTTGAAGCTTATTCAGGGTGTGACTAAAGCTATCCTAGATTGTCCCATGATAGGAATAATGTGAGATTGTAAACTTTCATACGACTTAGCTTTCATAAATGTATGTTTTGTAAGTTGCTTTTGTTTATGAAACCATATCTTCTGCATTCTAGAAAATCGATTCCCTAAATCAACCTTGTGAAATTTTGATAACTGACTGCTAGTGGAGATTGGTGGGTCAGTTTCAGTGTAATTCTGGTAGATTAAGCCTATTTTAATCAATTGTTATTAATTGATATCTAATTAAATGCCAGAAAATAGGTGCTTACGAATCTATATCCCGTAGAAATGGGTAGAACGTTTTCTTCATTCATGGCATATGGATTACAGCCTTGGGTACTATTAAAAAGGTGTTGGGTGAGTTGCCTACTGTTACGTTGCAGTCCATTTTGTGTAGCTACACAATGACATTGAAAGGAAGGATTCCAGGATTTTTGACTCCGTGTCAAGGTGTCAGTGTCAGGAAGCAAGGTGAGATATTTCCAAGTCTGGATGGTGGGTGGTACAGAGGGGATCTTGGTGTTCCCACATTTCTGCTGCCCTTGTCCTTCTAGATGGCAGCAGTCATCAGCTTGGAAAGTGCTCTCTAAGGAACTTTGGTGAATTTTTGCAATGCATCTTGTAGATAGTATGCACACCTTTAATGATTGTAGAACACATCAGTGCAAAAGGTAAGGTGGAAGCATTCTCAACAATCTTCAGCGAGAGGTGTTGAGTGGATGTTCCATCTCAGCCTCTTCCGGTGGTCCCCAGTATTACAGATACCAGCCTTCAGACAATTTGATTCACTCCACACAATGTTGAGAAATGGTTGGATGCATTGGGCACTGCAAAGGCTATGGGCTTGACAACATTGTAACAATAGTACTGAGGATGTGTGCTCCCAGAATTTGCTCCCAAGCTAACCTCTTCCAGTACAGTACAATGCTGGCATCTACCTGACAATGTAGCAAATGCCCGTTTGTCCTATGCACAAAAGCAGGAAAAAATCCAACCCAGCCAATTACTGCATCATCAGTCTATAATTGATTATCAGTAAAGTGATGGAAGTTGTCATCAATAGTGCTATCAAGCAGCACCTGCTCAGTGACGTCCAATTTAGGTTCCGCTAAGACCACTCAGCTCCTGATCTCATTCCAGTCTTGTTCAAACATGGACAAAAGAGCTGAATTCCAGGGGTGAGGTGGGAGTGTCAGCCCTTGATATCAAGGCTGCATTTGACCGGGGAATCAAGCAGCCCAAGCAAAACTGGAATCAGTGGGTATTTGGGGACGAATACTCCACTCGTTAGTCATACCTGACATGTCAGAAGATGGTCATGGTTGTTGGAGATCAGTCATCTGAGCTGCACGACATCTCTGTAGGAGTTCCTTAGGGTGATGCCCTGAGCCCAACTGTAATCTTGCGTTTCATTAATGACCTTCCCTCCATCATCAGGTCAGAAGTGGGGATGTTCGCTGATAATTGCACAATGTTCTGTGTCATTCACAACACCTCAGATACCAAAGCAGCCCACTTTCAAATGCAGTAAGATCTGGACAATATCCAGACTTGGACTGAGAAATGAGAAGTAACATTCTCTCCACACACACCAGGCTTTGACCATCACCAATAAGAGAAGAGATGAGCAAAACACTTCCCTTTGACATTCACTGGTATTATCAATGAATTCCCAACTATCAACATCCCAGCGGTTATCATTGACTAGAAACTCAACTGGACTCACCCATATAAACACAGTGGCTATAAGAACAGGTCAGAGACTAGGAATACTGTGGCAAGTAACTCCCCAAACTTTGTCTACCATCTACAGTTCACAGTAGTTCAGTGGTTAGCACTGCTGCCTCACAGCACTAGTGTTTGATTCTACCCCCAGACAACTGTGCAAAATCCACACAGACATTTGCCCCCGTGCCTGTGTGGGTTTCCTCTCTGTGTTCTGCTTTCTTCACACAGACCAAAGATGTAGATGAGCCATGCTAAATGGCCCATAATGTCCAGGGAAGTGCAGGTTAGGTGGATTTTTCATGGTTAATGCAGGGTTATGACGATGAGTTGGCAAGGTTGGCTCTGAGTGGATGCTGTTCAGAGGGTTGCTGAAGACTTGATGGGCCAAATGACCTCTAAGCACTATAGGGTATGCAGTTACACAGCACAGGGTTGTAGTCCAACCGGTTCATTTTTGAAATCACAAGCTTTCGGAGCACAGCCCCTTCATCAGGTGATGAGAAGCACACACAGAATTTGCAGGCAGAGGGATCAAGAGCAGAGCAATCAAAAGATCATGCAAATGATGTGAGTGGAGTGTCAAATAATGTCTCTGCAGGAGATTGAAAGTGTCAACAGCTGAATAATAAGCCAAGGGATGACCTAAACTCCAATTAAATGAGGTAGTGAGATAAATACAAAAAATTAATAATAAGGTGGTGCTGGAGACAGAACAAATAGCTGGAATAATATGATAGGTATAAGAGTCACATGCTGGGGTCTAACCAAAGTAATAAGTAATTCAAAACTTGTACAAACTAATTAAGGTAGAGAGATCATAACAATTGATCAATGTGATGGTGTCAACAACAGGACCGTAAGGAAGATTTCCCTGTTACAGAACAGTGTGGTAGGGTCACATGTAGTGCCACGTGAGCCCAAGATCATGGTTGAGACAGTCTGCATGGGTACAGAACTTGGCTATCAGTCTCAGCTGGGTGATTCTGCATTGTTGTGTATCTCAAAGTCCACCTTGGAGGATGCTTACCCAAAGATTGGAGGCTGAAAATCCTTGACTGCTGAAATGTTCCCCAACTGCGAGGGAACATCCCTGTCTGGCGATTTTTGAACCTTGTTCATTCATTAGTTGGTGTAACATCTGCATGGTCTCACCTGCCGTGTATGAGATAAACAACATTGCTGAGACACATGAGTATGTGCTGTGCACGTGGTGGGTGCCGTTCCCATTTGTGATGGTAATGCGATGTCAATAATCTGACATGTCTAGCAAAGGTTGCCATGACAGGGTTGTATGGTGTTTGTTGCCCTGAAAGCTGGATAGTTTGCTGTGGGCAGTGATCTGTTTAAGGTTTGCTGGTTGTTTGGACGTGTGGGGATGATTTTGGCGAGATGCTTGCTGTCATCAATGACATGTTGAAAGATGCAAAGAACATGACGTAGTTTCTCCGCTCTGGCGAAGCACTGGATGGCAAAGGGTACTCTATTGATTTATACCCTGTGTCTGTCTTCAGAGTGGTTTTTCACTGTGGCACATCAGAACGGATCAATGAGTTGAGCATTGTGTCCCATTCTTGGGAGAACGTCCTTCAAAATGTCTAGGTGTCTGTCGTGGTCATCCTCCTCTGAGCAGGTCCTGTGTATGTGCACGGCTTGTTGTAGTATGTTTAGGGTGGAAGCTAAAGAAGTGCAGCATAATGAGGTCATCTGTCAGCTTTTAGTAGATTGAGATCCTTGGTGGAGATGCATGTGTCCACGAATGGGCACTGAAATCCCATGCTCCGAGTAGATCTTCCAACCTAACCTCCCTCCATGCTTCCTCCAAATGATGTTCAAAATGGGGGAGCATGCATTCTGCAACGGAGAGTATCGTCATACTTCATGGGATCCAGAGGCTATGTTGAGGGCACCAAGGGCAACTTCCTCCCAACTATATACAACTATGCTGCCACCTCTGCTAGGTCAATCCTGCTCATGGGACAGGATGTACCCAAGGAATGGTAATACCTAGCACATATTCATTCTCACAGAATCATACCTTACAGACAATGTCAGGCTGTTGCTTGACTAGTCTGTGACAATTCTCCCAATTTTTGCACTAGCTCCCAGATGTTAGTAAGGTGGACTTTGCAAAGCCAACATGTCTGAATTTGACATTGTTGTTTCTGGGACGTCAGTCAATTCAGGGTGCTCCATCCAGTTCCATTTCTCTTTTAGTGAAACTTGGTAGACTGACTTGCTCAGTTGTTTCGGAGAGCAATGTCACATTGCTGTGGGTTTGGAGTCACATATAGGCTAGACCATGTTAGTGTGGCAGTTCCCTTCCATAAAGAATATTAGACCTTTACTTTGAAATGAAACTAATTTTGAAGGAAGAGAATTTTTAGAAACTTAATTACTGCAACTGTTGAAGTGAAAAACGGGTCTAAAAAAATCAATCAGTTTATTGCCACTCCAATAACTTTTCTTCAGGTTTATAAGTTGACTTGTATTCCACAATTTTTGAATCATTGAACAAAACTGCTAAATGGAAGGAGAAATATAAAAATTGAAAAAATTTTGTAACTTGGAATTGCTTACAAATAGATACGTAAAGAAGAGTTATTTTTCAAGATTTTGGCAAGTTAGCATCAAAGCAAGTACAATTGCATTTGTATTTCTGTGCATTTTTTGAGTCCTCACAGATTACTGTGGTCAATTTTAATGGGAGAAGTGTTTACTTTTGTAGTAAGGTGTTTTTAAGCAGCATTGTTCATTTACTTGGAGGTGGTTTATAAATGTTTTGCTTTTGTTTAGTGATTTGGATATCTGGATCCCAGAAATTGACCATGCTGAACTTCCTACGGATTGGTGGGACAGGGAATCTGACAAATGCCTTCTCATTGGAGTCTTCAAGCATGGTATGTAACTGCTGCAATAAACATTGAGTTTCCTTTTGAGTGCCCAAATGGTTCTGTCGATGATAACTTTCTATATCAGCAGTCCCCAGGCTGTGGCATTCGTTCTTGACTCCATTCGCGAGTCAGACCACAAAGCAGGACAATGTGAAACAGCCATTTTAAAATATAGGAAATGTTCATACTTTGGATCTTGATAATTACATCCCTATATGTTTGTAAGCTAAACTTTTGTCGGGGGATTCCCTGTACATACAAAATAGGAGCAGAAGTAGGCCAGTTAACACATCAATATGCATTCAAGATAATCAAGGCTGATTCTTTCATGTCATTTCCATACTCCCAGTATCTCTCTGTGACCTTTGATACCATAAATCTATATTTATTTCTTAAATATATTCTGTAATTTGGCAAGCACAGCCTTCTAGAGTAGAAAAATCCCCAGGTTCACCACCCTCTGAGTGAAATCTTCTGATCTCCAATAAATGCAGGCCTAATCGACTTAATTTCTCTTCCTGTGACAGTCCTGCCATCCCAGGTCTGGTGAACCTTTGCTGCACTCACTGTGTGGCAAGTCTGTTCTTTTATAGCTAAGCAGATCAAATCAGTGCACAATACTTTGTGGCATTACCACGGCCCCATGCAACCTGACTAAGATTTCCTTCCTGTTGTTCTTGAACCCTTTTGCAATAAAAACCTGCAAGCTTGCCCTTAGTGACTGGTGTACAGTGATGCCTAAGTCCCTTTTTACATCTAAGAATAAGGAGTAAGTCATTCAGGGCTGAGATGAGGAAGAATTTCTTCCTCCCACAGAAAACTGTTGGGGTCAGTACGTTAGATATATTCAAGACGGAGTTCAATTTGGCCCTTGCAGCTAAAGGGATCAAGGGGTATGGAGAGAAAGCAGGAATGGGATACTGAAATTGCATGATCAACCATGATCATATTGAATGGTGGTGCTGGCCTGAAGGGCTGAATGGCCTAGACCTGCACCTGTTTTCTAATTTTATTTCTATGTCGACATTTTCCAATTTATCACCGTTGAAATAAATGCTGTAGTATAATATTGAACCACATAGTTTGTGGAGAGTTTTTATTCATTTCAGTGATGCCTACGAATGATTAAACAAAAACTCCCTGCTAACTTTACAGTTCTGAGTTGGAATGCAAGGTGAGAAATATGTTATTTGAGCTCAGATGGTGTAATCCACAAATACATTTTGGATGGTAAAGAAAAAATCTTAACTCCGATAAGCATTGTTGATTTGTGTCCAGCAACTAGCACTGAAGTATGTTTATTAAAGATGTCAGGATGTGGGCGGAATCTGGGTTTACAAGTTAAAGCTCATTGTAACAAAGTAGCTTGTTAGCACCCTATATCTCTGCTGAGAATGGACAATGTTGTTTAATGGTCATTGAGAATTCCTGTCAAAACTTGCTAATGTGGACTTTAAGAAAAAGAGTGAAAAATTGTTTTGTAGGTCTAGGCTCTGTTTTCTAACACTTTTTTTGCCAAATATGGAAAATTGGATTTGAGGATAAACAATTTCTTCACTCGTGTGGTTAATACATGCTATGAATATTAAACTTTCAAAATGTAATCCATTCCAAGCAAATTGAAATACTTCTGAAAATATCAAAACCTTATTTGTTATGGTTTCTTTAAAGCTTGTTAGATTACTTGGGTGCAGTGCATGATAGTGTGGAAATTGCTGTGATGAAGATCACATATGTTGAAAACTTATTTTGATAAATGGGCCTATATTAGTAGTTAAATTCAAGTATTTTGGGTTTCAGTTTATTTTAGTAAACAACACTGCTGCTCCACATGTGCTACTACTCTACCAGCTTGCTTTAGAGTGAATGGTAGCTTAACCTCTGCCATTCATCTGTATAAGTGCCTCCTGGGCTTTTTTCCAAGTACTATTTCACAAATGTCAGCACTGAGACTTCCGCGTCCCCTGTTGTGGAATACTGTCTTGTTAACTGTGAGCCATTGGGATGTGGAACAGCCGCAATGTATACAAAGAGCAGTTCCTAATCATAATCCAAATTCACTTGAGGTCACAGTGGAATTCTCTTGTGAATGTCCTGACTAGTAGTGGTGGGGGTGGGTGGTACTGATGGTTTTTAAAACCTTTCATGATTACAGTTTGGCTTGAGGCTCAAGAACACTTAAGAATAATGTGACACAGTGCAAAACCTAATTGAATTATGCAGTCCTTGGTTGACTGAGGCAGTGGTGCTTACGGATGCAACTGAAGTGAGTCCAGTCTGACATTCGTTTTCTCAGCTATTACTGGGATTTATCATTCTTTATTTGCTGTATTCCTACAATGGATGTAGTCCAAAAGCTACTGGTGGGCTCTCATTTCAAAGACTCCAATTTTAACTGGTGAATTCTCCTGATGTTTTACGATGAATTTATTTAATTTTGTGTGCACTTTTACAAGCAGTGCATTTCTGTTACTAAGTAATTGGTTTCAGCTTTATCTTTTTCAATGTAATATTAAGTTCCATTTTAAGGTTGGTTTTATATTGTGTAAATGATAAACAGACTCAAGCAAGTTTTCATTGTCATTTTCCTGTGTTGAGTTACAAAAAGTATAGTCTACCTCAAGTAAATTTACTGACTAAATTATTGTTCATTTGATCTGGGGGTCTGTATGATTTCATGTAAACTGTTTTTAATGCATTCATTCCTTTACATCCATATCCATAGTAATATTTGTTGTGAAATTAATAAAGAGCACAATACAATTTTGTTCGTGGTTTGAAGTGTGAATTTTTTAAAAAGTCCATTATTTTGTATAGGATATGAAAAGTACAATTCTATTAGGGCCGATCCTTTATTCTGTTTCCTGGAGCGAGTGGGAATGCCTGATGCAAAGGCCATGGCTGCAGAGCAGAGGGGAACAGATGTGCTGGCAGACGTTGGTGATGGGTAAGTTGTGCCTTTGAGTTCAAATGGAATCCTCTTTCCCAACCACTCCCACCTCCCACTCAATAAATAAATCAATAAGTCTGTGACTTTCAATTAAAATTGTTCTTTCAGTGCTGATTTTGACAGAGAAGATGAAGATCCAGAATACAAACCAGGGAGAATTCCATTTAAAGATGAAATGGATGTGAGTTTTATCACTTGAGTTATTAAGCTGCCATTATAAAATTTGGGAATTAATTTTAAATTTATATTTAGGCCTCACGTACTGATATATTTTTCCCTGATGTGGAATGCAGCAAATAACTAAAATTTGAAAGACTGCTTTGAAATTGAGAATTTATGTACTATCATAGATATTGGAAAATTCATGTACGGTCTAGAAGAAGAAAAGTTACCAAAACTTTTAATGCACCATCCTTTTCAGGAATTTGAGAATTCTCCACTAGATGACAAGGAAGAATGCATGGAAGCTGAGAACACAGGTGAGATTTTGTGGTGGATGAGGCGGAAATTAGTAATGTATTTTATCACCTAAGTGCCAGCATATTCAAACTATGGCTGACTTGAATTTCAGGTTGCATAATTAAATCTTTAAATGCGTCTGATCGAAGCAGAGGATTCATAATTTGGCAATACATTGTTTCCGGACTGAAAGTTTTTGAATATACTGTATGCTTAAACAGATCATATGACAGAATTTTGTGCATCTCTCAGTAGCTTGACAATAAAGTTAGTTTCTCTAGATTGAAACTAGAATTTTTATTTTCAATAGGTTTAATGTTTGCTTTAAAATACAGCACTAATTTAGCACAAAAACGTGCTGTAATATTGTTGACTGTAATGCATAAAAATAGCCTCTAAAGATAGTGGTGGAAGGGTGTTCTGCAGCAATCAGTGCTGGGACCTCCTGTTGTTTGTAATAATTTTAAATGATTTGGAGGAGAATGTAAGTGGCCTGATTAGTAAGTTTGTAGGCAGCATTAAGGTTGAGGGAGCTGCGGATGGGAGGAAGATTACCAGAGGATACAGGATATAGAAAGAGTGGAGACTTGAATGGAGAAAAAGGTAGATGGAATTTCTCCCAGACAAATGGCAATGTGATGCATTTGGGGAATCTAATGGAGGAGGGCAGTATATAGTAAATGGCAGAACCCTTAGAATCATCAACATACAGAGGGATCAGCAGCATACAGGTCCACGGTTCCCTGAAAGTGGCAACACAATTAGATAAAGTGATCAAGAAGACATATGGCATGCTTGTTTTCACCGGCCAGGGCATAGAGTATAAAAATTGGCAAGTTATGTTGCAGCCGTATAGAATTTTAGTTTGGCCAGATTTGGATAAATGTGAAACATTCTGGTTGCCACACTACCCAAAAGGTGTGTTTGCTTTGGAGAGGCTACAGAAACTTGGAGATTTACTAGGATGTTACTTGGTTTGGAGGATATTAGCTATGAGGAGAGATTGGACACACTTGATTTTTTTTTCACTTGAATGTCGAACGATAGGGCCTGACCAGTTTTCAAAATGATGAGGCCCCAGGATAGTCAGTCTTTTTTTTATCCCCAGGAAAGAAATGTCAATTACTCGGAGATAGTAGTTTGCGATAAAAGAGGAGTAAGTTCAAAGGAGATGCGAGTGGGAAGGGTTTTACATGGAGGGTGGTAGGTGCCTGGAATGCGCTGCCGGAGGATGTGGTGGAGGCAAATATAATAGCAATGTTTAAGAGGCACGTTGACAGATACATGAATAGAGGGATACGGACTGTATAGAAGCAGAAGGTTTTTAATTTAGAAAGACATCATGTGTAAGCGCAAGGGCCAAAGGGCCTGTTCCTATGCTGGACTCTTCTTGGCTGGAAGTTTGAAATGAGAGTGCAAAATGCTAGAGGAATGTTCACATCAAGCAAGATCTGTGGATAGAAAACATTTCCTTTCAATGTTTTGTATTTGAGCAAATGGCACAGTGATGGGCAGTAACAATATTAAGTGTCCACAAAATGGATGATCTTGGTTTTCCTAATTTGCTGTTAGGGTTGAAGTAGAACCCACATGCCTGTAAGTGGGAACAAACATGTAAAATGGAATGTTACAAAACATGGTAATATCTGCTAGTTTGTGAACAAATGCTAAATTAGTTCGTACAAAAAATTTGACAAATGTGCAAATAATGTATGAAAATACGTAGATGCCATTTTTAATTCCGATGCCTGTATGCTGGAAACTGTATCTATGAACTTAGATAATGTCCTACAGTTATTGAGTCTCTAGCATTTCCATTTTAGAACAGATTCAAGGTAACTTCATAATGAGTGTTTAATGCAAAGAAAACAATAAAAGTATAGACAATATCAGCTTATCCATTTTTATGATAAAGGTCCGTGATTTTATTCAATTTGTATTCTGAAGATTTAAACACCAGCAGCATTACTGAATGTAGCATTTTACAGGCAAACAACTTGATCAAGATGATGAATCAGACAAACTGTACTGGCCCAGCACCTCAGTTCTCACAACTCGTCTGCGCCGCCTTATTACAGCCTATCAGCGTAGCTACAAGAGGGAACAGATGAAATTAGAAGCACTGAATAAAAGTGATCGTCGCAGACGTCGGCCAAGAGATGAAGTGAGGGCTCGAGAGGCAGAGAGAAGTGCAGCTATATCTGAGAAACGTCAAAGGTAATGCCATGTACAGTATGCTTAATTTTATTAAAACTTTCTAAAATTTCAGTTTTGATTTAGAATATTTTTCTGTGGATTCTTATAGCCTTTATTTTATAACCCAAGTACGTATTTAATATAAGACAACAAAGTGTGGAGCTGGTTGAACACAGCAGGCCAAGCAGCATCTTAGGAGCACAAAAGTGCAGTCACCGCCCAGTCGCGAACCATTTCAGCTCCCCCTTGCATTCCTTAGACAACATGTCCATTCTGGGCCTCCTGCAGTTCCACAGCGATGCCACCCGAAGGTTGCAGGAACGGCAACTCGTATTCCGCTTGGGAACCCTGCAGCCCAATGGTGTCAATGTGGATTTCACAAGCTTCAAAATCTCCCCTCCCCCACCGCATTCCAAAACTAGCCCAGCTCGTCCCCGCCTCCCTACCCTGTTCTTCCTCTCACCTATCCCCTCCTCCCACCTCAAGCTGCATCTCCATTCCCTACCTCCTAACCTCATCTCGCCCCCTTGACCTGTCTGTCCTCCCCGGACTAACCTATCCCCACCCTACCTCCCCACCTATAGTCACCTCTACAGGCTCCATCCCCGACCCTTTAACTTGTCTGTCTCCTCTCCACCTATCTTCTCCTCTACCCACCTTCGATCCGCCTCCCCCTCTCTCCCTATTTATTTCAGAACCCTCTCACCCCATCCCCCATTTCTCATGAAAGGTCTAGGCCCGAAACGTCAGCTTTTGTGCTCCTAAGATGCTGCCTGGCCTGCTGTGTTCATCCAGCTCCACACTTTGTTATCTTGGATTCTCCAGTATCTGCAGTTCCCATTATCTCTGATACATATTTACTATGATGGTAAGCTAGTCATATGACTGGACTTTTAAAAGCAGGGATATACTTTTGAGACACTATAAGGCTCTGGTCAGGCCACATTTGGAGCATTGTGTGCAGTTTTGGGTCCTGTATCTTAGGAAGGATGTACTGGCCCTGGAGTAGGTTCAGAGGAGGTTCACAAGAATAGTCCCAGGAATGAAAAGCTTAACGTGAGAAAGGATTGAGGACTCTGAGTCTATCCTCAATGGAGTTGAGAAGGATGAGGGGGGATCTAATTGAAACTTGCAGCATACTGAATGGCCTGTGGATGTTGGAAAGATGTTTCCATAGGTAGAAGAGACTAGGACCCGAGGGCACAGCCCTAGGGCAAAGGGAAGACTTTTTAAAAACAGAGATAAGGAGAAACTTCAGCCAGAGAGCGGTGAATCTATAGAATTTACTGCCACAAAATGCTGTGGATGCCAGGACATTGAGTATATTTAAGACAGAGTTAGATAGGTTCTTAGTTATTGGGAGAAAGGGGTTGAGAAACTTGTTAGCCATGATTCAATGTTGGAGGAGACTCAATGGGCTGAATGACCTAATTTCTGTTCCTACTTTCTGGTCGTATCAACTAGAAAAAATTTCAAATCTGTTTAAGATCTAGAATTTACAGCATCAACATGCTGACAAATGATGCATGGATATGTTTTCAAGGTTGCCTCCCTTTGACTTTTTTTCTTCTTGGCAGAGAGTTTAGGGCTTCTCCAGAGAATTAAAGGAAATGAAGAGAGGATATATTATCGTTGAACAATTTAGATGCATGTACTAGTCAGCTTTAGCAATATTACATGCTTGTGGAGGTGAAATTGTGCCTGACTAATTTATTAGAGTTTTTAGAGGAAGTCTCAACCAGAGTGGATAGAGGGAAGCCAGTCGATGTGTTGTATTTATCAAACTCTAAAAGTCCAAGATGCCTCTCAAAAGGTTAAGTCATAAGATAAGAGCCCATATTGACATGGATAGAGAATTGGCTAGTGAGCAGAAGATAGAGTGAGAATAATGGGTTATTTTCCAGGTTGGCAACCTGTGACCAGTGGTTTCACAGGGATCAGTCCGGGAATACCACTGCTTATAACTTATATAATAACGAGGAAGGAAGGAAGCGAATGTATTGTACTATTTTGCGGACAACACAAAAACAGTGAAAGGGCATGTTGCAGGAGGGAGACAGACTGTTTACAGAGAGATATTGGTAGGTTAATTAAGTGGGCAAAAAATTTCCAAAAGGAGTATAATAACTTAACATGTGAAGTTCATTTTGGAAGGGAGATGAAAAGAACGGGACATTACTTAAATGGAGAAAACTTGTCGAAATATGCAACACCAAGGGACTTGGAGAAGCTTATGCATGAAATACAGAAAGCTAGCACACAGATACAGCAGGGTCTCAAGAAGGCAAATGGATTGTTGGCCCTTATTTCTAGCAGATTGGAGTGTGAGTAGGCAATTCTTACTGCAACTGTACATGATCTGATGAGAGTGTGTCAGGAGTACTGTGAGCAGTTTTGGGCCCTTAATTAAGGAAAATATGCGGTGCTTTGAGGGTCAGGATGGACTTGTTGGGCGGAAGGGCCTGTTTCCACACTGGGGATTCTTTGATTCTATGATTGTATCATTGGACACAGTTCAGAGAAGGTTCACTGGGATGATCTGGGCTTTGGAGAGATTGTCTTATGAGCAATGGTTAAACAGGTTGAGACTCTGCTAATAGAGGTTTTGAAGAATGAGAAGTGATCTCGTTGAAACATATATGATTCTTAAGGAACTTTATAAATGCTGAGTTGTTTCCCTCATGGGAACAGCAGACACAGCCTCAGAATAAATAATTTAAGACTAAGAGGAGGAATTTCTTTCTTGAACATTGAGTCTTTGGAACTCCTTGCCACAGAGAGCTGTGGGGGCACAGTTGTTGAGTATATTTAAGATTGAGGTACATAGATCCTCGATCAGGTGGTGAATTGAGTGATACGGTGAAAGGACAAGAAAATGGACGTAAGGGATATCAGATCAACCACATCTGATCAGCCTGTTGAATGGCAGAGCAAACTTGACGGGCCAAACGATCGCCTCCTGTTTCTATTTCTTGTCTTGTGGTTCATAATGTTACAGCACTGCCTTTTATTGCTAGGGCATTGGTGGATTGAGAAAAGACCAGCAGACAGTTTAACTCCAGGTATTTTGCATAGATAAGTAATACTGACCTTTTTAAAGCAATTATTGTAATAATGATTCAAAATATTTGTAAGCTAAGACAGAGCTTACAGTATTTATGATTAAAGGTCTGATTTCCTGCTACAGCTGCATTGTATCTCCCTCAGAAGTGCAAAACAGGCGCCTTGTCCCCAAACATCGCTGCAGTCAGATTGGATTGGCACTGCAGCAGTCAGTTACAAGGTGGCTGATATGAAAAGGGGATACCTGAGGGAGGTTCTCTCGTCTCTCCCTCTCCCTCTCCCTCTTTCCCCCTCTGCCATCTCGAACTTCCATTCCCAACTCTGTCGCCCTTACCATGCGCACCCGTGCCCTCCCCCCCCCCCCCTTATTTATATATATTTCTTTTTCTCCCCAAGGCACCATTCCACTCTTACCCCTTAACCTTTCACACTTGAGCAAGATGGCCTGCTGTTGGACTCCTCTGATCTCGTGTGAGATTTAATGCAGATGGCAAATAGCCACTGATTGACCACATAAAGGTCATAATTGCACTGGGTCCCCAAACACCTCGTCAGTCTCGCATAAACTTGTAGATGTGTCAGCAGCTGGTCAAGCACCATTCATGGAAGCTTCTATGTCCCCTGCTTGTGAAGCTCTGCCCTGGGACTACTCATCTGGCTGGTGTTCTGTTCGCCAGTGAAGCATCTGTTTAGCTCTTGCAAGTTCATTCAGCTGGAGGTCATCTGGACTTTTATACCTGACTACTAATAAAGCACAGCATATGTAATGTTTCTAGGTTCCAGGTTCTCCAGGGCCTTGCGAAGCAACTTTTTATTGTGTGGAAGATGGGTTCGGGGCAGAAAGGCAGCAGCTGGTATAAGCGGGACTATAAGCCGAGCTAACTGCTCTTAAGCAGCAATAAAGAGATACAGTTTTGAGGATTCTGGAGAAGAGGGGAAAAATGTCAGCACCTTTTTTTTTTGCTTTGCTTTCTTGAACAGGAAGATAAGCATTTGTAAACAACATTTAGTGATCTTGGGATATTCTGAAGTTCATCCCAATCAATAAGTTCCATAACTTGTAATATATGAAATGGAGTAACCTGGAGTTCACAAATGGGAATGTGATAAATAATTGGCTAGTCTGTTCTTGTGGTGTGGCTTGAATGATGTATAATTGTCAGAACTTTAAGAATTTCGGATTGTTTTGCATCCAACCAAGAGGACAAATGTAGTCTCTGCTTAACATCCTATCAAAATATAGTTCTACTGCCGCTCAGTGCTATACTGGAATGTCACCTAGATTTTGTTGAAGTGTCTAGAGTGGGACTTGAACTCCCAAAGTCATGGCTCATGAAATGTTAGCGTTACTATGGAGTTATGGTTGATTCTTGCAGCCTGCTCTTTCAGATCCTCTGATTTGATGAAATACAGACACAAAGCCAGAATACTAGCTTTAGAACAGTGAATTTAGAGTGTTAATTTTAATGACCGGAAAACCTTTTGAATGCCTATTCTCTTTCTAGTTGGGTTGTTGGCATGGATGAAACAATGGTCATTCTAGTATTTTTGGCCCAAAAAGACTTGGTTCTTATATTTCACAGTTCTTGGCACCAAAAGGCGAGTTAAGCAAGACCTGAACAGATGAATGTTTGGACCATGAAACTACTTTCGATGGCATAATTCTTGAAATGGCTAGCTTAAGACAAGCTAGGATTTCATCAGTAAGTTTTAAGATGAATACTTATCTCCCAAGAAAGTCTCATGAAAGGCTTTTAAAGCCACATGGAATTGCTTGGTGTTTTAATCATTTTTAACACATTCATGCACTACATAAAAATTTTATTTCAACTAAAGATATTGGTTGGGGAGGAATTGATTTTGTGAGCATTACTTCTGGGCCCAAAGGTGATTTAAGCTTCTTTCCATTGAGATTAATTTTGCTATACTACTTCAAAATGTGAGATATTTGTGAAGTGTACTAGAACTGGCCTGATGCCCTATTTTTTTAAAACACTTTTGATTCCAACCACCTCAGAAGATAGGGTTCAAGTTTGACTTTTTCATCTGTCAAATGATTCCATCAGGAAAGAAATGTCTGACGCATCAGAGCCACTCTTTTTCACCATTCTGAAGACATGACTTCCTTCAGAACCAATATTTGACTGAACCTTACACAATGGTTTTCAAAGCACTTTCCATTAACTAAGAGTATTTATCAAAGCACCTAAGTTCAGAAACTGGACTAATAGTTATCAACTATATCATACTAGTGTAGCATCAGAATGAGCTCCTTTGAAAATACGTGAAGTTCAGTATGCTAGAAATTAATCAGCAGTATGAAGATTTCAGATTTTCCTTTGTTTCTTTTCTAGTAAGTGATACTTACTTACCCAAACTAACGCAACCAGAGATACCTGAAATTAAGTTTAAAAGGAGTTAATCTTTATAGCTGTTATGCTGTCACAATATTGTTTCAATGTTGCTAGAGCCATATTGATGTTATGTTGCTGAAGCCATGATATTATTTATGCCCTGCATTTCTGAAGCACATAATCTATAACAGGTGTTTACTGTTGGTGATTTCGCCCTTCCTGCACTTTCAAAAGCAGGATTTAGTTCTAATGGAAACTTTTTAATTTAGAAAGTTACACTTTTGAAATGCAGCTATTACGGTGTTGATATGAATTGCTCATTTCATTCCCCTTATTTGCTGAGTATGAGTACAAATTCTGTATTCAGGTTTCTGCAGTCAAATGTTAATTGATTCTCAATCACGTAAGGCCTCATATATTGACAGAAGTCCTCAGTTTGCACAGTTAAAAGCACTAACTTATAAAATAAATACAGAGCTTTGTTCTTTTATCTGTTGCTAGTGGTGAGTTCATGAAGCATATTATTTAAGCTTAAATAATTTAGAAACAACGTCCCCAAGAGCTAAGATGGCCATGAACTCATTACCATTAATCAACACAAGCCTGAAGCTTGTTCCACTGAGCCCATGCCCAGGTTACAGTCGGACTAATTTATGTATCAGTTCTCTTAATGAATCAGAATGTCTTCTTATTTTTGATAATGTTTGTCATTCATTACAAGATATGATTACCTGTTTCTCAACCATGCCAAGTATTACACTTTTTTAATACAAACTTGCACTTTTATTTTTATTTAATGCTTCTTCTGTAAGTACTTTGTGTTTCCCAAACGATTATGTACTTTAAGACATGTTTTCTGTTGTGTTTGCAGAGAAAGTAGCCGCTTCTATGAATGAAATAAAGGATCAATGAATAGCAGTTTTTGATGGAGGTGTTAAAAGAAGGCTGGCTAGCCAGAACACCAGTATATGGACATCTGTATTTATCAGCTGCTTTTGATCTGCTCTCAGCTCAACTGCTACTGAAACTGAAGTCTCTGCATTTGTTGTCTCTGTACTGGTGTTCTAATGCATTGCTGTCATGTCATGTTCACCAGCAACTTTAAGATAAAGTTGTCATTATTTTTGAAGTACTTTCATTGTCCAGCCCATCCCTTCCTCTATGATCCTCTACAGTCCTATAATCTCGTTAGAGCTGCTCTGACTCTGTATCTTATGACCCTCACTCGCTCCACCTCAGTTTTAGCAGACATGCTTTCGACAGTCTAGAAAACCCACTTTGTAGTTCCCTTTCTGAGCCCCTTTGTTTTTCCACCTTCATCCTGTTTTGAAGTCCTTTCTCAAAAATCACTGTTTATACAAGTTTTCCAGTATTTCTTTATTAGCTTGGCCACTGCTTGCCGTCACTATTCCTCATTGTACCTCTGAAGATCTTTCTAAGGTACTGTCTAAAGCAAATATTTTTCCTGCCATTCATCCTCAAAGTTGATGATTCCTCCATTTATACTTTGGACTGCAGAAAATGGTTTTATTTTTCTAGTCTTGTCTCTCACTACTGTCTACTTCAAGTAGTACTTGAGTAAGATAGCTTGAGTTTAAGTATTAAGGACCAAAAAGCGCATTTTTGTGAATCACAATTTAAGGTCGGTGTTCCAGGTTTTCTGTTCGCTTTGAATTGAAATCCATTAACTTCTAAGTTGAAATGTAACTTTTGGAATGTTAATAGTTAAAATAGGGTTGATCAAGGTTTACCTCATCTTTTGATGGGGTTCTTCTGACAAATATTTCTGGGGGCTGGAGGATTTTGTTGGCACATTTAGGATTTGTTTATGTTTTATATTTGACTAGAAATAGCAGAATAATACACTTGTGGAATTGTGGCTATCCCAAATCTAAATCCTTGGAATTCCACTACATGCCTACATGATTTTGTGGCTAGGTTTTCATATGATTGGTGAAGATCTACAGGCTTTCAGTGTTAAAATAAATTTCACAACCACATTTTTAAATTACAGATGGACCAGGCGAGAAGAGGCAGACTTCTACCGTGTTGTATCAACCTTCGGTGTGGTTTTTGATCCCATAAAGAAGCAATTTGACTGGAGCCAGTTCCGTGCCTTTGCTAGACTGGATAAAAAGTCTGACGACAGTTTGGAAAAATACTTCAGTTGTTTTGTGGCTATGTGCAGAAAGGTGTGCCGTATGCCTTCAAATCCTGGTGAAGGTAAGACACCAAAATGTGGAGCCAAACCAGGTGATAGAGTTAAAAAGTCTTCATTTTTTTTGGGAGGGGGGATGCGAGGGGGTAGAACCTGCATCAATTAACATAAATATGATCCATACTGTGAATCAGAGTCTAAAATGCAGAATTTAGTAAGCACCAAATTAAAAGAACGAGTCAATTTCATTTTCCATATTTATGAAAGTGTTTTGTTTTTATTATGAAGAGCTTGATGCCACCATTTTCATTGAGCCAATTACGGAAGAACGTGCTTCTAGAACCTTGTATCGAATAGAACTTCTCCGGAAGGTTCGAGAGCAGGTTTTGCTTCATGCCCAGCTAGATCAACGACTCAAGTTGTGCCAGCCAAGCATGGATCTGCCTGAATGGTGGGAGTGTGGCAGACATGACAAAGACTTACTGATTGGTGCTGCAAAGCATGGAGTCAGTCGGACAGACTACCATATTCTAAATGATTCTGAGCTTTCTTTCCTTGAGGCCCATAAAAACTTTGCTCAAAACAAAGGAGCTAGCCAGCGGAGTAGTACGCCTTTTCAAAACCAGCTAGGTGCCTGTCTGAGCCAAATGCCTTCTGTTGTCTCATCCACTTCAGTTCAGGAAGAAAAACGTACAGAACAAACTGACTATGATCATAGCAAAGCTGAAGGTGGGCTAAAATGTCCTACACCCCCACCACCTCAGGAAGCGCAGAACACAGTCAGTCTTAAGGAAGATGGAAGAGCTAATTGTGATGAGAACGTACATGTTGATTCAGAATGTCCAGACACCTTAGGATCATTGTCTGTGAAGACTGAACATGATACTAAAAAAACATTAACCATAGACACTGGATTGCTTCCTGATGCTGAAGATAAGGAATTGAGACCGAAATTACCATTTGAGAAAGGGTCAGAAGATGATGATGATGACGAGGATGATGACGACGATGACAAATCAGAAGAATCATCCCAACCTGAAGGTACCACATATAAAATATGCCATCTAATTCTTGTATAAATTCTGTTGAAACCATATTCTTAACTAATAATTTACTTTCCAAAAGATGAGGGTAAGCATTTTGGAAGGCCTGTGCAGAAGGGAAGTGTCCAGTAAATGGCAGACCCCTAAGAAGTGTCAACATGAGAGGGAGTGAGGGGTACAGGTCCACAGTTCCCTGAAAGTGGTAACACAAATGGATAAGATGGTAACACAAATGGACAAGGTGGTCAAGAAAGTGTATGACATACTTGCCTTCACTGGTTGGGGCAATGAAAATTGGCAAAATAAATTGGCAAGCCATGTTGCAGCTGTATAGAACTTTAGTTGGACCATATTTAGAATATTGTATACAGTTCTGGTTACCCCATTACCCAAAAGATGTGGAGGCTTTGGAAATGCTACAGAAATGGTTTATGAGGGTGTTGCCTAGTTTTGAGGATATTACCTATGAGGACAAATCGGATAAACGTGGTTTGTTTTCAGTTGAATGTCAGAGAATGACCTGATAGAAGGTTACAAAATTGATGGGCAGGAATGGAATGGATAGCCTTAAACTCTGTGCCTCACCTAATAAAGACAAGTATACTATATGGCTGCTTAACTAGTGTCGATCTGTCCTGCTATCCTAAGGGATTAGGGGACATGCTCACCAAAGTCTGTCTGATCTTCATTGCCTCCCAGGTCCCATCATTCATCATGTTTTCCCTCACTTTGTTTGCCCTACCCAGTGCGTCACCTCACACTTATCCAGATTGAATTCCATCGGCTGCATATCATCTGCTAACTTACTGATCAACCTTTCTACATTCAAGTCTAAATTCTTTCTAACAGTCGCAAACATCAAGGACTTATCTGTCTGAACGCCACTGGCCACCGGTTCACACAGACACACTTAAATGATGAGGGTTTGGAAAATGTTCATGAACTTGTCCATATGTCACAGAAAGCAAGTGTAGTGGTACAGCAAGCAACTCTGAGGGCAAACAGAGAATTAGCCTTTATCATGGGGAGTTAAGTACGAAGAATATTGGTGAGACTGCACAGCAGTATTATGTACAGTCTGCTTGCCTTGGGAAGGATATAGTTGCTATTGAGGGTGTGCAGCAATGCTAACAGGAGTGATTTCTGGGATCCTGGGTTGAGTGATTGAAGAGGCTGACTGTGTCTCTGGAGTTTAAATGAATGAGAGGCAATTGCACAGAAAATTTAGTTTTCCGTCAAGGATGAAACAAACTAGATGTTCAAATTAGTGTTCAAAACTGAAAGACAGAGTCTCAGATTAAACGACAACCCATTTAGGGCAGAAGTGAGGAGATACATCTTCACTCAGACTGTGGTAAATCTTTGGAATTCTGTATCCAGAGTGCTGAGGAAGCTGTTATTAATTCAGTTCAAGACCAAGATTGATAGACTTCTGATTCCTAATTGGACCAAGGGATATGGGAATGGCATGGATGACATCCAATAAAACACCTGGAATTGAAAGTTAGCCTAATAGTGACTGTATCTACCACATCTGATTCACAAACAAGTTTTAGAGAAGGAAAATCTGTCAGTCTAATCTGGTCTTGCCAACCTGTGACTGCAGATCCACAGTAATGTGTCCACTCTATCTAACAGTTTCCAAGTCCAATAAAACTATCTGGCACTGATAGTGTCAATGGCACACATAGGCTTGTTGGCTCTCTTGCTAATACTTAGAAACCTGTGCCAAAGTCACCATTAGGCTAACTTTCAATTCCAGGTGTTTTATTGGATGTCATCCATGCCATTCCCATATCCCTTGGTCCAATTAGGAATCAGAAGGTTGATCAGTAAGTTAGCAGATGATATGCAGCCGATGGAATTCAATCTGGATAAGTGTGAGGTGACGCACTGGGTAGGGCAAACATGCTGTAAAAATACTTAAATTACTTGTACTACATTTACTTTTGCTGTCAAAACATTCAGCTGAGTGCAAGGACATTAATTTACTCAAGATTCAAATTTCATTTAGTGGCCGATATTGTGATGACATTGTATTCAAACTGCATGATTTTCTCCTCAGCTGGCACAGCTTCCCAAAGCAAACAATTTGATGAAGAAAGTAATGCTTCACTAAGCACTGCCCGTGATGAAACTCGCGATGGCTTCCTCATGGAAGATAGTGAACCCACAGTAGCTCAGCTTCTTCATGAAAGAACATATTCCTTTTCCTTCTGGCCAAAGGTTTGTTTGGTTATAAACTTTTGAATATATAATTCACTATTGTGTTGTGCTGAAGTAAACAATTTTTGAATGAAATTTTTATGACAAATCCAAATTTAGACCTAATAAATTGTTCAGACAGGGTGCTGCTGATTTTGTCCTGATCAGTGTGTACGTTACTTTCTCATAACAAAATAGGCAGCCTCAAGAATATTTTTTCCAATCTCTCTCACGTTGGATATTACAGCAATTTTGTCCTTCTACTGTCTGTTCTGATTTTATTTTGGTTTTTGACTATTAAGTCTGTTTTCCTTATAACAGAGACAAGATGGATCCCCACACCTGTTTGCTGTAACATTGGTGTGATTAAATTAATTTAGATCATTCACAAATTATTTTTGTCTGGTAAATCTAATCCAAATCCACCAACCATATTTCAATTGGGTAGTATGTTGTCTCCCAAATGCAAGTGAAAGCAAGACTTCGATATTTAGTGATCAGGTGTAAACTTGCATCCTGTAAAAATGTTATGATTGCATACTCGTAGTTTCAGTTGATAAGCATCCAATTGTTTTCTTGCAATCCAGTGCAAGGTTTTATCCTTTATTCAAATTTAAGCTCAGAGAGCCTGAATTTAAGTTCTTCAAATTCTCACAGGCTGTATAAAGGTGCATATCAATGAACATCTGCAATTGGTTTCTAAAACAGTACCTATTCCTTATCTTTTGTGCTTGGCAAATACAGTAAGATGTATTCCAGTTTTGCTTTTACTTCGTCTCAAGGTTTGAAGACAACATGACGTTCACTTAATAGGAACTGCAGATTCTGGACCATCTGAGATAACAAGGTGTAGAGCTGGATGAACGCAGCAGGCCGAGCAGGAAGGCTGACGTTTCAAGCCTAGGCCCTTTTTTTTCCTGAAGAAGGGTCGAGGCCCAAAACATCAGCCTTCCTGTTCCTCCGATGCTGCTTGGCCTGCTGTGTTCATCCAGCTCTACACCTTGTTATGACATTCACTTGCTACATTTTATTAACTATACAAATTGAATGTTTTAAGTTCTTCTAAGTATGTTTACAAGACTGGATTCCAGTGTATGATTCAAATATGTTATAAGGAAAACAGACTTAAACTGATATGTTTTTTAAGGCGCAACTCCTTAAGGTGATGAATTTAATTCCCCCTCATAAAATGTCAATTTGCCTATTAAAGTCTATCATCTGGATGTGTTTTCAACATCCCTGTGATTTTGCCTACTCTGTACAGTAAATTATTCCAAAGATGCCTTTCAAGATTTAATATTTTTCATACTTTTCACTAAATTTAATTTATGTGCACTAATAAACTTTTCGGACTTTGGAAGGATATCATATCTAGCAACAAGATTTAGTATTTAAAATGTCTCATGTTATTACTGTTAATGTTTCCCTAATAAATGCCAGGCTTGAATTTGTCTAATAATTAAAATCTCTTCTTTGTGCTACATGCCAAAACTGAGCATGATATACTTTGTGTTAATGAGTAGTCTATTCTAAACACTTAATAGAGTACTTAAAGATATATTCTGCTAATCTGGTTTCATATCTCAGCATTTATTTACTGTTTTAATGTTTTACTGCAATACATGGATGTTATGAGTGACCTTACTATCATTACCTGGTTACTTTGACTCCCCCTGTGCTTATTCAGTTCCAGTCGTTAAATGCTTAATATAGTCTGTAGTTTATGTTTATTAGTTTTAAATGTAATTGTTAGCCCAATTACACAGCTAATCTCTCCTGCTCTCTCTATACAAATGTCAACGAATCTGTTAAATTCGTGAATGGAAGGGGAATTAGTAACTAGATCAAGATATTGACTCCTGTGAGGCTGTGTCCAACAATACCACAATACATTAATGAGTAGTCTTTGTTTTTTTAACAGATAATTGGTCATCAGATTCTTTTTAGTTTTCAATGTTTTTTAAATGGATGTTTCAGTTTCTGTTTCTTTAATGTGGAATCCTTGGGAGTCCCAGTACCTACAACTCGCAGTCTTGGGTTTGTTATACAGGATCCACCTCTTAAATCATTCCTGATTGTCCAATTGGTGCAGTGCAGGTAATCCTCAGCCTGCCTTTGAATGTGCTTATGCTGGTGTTTATGCAACACAAAACTTTCTCCCACCCAAGTAAACTCCTATTTTAAGGGTAAAATTTATCATTGCAACGGATGTTGTTTATAGTCCAGGTACTTGATTGAAGCAGGTTGGGCAAAATCTTGATTGCAGTGCAACTGCACCAGATTTTAACTTAGGTAAATGCCTACCAAAATTCTGATGACAGCACAGTTCCAAGTGTATCTATTTGAAGAATGATCTCTTTGCATTCCAGGATCGTGTAATGATTAATCGCTTAGACAACATTTGTGAAGCAGTGGTCAAGGGAAAGTGGCCTATAAATAGGCGCCAGCCGTTTGATTTTCATGGTATGATCAACTACACCCCCACGTCAGTGGAAAGCCCTCTGCCAAGGAGGAGTTTCACTGAACTCTCCATGGTAGGTCAAGGGAGCTTCAGTGCCTGTGAAGATATAGCTGGTTCTCCTCAGGTATCAAGGGTTGGTATTTAATATTTCTATTACACAGTAGAAAATTTGTTTGAAATAAATGAAGAACAAATTTAAGGTCATGTTGAGCAGAGAAATAAAGTCCCATTCTATTTACACAATAATACATTCAGTCAATAATGTGTTTTACTTGTACTGTGGCCCAACCTAAAAGTAGTAGGTTCTTGATCAGTGAAGGGGGAAGGAATGACAAGTTTGAACGTTACATCCTGGAACATAAACCAAACATTGACAGTAAAGTAAACAGTCTCTTGAACAGACAGGTAATTATGTTGCGATTATGATTTATTAATGTTCTAGCATTGTTGGTAGCATTTCAGACCCCAGCTGATTCATGACCTCGAACATTTGAAACTTGAAGTTTGTTTTATTTGTTCATGGGGTGCAGATGTCTCTGGCCTATTCCTAATAACTCAAAGGGCAGTTAAGAGTTAACTCCTAGTGGTTTGGAGTCACTTGTAGGCCAGACCAGGTAAGAATGGCAGATTTTGTGCTCGAAAGGGTATTAATGAACCAGGATTTTATGATAATATACTGTGGCAACATCGTCATCGTTGGGCATGTTTTCAGATTTCACCATTTGACATTGTATAATTTAAACCCACGTCCCCAGAACATTACTCTCGGTTTCTGGATTACTCATACAGTAATATTACCACCGTTCCATTCTCTAGTACCAGCGTAGGTCATCTTGCTAATCACAAAATGCATAATGTTCAGAAGGGCAAAAATTCCTTCCTGTCAATGTGAGTTTTGTAAACTAAAGAAAAATCTTGGCATGTTGCTTTTGAACAACCCAAATCATTTGTGTTCTATTCTTAGCAGTTTTACGCTTTCATGTCTAAACAAAGTACAAAATGTACAGTTAGTACACTTTAAAGAAGTTAACATCAAGTTTTTGGCATTGGGAGTAATTTTGGCATTTTCGGTAATTTGTACTCTTTTTAATTTTCATAGTAATTCAGTCCCCATTTTGAGGTATTTTTCAAATAAATACACTATATTTAAAATCATTATTCCTCTAGTGTTTATGATTGCCAAGCCAAGAATTAGGATATTGCAGTTTCTGTACGCTGAAACCTACGGAACTAAGAGATAAAACAAAGTTGTTCTAGCATGGCCACTGGTGGTTAGTCCAAACCTTAGAGAATTTCCAGTGCAAATGAAGGCATGAGTTAAGTGTCAACACAGGAACAGGCCCTTCAACCCACCATGATGCCTTTCTAAACTAAAAGCTTTGTGCCTTTATCTGATCTGTACCCTTCTATTCCCACCTATTCATGTATCTATCAAGATGCCTTTTAAATGTTGCTATTCTACCCATCACCTCCACCACCTCTGGCAACACAATCCTACTGCACTCTGTAAAAGACTTGCGTCTCATTGTGTCCTTTAAACTTCCCCTTTTTACCTTATACCTATGTCCCCTAGTAATTGACATTGCTACCCCGGAAAAAGACAGATACTATTCATTCTATCCATGCCCCTCATAATTTTCTAAACTTCTATCAGGTCACCCCTTATTCTTCAATGTTCAAGCTTTTTAAAAATTAGAAACTTTGCCTGATCTCTCCTCTTGGCTAATACCCTCCATACCAGGTAACATCCTGGTAAACCATTTCTGTATCTGCTACAAAACCTCTGTTATGAATGGGTGACGAAAGCAGAGCAAAAGCAATAACTCAGCTATAGATATGGGCTATTTGAGAGAGAATAGCTTTATTGCCTCTAATGTCACGTATTTCTTTAAATTGCTGTGTTTATGCTATCACTATAGTATGCTTCATTGAAAGTCAGTGATGGTTGTGTTTTGAGGATGCCAATTTAGAGACTTGAAAGTAGAAAGATCCCATTGTTCTCTGTTGAGAATGTTAGATTTCTTTACTTCCACGTGCAGACTGATGTAAAGATTCTTTGCTTACATTCATCCTTCTGAAAAGAATAGATCTGTTGCCAAGTTTCCTTGCAAATATTTCCAACTACAAAATTTATTTACTCACCATTAATTAGAAGGACCTTAAAATTTAAACCAACAGACTCAATTCTGTGTTGAAAGGCAAAAGTGGAGTTTGTGGAATCCAAAACCAATATATTTCTCCCCTACTGCAGGATGATGCATTGAACCTGTCAGTTCCAAGGCAACGTAGGAGACGGCGTAAGAAGATTGAAATAGAAGCTGAGCGAGCTGCAAGGAGAAGAAACCTTATGGAGATGGTAGCTCAGCTTCGCGAGTCCCAAGCAGCCTCAGATAGTGGACAGGAGAGAGCTGTGGACTTATCAAAAGCCTCCAGAGAGGCAAAAAGTTCTACCTCAGTCAGTAACCTTGCTGTTAATTCCAAGTATGTTTTGCCGAATGCCTCTGTGCCAGTATCTGATGCCTATAAAGCCCACATTGAAATGCTGCAAGCAGGCCTTTCACGAGCACCAACTGGACTTGTGATAAATGGTTCATTAGTTGATGGGGAAATGCCAATAAAAAGAAGAAGAGGAAGAAGGAAAAATGTTGAGGGACTTGATCTTCTATTTATGAATAACAAACGGACATCATTAAGTGTGGTAAGTAACGTTTTAATGTAACGTAAGAACTGGGAGCAGGAGTGCACCATTCAGCCCCTTGAGCTTGCTCCATCATTTAACATGATCGTGGCTGATCCCATCTCAGCCTCGACTCACTTCCTGCCTTCAACCTGTTAATAATTAAAAATCCATCTATTCCCTCCTTAAATGTACTCAATGTTTCGGCATCCAGTTCACGCTGTAGTAGGTTTAAATAATTTTTTAAATAATTAAATAACTTTTCTTAAATAATTTTTCTACCCCTTGTCATTTGGAGTATAATTGCTTTTAGCAATGAAATGTGATTTGACTTTTTTGCTTTCATGTTTCTTAGGGTTGAACAATATTTCCACTTATGAATTTTGCAGTGATGAAGCTTGTTGGTGTGAGAGTCTTGGAGGGGAAATGGGCAGACACAAAAACAAATTTTTGAGCGCCTCTTTAATAGGCGAGGGAGAGGAAGGTTAACAAATAGTATCAGCCTCAGTGCAGATCAGTGCACTGTCAACAATAGTAGTGATACTCGTATAGGGCAACTGAAAGGGAAGTGACTGAGATAAAATATTCAATTTAATGCTGTACCATTATCCTTTGTCACGCGTTTATCTTTGTCACTTCCCAATTAGTTAGTACACTCTATGCAGTGCTTAATGGAATGTTATACAAACCAGAAAGTTTGTGTTATCTGTAACCTACCAACCGGTGTGCTGAATGTATCACAAGATATTTCCTAAGTCCCAGTGCTATCGTGTGCAGTAAAGTCAGACAGATACAATAAAATAAATTCTAAATACAAGGATATTTTCTGCTCAGGTGTAACTATGTTCCAGATTTTTTCAAGTAATGCGTTGAATAGTTTTGAGGAGAATATCACAATTGAGTTATTAGGAGGTTAAATTATTAGACAACAGCAGTGTGTGATTAAGTCCTCAAAGCTAGATTGGCCATGAAACTAGATTAGATCATTGTTTTAGAATTGGTTGTAAACCACACTTTGTTCTGTCAGTAATCTATATAATTTGGAATTTTAACAGTTCAGAAAAATGGGGGGAAAGGACTTGTATTTCAAGGGTACTTTGATTTAAGGTCTCTGAAAGATATCACCTTTGACATTACAGTGCTTACTCAGTACTCTACAGAAGTGCAATCTTAAATTAAATGCTGATACTTGTGGCAGAGCATGACTGCGCCCAGTTAACGAGTGTGCAGTTCATTAAGAATATGATGCCATGTGCAGCATGACTCTCATTACTCAACTGTATAACATACATTTGTATCTATTTTGACTTGAGAGCGCATCAGAAGACTGACTACAAGAGATCTGGAGCATGAGAACAAAAGTTGAAATGCATCTAATAATTTGCCTGTTCTGATACTTAGAATGCGCAGGGCATTTTTAAGTCCATTTCCCTATTTTGTTAGGAGCCAGAAGATTATTAAAGACCGAGCAATGGTTTTATCAGTGGTCTTACTTGCACAAAAGAATATTATTACAAATTTTAAAAGCTAATTCATGGCATGCGGCCATTTGCCTGACTGGGCCAGTATCTATTGCCAAACCCTAGTTGCCCTTGAGAAGGTGGTGGCGAGCTGTCTTGTTGACCTCTGCAGTCCATGTGCAGTGGGTTAACCCACAATGCTTTTAGGGAGGTAATTCCTGTGAAGGAGTGGCATTTATTTCCAAGTCAGGATGATGAGTGGCTTGGATGGGAACTTGCAGGTGGTGGTGCTGTGCTGCCCTTGTCCTTTTAGGTAGAAAAGTGTCATGGTTTTTGAAGGTGCTGCCTAAAGGAGCTTTGGTGAATTTATGCCATGAATCTTGTAAGCGCTATATGCTGCTGCTACTGAATGTTGGTGGCGGTGGGAATGTTTGGATGTGGTACCTTATTTGCTGCTTTCTGGGTGATGTCAAAGAACAATACAGCACAGGAACCACGCCCTGTAAGTCTGTGCAAACACACATTGCCCTTCCATGCTAAAACAGTCTTCACTTGGAGGATCCATATCCCTCTATTCCCTTCCTAGTGTATTCATCCAGGTGTTTCTTGAACGCTGCTATTGTGTCTGCTTCCACCACCTCCCTTGGCAGCAAGTTCCATGCACTCACCTTGCACTGAGAGGTAGCTAGGTGAGCCACCACACCATTCCTTGCAGATGAGATAGGATAGGACAGACTTTGGGGAGTTGGCAGGAGGATTAGTTATTGCTGGATTCCTAGTCTAAAACTAGCTCTTGTAGCTGTAGCATTTATATGGTTATTCCATCTCAGTTATAGAGTCAATGCAGCAAAGAAACAGACACTTCAGTCCAATTCGTCCATGTCCACCGAGATTCCCAAACTAAACCAGGCCCACTTGCCTGCGTTTGGCCCATAGTCCGCTAAACCTTTCCTATCCATCTACTCATCCAAATATCTTTTAAGTGTTTGTAACTGCCACTTGTTCAGGCTGTGCATTTCCACATGCGAACTACCCTCTGTGTGAAAGTGTTGCCCTTCGGGTCCCCTTTTTTAAATCTTTCCTCCTCCTCCTCCCCCCCGCCGCCCTTACAAATATGACCCCTAGTTTTGAACTGCCCCACCCTGGGGAAAGACTTATCTACGCCCCTCCTAAATCTCTATATAAGGTTATCCCTCAACCTCCTATGCTCCAGTAGAGAAAGTACCAGCCTATCCTTATAACTAAAGATGTCCAGTCCTAGCAACACCCTGATAAATCTTTGATAATGGGAACTGCAGATGCTGGAGAATGCAAGATAATAAAATGTGAGGCTGGATGAACACAGCAGGCTCAGGAGCACAAAATGCTATATGCTAGCAACAAGAACGGTGGTCTAGGCGTCCCAAAACTTGAAGTGCAAATACCATCTGTGATTATCCGCAAACGCGAAGCACTAGACATGTCCAGTGATCTGGTCATTCGGGCCTCCTTTCAATATAAAGTAGAGAGCAACACAGAGACCGTTGCGGGACTGCGTGAACTCAAGGTCCTAAAGGAAATTGAAAATTTCCAACCCAACAGCCGTGGCAACGGTGAGGGGGAAATAGAACTGATGACTGACATCCAGGACATGATGCCAGCACTCCAGAAGGCAAATGCGGGGCGACCGAAACCACCCAATAGGTATGCAGGCTGGAGGGAGTGGGAATTCGAAAAATGGCAAAAGCTGGAATGTCAGGGAATAAGCATCCAGTACTTTAGAGATGACAAGATCTCTAACTCTTGGACCAAGGCCGGAGTACAACAAAAATCCTCTAGATTTATTAACACCATGCTCTTGCGGTGTAATCTATACCCGATGAGAACCACATCATCTAGAGGTAGGCCGAACAGAAACAAATTATGCCGTAGATGTGAGATGGCAAGCGAGACCATACCACACATCTCAGGATACTGCCCATTCGTTAAAAACGCTCGGATCAAACGCCATAAGAAGATCGCTGACCAGTTGCAGAAACACGTCAGTAAGTACGGCTGGACATCGTACGTGGAGCCCAGACTATTCGACAAACACGGCTCCCTATGGAAACCCAATCTCATATTTAAAAAAGACCAGAAGATCGCGGTCGTAGTGTAGGTTATGTGGAAGGCCATGGGCACCCGCATGGGCCCAAGCTGTGCCTGCCTCTTTGTAGGTTACATGGAACAGTCCCTCTTCCGCACCTACACAGGCCCCAAACCCCACCTCTTCCTCCGTTACATTGATGACTGTATCGGCGCCGCCTCTTGCTCCCCAGAGAAGCTCGAACAGTTCATCCACTTCACCAACACCTTCCACCCCAACCTACAGTTCACCTGGGCCATCTCCAGCACATCCCTCACCTTCCTGGATCACTCAGTCTCCATCTCAGGCAACCAGCTTGTAACTGATGTCCATTTCAAGCCCACCGACTCCCACAGTTACCTAGAATGCACCACCTCCCACCCACCCCCCTGCAAAAATTCCATCCCCTATTCCCAATTCCTCCGCCTCCGCCGCATCTGCTCCCACGATGAGGCATTCCACTCCTGCACATCCCAGATGTCCAAGTTCTTCAAGGACCGCAACCTTCCCCCCACAGTGGTCGAGAACGCCCTTGACCACGTCTCCCGCATTTCCCGCAACACATCCCTCACACCCCGCCCCCGCCATAACCGCCCAAAGAGGATCCCCCTCGTTCTCACACACCACCCCACCAACCTCCGGATACAACGCATCATCCTCCGACACTTCCGCCATCTACAATCTGACCCCACCACCCAAGACGTTTTTCCATCCCCACCCCTGTCTGCTTTCCGGAGAGACCACTGTCTCCGTGACTCCCTTGTTCGCTCAACACTGCCCTCCAACCCCACCACACCCGGCACCTTCCCCTGCAACCGCAGGAAATGCTACACTTGCCCCCACACCTCCTCCCTCACGCCTATCCCAGGCCCCAAGATGACTTTCCACATTAAGCAGAGGTTCACCTGCACATCTGCCAATGTGATATTCTGCATCCAATGTACCCGGTGCGGCTTCCTCTACATTGGGGAAACCAAGCGGAGGCTTGGGGACCACTTTGCAGAACACCTCCGCTCGGTTTGCAATAAACAACTGCACCTCCCAGTCGCAAACCATTTCCACTCCTCCTCCCATTCTTTGGATGACATGTCTATCATGGGCCTCCTGCAGTGCCACAATGATGCCACCCGAAGGTTGCAGGAACAGCAACTCATATTCCGCCTGGGAACCCTGCAGCCTAATGGTATCAATGTGGACTTCACCAGTTTCAAAATCTCCCCTTCCCCCACAGCATCCCAAAACCAGCCCAGTTCATCCCCTCCCCCCACTGCACCACACAACCAGCCCAGCTCTTCCCCTCCACCCACTGCAACCCAAAACCAATCCAACCTGTCTCTGCCTCCCTAACCTGTTCTTCCTCTCACCCATCCCTTCTTCCCACTCCAAGCCGCACCTCCATCTCCTACCTACTAACCATATCCCACCTCCTTGACCTGTCCGTCTTCCCTGGACTGACCTATCCCCTCCCTACCTCCTCACCTATACTCTCCTCTCCACCTATCTTCTTTTCTCTCCATCTTCGGTCCGCCTCCCCCCTCTCCCTATTTATTCCAGAACCCTCACCCCATCTCCCTCTCTGATAAATCTTTTCTTGTTTGTACTGTACGCAGGACTCCAGAAGTGATCTCACCAACCTCAACAAGACATCCTAACTCCTATACTCCATGGTCTGAGCAATGAAGTCAAGTGTGCTAAACACTGCCTTAACAATCCTGTCTACGCGTGATGTAACTTTCAAAGAATTATGTACCTGAACCCCTTGGGGACTTTGTTCAATAACACTACCCAGGCCACCACCATTAAGTGTATAGGGCCTGACTTTGTCTGTTTTACCAAAATTCAACCTTGCGTTTATCCAAATTGAACTCCATCTGCCATTCCTCAGCCCATTGGTCCAATTGATTAAGATCCCTCCGTAATCTTAGATAACCTTCTTCACTATCGACTGTTCCACCAGGTTTGATGTCATCCACAAGCAAAATAACTCAGCCTCTTAAATTCTCATCCCATATGAAGAGGATTAGGTTGACTTAAACTGTGTTCACAGGAGTTCAGATGAATAAAACAGGATCTTACCAAAACGTACAAAATTCTGACAAGGCTGGATGCAAGAATGTTGTTTTCTCTGGCTGTGGGCTTCAGATTAAAGGGTCCTTGTCTATGGAATGCCATTTCAGACTGAGATAAGACATCTGTTCATTCTGACCATAGTGGACCAGTCATATTCTCTGTCACTGATAGGTGTGCAGGCCAAGCCATTGATTATATTTATTAAAGAAATTGAAAGATTTCTGGAAGTTAGAGTTGTCAACGGTCACAAGGCGAAAGTGGGTGTATTGCTTTGAGATAGAGTATCAGCCAAGTTAAATGGTGGATTGGGCACAACCTCTCCTACTTTCTGTGGTATTTAAAAGCAAAGTTTTCTGCAGGAACAAACCAACTAAAATTGAAATAGACGGTGCAAGTTGAGCTTCAGCTAGTATTAAAACGCATAACAAAGTTTTGTTGAACTTTGCAGAATGACTGTTCGACTTTCTTATTTTGAACATTACTTATGAAACACATTGAGTTAACTGTTGAACTAAGAATTCATTGTGATCCAAATTAGTTTTGAGATCTCTGTATTGCTGGAAAGACTGTCATTTTATTGCCCTGAGAAATAACTGACTTTCTCTCTTTGCTATGCGGTTTGGTAAGTGAGCTGCTAAGTGTAAAATGGGGAGCTAAATATCGACCACATTGTTATGGCACTGAATCACAGGCATCCCAGACCCAGTTATTGGGACTTGGGACAATTTCATTATCACTTACAGGTCTTTTTTTTCCAGATTTTGTTTTCAAACAATTCAAATTCCCAAACACTTAGGGTAGGATTTGCATTACTGTTTTCTCAATGATTATTATACAACTCGAGTGAGTCCAGTGAATTAATCATGTCTGTTTTGTCAAATGAGACGACATTTCTTCAGCCAGAGAGTGGTGGGCTTGTGGAATTCATTGCCGCGGAGTGCAGTGGAGGCCGGGACGTTGGATGCCTTCAAGGCAGAGATCGACAAATTCTTGATCTCAAAAGGAATCAAGGGCTACGGGGAGAGTGCAGGGAAGTGGTGTTGAAATGCCCATCAGCCATGATTTAAATGGCGGAGTGGACTTGATGGGCCGAATGGCCTTACTTCCACTCCTATGTCTTATGGTCAAGTTAGGCATGTGTTAGATGTGCTTCGCAAAGGGGGTTTGCACTTCGTACCTTTAGTGTGCTCAGTAGTCTCCTGAATTGCAATGTAATTTGATTTCCATAGATGCAGTAGCATTCATGGAATTGATGCAATGGCCTAGATTTTCTGATGACTAGATAGTTGTATCTGACAAACAGGTGAGAGTCGCACATGGGCACCTTGTGGAATCCCCATTATAGCATTGTCCAAAGAAAAATTAAAGATGCTCCTGGGTAATTTTCTCCACTTGGAATTCTCCAGAAGTAACCATTTAAAATGGAAAAGTCATAGAATTTAAGTAAATGGCTACACAAGAGAAGTTCAACTATAAAATACCTACAAATCAAAACCAAATTACTGGAGACGCTCAGCAGATCTGACAGCATCTGTGGAGAGTAATCAGAGCTAATGTTTCGGGTCCAGTGACCTTTTGTTAGAGTGCCGACATGCGCTTACCGTCCTCTTCTTTCCCCAGCTCCTTCATTGCCCTCCCAGCATTCTCCTGGTACCTTACCTTCCTGGTATCATAACATCTCACTGTTATTAAATTGGCTGTCTGAGACACGGGCCATTACATTTCAGAATACTACAGCAGATTGCTGTAATGTGGGGCATAATCTGTCTTTCCCCTAGCAGTTCTTCACTATGAGGGAATAGTCTGAATGGACGTATGACTGTTTCTGAAGGAACTCTGATTGGATTCTGTCTGAAATGTGGACCCCTTTCATGATATACTAAAAGGAACAGTGGCAATCCATGAGAGATTACCTCCTTGGAAAATCCAGTCGAATGAATCTAAACTTCACTCATCTAAGAAGACTGTTAACAAGAGAATTGAGGTTTCATCCAGAATAAAGTCCCATGTTCTGATGTGTGTTATGTAGAAATCATTAAAATAACAATACCTTTGACTTACTGAAAATAGGAAATTAGGGCATGCAAGTATAAGAATGAAAGTATTTTCTTTGCCTAAGTACCTGCCTCTGCATTTTCCTACAGTTTCCTGATATTGGTATTTATCTGTAAATAATTGTTTGCCTTATAAATAATGCCATTTGATTTTCAGGATGATGCAGAACTGACCAAAGCTTTTGATGAGAGCGTGCAGTCAGCGTCACAACCAAGGAACATTCCATCACCTGGTCAGTTGGACCCAGAGGTGCACATCCCCGTTATTAATTTAGAAGATGGGACCAGACTGGTGGGGGAAGAAGCCCCTAAGAATAAAGATTTGGTGGAATGGCTAAAAGTTCATCCAGCTTATACTGTAGACATGCCTAGTTATGTACCAGTAAGTACAGCAAGTACACATTTACAGCATTTGAAGAACAGTATCTGTTTACTATAGGAATTGGCATCCATATTACCCTAGCATTTTTCGTTCTAAATGACTGTTTCCCAAGCTTACAAATTGCTGCCATGTCTTTCCAGTTTTTAAGGGTTTTTTTGGTAAACTATGTAATTTTGTTTTTGTGACTATTTGTGCCATTAAGGAGAAATAGTGCTTTCTAGATTTTTTTGAAGAACAGAAAATAAAATTAGAGAGAAGTATATTGTCTTTATTCTCAGAATATCATTCAGAATCTCCTTGAAGTAAGTCCCCATGCAGTAATTATATGTTCTTCCAAACTAATGGAAAAAAGTTCTGAAACCTAATCCAACACTTTTTTTAACTTTTGTTACAATATTTGAATTGTAGGTTTCAGACAGCATCAATTCTTTTCAAGCTTTTCTTTACAGAACACAGCAGGTAAACATTAAAACATCACAGCTTTTAATCATATACACTAACTACAAGAAAGCGATGCCAAACTTTCAGAAAACAATAAACACAGTAAAGCAAACAAAATTTCAGTGAGCTGTCAGTTATTCGGAAGAACTAATAGAGAAATCAGCATTTAGGACAATCTGCCCTATAGTATGAATAACTGTAATCAGAAATCTGGTGATTTTAGAGTCTGAATGAAGACTCGCAGTTTAATCACGGTCTGACCTGAACTAATAGATGGGGAAATTTGCTGCATTTTGGAAGAGGGCCTCTATTCCAAACAGATTATTTGAGAGAAAATCTGTTGGTTAAACTCAGAAGGCCTGGCAGCAACTGTACGGAGAACGCAGAGTTAATGTTTCGATGAGAAGTCACAGGACTCAATGTTGACTCTGCTTCGTTCCCACACATCCTGCTAGATGGCTGAGTTCACCAGCAATTTGTTTTTATTTCAGGTCTCCAGCTTCGCTAGTTTGTTAGTTTAATTTAGGTTACTTGAGAGTTATTCTCAGAAATGCACTAGAAGACACCAGAAGCAGCATGGTGGCTCAGTGGTTAGCACTGTTGTCTCACTGCACTAGGGGCCCAGATTCAATTCCAGCCTCGGTTGACTGTCTGTGCAGAGTTCTTCTTGTGTCTGCATGGTTTTCCTCCAGGTGCTCCAGTCTTCTCTGACAACCTGCACATCTTCAGACTAAGTGGATTGGCCATGTTGAATTGTACTATAGTGTATAGGGATGCATGGGCTAGGTAGGTCAACCGTGGGAAATGTGGGCCTATGGGGATAGATGGGATGTTAGGTCTGGGTGGGATGCTGTTCTGAGTTTATCTCTCTTCAGTGCTGAATCGCTCTAGCCCAGGCAACATCCTGAAAAATCTTCTTTGCACTCTCTTTGATGAGATCTCTTGCATTTTGTTGTGTGGCAACCAGAACTGCGCACACTATTGTAGCTGTGGCTTAATGTCTTAGTCAACTCCATCGTAAGCTCTCTCCTCTTGTCCTCAGTGCCTCAGCTCATCAAGACAAGTACCCACCTTATCCACTTGTCCTCTTGCCTTCTGGAATCTATGGACATGCACACCAGTTCCCCTCTAATCCTCTGTACTTCCTAGGGTCCTCCCATTCATTGTGTAATACCTTGCTTTGTGAGTCCTTCCAAAATACTTTACATTTTTTCCAGATCTAATTCTGTTTACCACTGTTCAGCCCATTTGACTACCCTGTCTATGTCATCCTGTAGTCTAAAATTTTCATACACACTATTTACCACTGATCTTGTGGTTCTTCATCTTTCCAAAGCCTCGATGTCACTTACTGTGCATGGAAACTAAAACTGGACACGATTCCAAATGAAGTATGACCACGGCCTTGTACCAAAATTAAAAATAAACTATCATTCTCAACTACTAGTTTGCACCAGATGTCCAAGTAGAATTCCGCTGTTCTCAATGCCAGCCTTGCTGTAATAATCTGCAATGCCATTGCTTACCCATGCTATACCAATTGCATGGATTAAATATTGAGGTATTCATATAAAGTTATGCTAAATATTTCAGTTTGCCACAGTTTTTATTCATTGGAACTGTAACTTCCTGGGAGGTTTAGTTTGATCCTATGATTTTTCCAATCTGTGATGCGAACACCATCTGTATATATGTTGAGTAATAATTAGCTAATGCACCCTTAATGTTGATAGCTTCCATTTGTAGTTTGTTTCATTCAGAACCTTGTGATTCATCTAGTTGTTAAAATAGCTGTTTACCAAATTAAGTTTGCCATACTTTTTGATTGTGTATGAGAAACTGGTACTGAGAGAGTTTATTTTTAAAATGTCACTTTGTAAGTTCAGGCTATAGATTTTTTTTATCAGCTATGAAGTTGGCATTTGTAATCTCATCACATCCTCACCTAGCTCCTCTGTCTCTGTTTGATCATTTTAAACCTTTATGTATTAGGTAGCTGAAATTCTTGTCCAAAGTTCTACATCTTCTCGAACTTTTCTTCATTTGATCCATTAGCCTTTTGCTGTTTAAAATGAATTTAATTGTGACCACAGTCTCATCAAGGCAACCATCAGGATTGGGGTTCAGAGCAGGTGTGCAGTTGAAGACCTGTGTAGCAGGGAATCCTGAAGCTTTCAGCTGGAATCTGAGTCATATAATCTGTAAAAACTGAAAGAACTGTAGACGCTGTAAATCGGTAAAATATAAACTGGAGGTCAGCAGGTTTGGCAGCATCTGTGAAGAAAAATCAAAGTTAGCATTTTGGGTCCAGAGAACCTTTCACAGAATCTCTAACCTGTATAGATTTTTTGGAAATTGTTTCTCAGGAACAAATTATGAAAGCATGATTTACTTCCTTTCTAGAGCCATAGTTTTAGACTTGCAAATAATATTACAACAGAACAGAGCTGCCACTAAAATGCAGTTACTATGAATTTCTCATTAAGTAAGCTTATGAAGTCAAAAATTTACCAAATTTGTATATTGTATCTTTGTATATTGTGAGGGGAGCACTTGTAGAAATTACAGCCATATCGCAATGGAGCTGTGAGTGTTTTACTTAAATATATGTTACCCAAAGGATGCAAGTGAACATTTTTGAATTTTCTTCCCCCCTTTTGCAGAAGAGTGGTGAGGTGCTGTTGACCCCATTTCAAAAACCTAAACAGAAAAGGCACCGCTGTAGAAATCCTAACAAACTGGATGTGAACACTTTGACAGGAGATGAAAGAGTGCCTGTTGTTAATAAAAGAAATGGGAAAAAGGTATGATTATGTAAAGAAAGAGAACTGGTTATCTGATTGACCTCAAATCAGTTTAGCCATTATCGTTTGTCAATACAAATTAGCTTCCTTTCATACCACATCGAATTTTCAACATAATTAAAGCAGGTATCAGAACAGTATGAAAGCTGATATATTGTTCTGTTTTGTGTATAGTTCTGGTTAGATTTTTATTATTGACCTTGCCAAATTTCTTTGTAACCAGCAAATTACTTTTGAAGTGCAGTGACAATATGTGTGAAAAGAAAATGTTGCAGGATTATTGGGAAAAGGGGCATTAGTGTAAGTAGTTTGCTTTTGCGGACAGTCAGCACAGACATGGCAGGCTGAATAGTAACCATTCTATTATAGTGGTCAACATTGTAGCCACTTTGTGCATAACAAGATCCCACAAACATCAGTGAGATAGATGACCAGATTTTTTTATTCACTCATGGGACATGGCTACCGCTGTCTGGGTCAGAATTTATCGTCCATCCCTAGTTGCCCTTGCAAAGGTGGGGTGAGCTGCCTTCTTGAATGTCTGCAGTCCATGTGTTGTAGCTTGACCCAAAATGCCCTTAGAGAAGTAACTCCAGAATTTTGACCCAGCAACAGTGAAGAAATAGCAATATATTTCCAAGTCTGGATAGTGAGTGGCATGAAGGGGAATTTGCAAGTGGTGTTCTTATGTATATGCTGCCCTTGTCTTTCTAGATGGAGGTGATTGTGGGTCTGAAAAGTCGAAGGATCTTTGGTGAATTTCTGCAGTGTGTCATACACTGCTGCTACTGAGCATTAGTAACTGAGTAAGTGAATGTGGTGTCAATCAAGTGAGCTGCTTTGTCTGGATGGTGTCGAGTTTCTTGTATGTTGTTGGAGCTGCACCCATCTAGGCAACTGGAGAGCATTCCATCATGTTCCTGACTTGTGCTTGTAGATGGTGGACAGGCTTTGGTGAGTCGGGAGCTGAGTTACTCACCACAATATTCCTCGCCTCAAACCTGCTGTTGTCGCCTCTCTATTTATGTGGCATGTCCGGTTGAGTTTTTGGTCAGTGGTGCGCTCGACGATGTTTGATTGTGTGACATTCAGTCATGATAACACTGTTGAAAATCAAGGGGCACTGGTTAGATTATCTCTTATTGGAGATAGTATGTAGCGCAAATACTACTTGCCACTTGTCTGCCAAGCTTGGATATTGTTCACATCGTGTGGCAATTGAATATGCACAACTTCAGTTTCTGAGGAGTCGTAAATCGTACTGAACATTGTGCAATCATCAGTGAACATCCCCATTTCTGACCTTGTAATGAGGGGAAGGTCATTCAAGACTTTTGAGAAGATTTGTAGCTCAGGTTGTTGATGCAGTCATTTGACTTGCTCGCCGAGCTGGTAAGTTTGTTTGCAAATGTTTCATCACCATGCTAGGTAACGTTATCAGTGCGCCTCTGGTGAAGCATCGGTGTTCTAAGCTGCTTGTTACTGGTGTGTCTCAGCTTGCTGGGGTGGGTGGCATCACTTCCAGATTTGTTTCTCAGCGGCTGGTATATGGAGTTCCGGTTTGAGTGGCACCCCTCCAGGAATTCTTGTATGTGTCTTTGGTTAGCTTGTCCAAGGATGGCTATGTTGTCCCAGTCAAATTGATGCCCCTCTTTGTCCATGTGTATTTTGTTTAGTGATAATTGGTCATGTCTCTTGGTAGCTAGTTGGTGTTCATGAATCCTCATGGCTAGTTTCCTTCTGGTTTGCCCTTTGTAATGTTTTTTGGTGGTCTTTGGATGGTATCTTGTAATTAACGTTGGTTTTGTTCGTTGTGGTTATCGAAGCCTTTATTCTCGTCAGTAGCTCTCATAGTGTAGCTGTCGGTATGTGGGCTACCATTGATTTTCAAGGGGTGGAGCAATCTGGTAGTCGTTTCAGGTATGTCCTTAATGTGTAGTAGGGTGACTAGTGTCTTTAGCTGTGTGTGTCTTCCTGTTGTGGTCTATTGTGTAGGCGTTGGTGGGCTATGCTTTTCGGGTGACCGTTGTTTCTAAAGATGCTATATATGTATTCTTGGCTTTATGTTCATATTTGAACCAAGGCTGTAACGAGGTCAGGAGATGAGTGGCCCTGGTAGAACCCAAACTGGGCATCACTCAGGTAATTGCTGGGCAAGTGTTACTTGACAGCACTGTGACCTTCCCTCAACTTACTTGATTGAGAGTAGATTGGAACAGTATTAGCCAGGTTGGATTTGTCCTGCTTTTTGTATTAGTAAATATTTTCTTGATGAAGGAACATTGGCTGATACCCGGCAAACACTTTACAGCTCTTTGAATAGTGTTGACAAATCTTTTATAACCACCAGGATAACAAAATAACCCATTAGATGATTGATACATCCAAACTACATAACTTATGATAATGAAAATACTCTCAGTACTACACTGATGCTCACACTCTGAATTAACACTGGAATAGACAACTTCTGACTCTGAGCTAAAGCCCCTGCTAACTAAACAAACTGAAGAGGTATACTTAAGTTTTTAAAATTATATTGTAGTCTTTGAAACTGAAAATCTAGATGATGATCAAACATTTTAGTTCCTGATGCAGTTTTTTGGGAGGGGATTTAATTGCTGCATTATGATAATCCAAATGATAAATCTATTGAAAATTATTGTGCATATTTCTCCTTTTTCAGTATTGGAATAATCAATAGCTTAATTTCTTTACTATCTATATGGAGGTGAATACTAGTTTTGGAATGTGGCAACTTGCGTTCAGACCCTCACTAATGGCCACTTGGAATTAGGTAATTTTGTTTGCAGTGGTTTGGAAATGCTGAACTTTCATGATAAATTTGCCAAAGGGAAATTTTTTCAAAAAAGGAATGCAATGCACTCATATTCACCTCTCTAATGCTAAAATTCAATGTAATAAAAATGAATATGCTACTGAAGGTATTAATACTTTGTTTCCCTGAATTTGTTTAGATGGGCGGTGCTATGGCCCCACCAATGAAGGATCTACCGAGATGGCTTGAAGAAAATCCTGAGTTTGCTGTTGCACCTGATTGGGCTGATGTTGTCAAGCAGTCTGTAAGTGTAGCTATTCTTGTCTTATGTTCGTGTTAGTAAAACAAAATAAATGCACTCACACAGGCTACGTAAAATGTCTTATGTTTTGACTTTGATTTCTGAAACAAAACTCCATTTCCCATCAGCAAAATCGTTTATTTAGGGGGTAGCCAAGTTTGTAAGATGAATCAATTAAGGTTATAGCTAATGGATGCACTTTACTTTTTTGAACTAAATTGTAGCACATACTGATTTGCTTAGAAATGCCTGAAACTCAACTTAAAATGTTATTCTTCAAAATGCGCAACAATGTAAAGATGAAATTTTGTAATATTGAATTGCAGGAGTCCACAACGTGATATATAATTTCTGGGAGAGACTGTTCCTTGTCCAGGAATAGTTACAATACTTTAAGACTTCAGTTTGTCACTGTGCTATTTATGGTATTTGTTGGTCAATCTGGTATTTGTTAAATTATGTTGAAAGGGGACAGTCATCGGCTGCTCCTTGCGTTTCGACAAGGTGCATTTAGGGGACTTTAGAAATTATTGCAATGACATGACGGTTGTCTTTTTCAGGGTTTTCTACCAGAGTCCATGTTTGACCGTGTTCTCACTGGACCAGTTGTTCGAGAGGAGGGAGCAAGTCGAAGAGGGAGACGGCCTAAAAGTGAGATTGCCAAAGCTGCTGCAGCTGCTGCTGCTGCTTCAGCCTCAGGAATAAACCCACTACTGATGAACAGTCTCTTTGCTGGAATGGATCTAGCAAGCCTGCAGAATTTACAGAATCTGCAGAATCTTCATTTAGCTGGACTGATGGGCTTCCCATCAAGTCTTGCTACAACAGCTACAGGAGGAGATGCAAAAAACCCTGCTTCCTTATTACCGCTAATGCTTCCAGGCATGGCAGGGCTGCCCAATATGTTCGGACTGGGAAGCTTGTTAAGCAACCCCTTGACTGCTACGCCTGGTACTTCTGCAACATCAGGTCCAAGTGAAACAGAAAGTGGGATCTCCTCTAAAACAGAAAATGATAAAGAAAATGATAAGGAAAATGAAGATAAGGAAATAAACAGTGCTGAATCTGCTGTTGATTCTAATAATGCAAGTTCCAGTTCCTTCACAGCTCCTGCAAACACTGGACTATCCAACAACCCTCTTGCTTTCAATCCATTCTTACTTTCCACTATGGCTCCTGGATTATTCTACCCATCCATGTTTCTTCCTCCTGGTTTGGGTATGACTTTGTCTGGTTTTCCTCATAATACACTGGCTGGACTACAGAGCACAATGGGCTCAAATGATGATAAGGAGGATAAGACAGATGGCAAAACTGAGGACAACAGTTTTATGGAAGGAGAAGCCAATTCAGATGACAGTGATCCTTTGGGAAGCCCAAGTAAAGCAGCAGATTCTTCCCTTCTGGAAGATGAGTTGGCACAGGCAACAGGGTTGGACTCAGTTGAGGGAGAAGATGATGACGAGGATTAATTACATTTCCAGTTACTTAAGTGTTTTAAAACTCTTCAAGTTGTAGTCCTACTGTTTACATATTCATTAAATGTCCGCGCATAGTTTTTTTTAAGCTATCTCTGTAACATAGTGTAGCAAAGTTCCAAGTCATGTTATGCAGATGTCAAAGATGTCTTGGTCATAAGTATTATGCAGTGCATTATTTATTATCATAGAAGTGATATCAAGTACAAAATTGTGTCTGAATTTAAACAATGAAGTTAAAACAAATGCTCTGCTTTTTATTTTTCACCAGTAGTAATTTGAGATACGCAGCAAACTTCAATCATGGCATGTGATTGTTAGTGACCGAAGCAGTTCTGCTTATAAAGGAATAATGAAGATGTATATTTAACATTGCTGTGAAGAGCACAGATGGACAAAAGTCATTGTAGAACATATCATGCCTATAGATTTGACTGTAAATAGAGTCCACACTGACAATCCCCACGATAGTGTGAAAGTCTCACCCCAGAGGCACAGCAATAACTTGGCAGCTGTTGAATGTTTTTTTAAAAAAAAATCTGGACAATAAAACGCCTAAAGGGTGACCACAATTTCTGACTTAAACTACAGTTGATTTGCATTGTCTCATGATTTTTTTTTCTTGTAATGCACTGTTATAAACAAAATTCAGGTACATTTCTCTGAAGAAAGGACTTTGTTACTTTAGCCACAAAGCTAAACAGCATTACCTCAGTTCTACTAGCATTGAAGTTTACAAACATGACTTTGTAAATGTATGTTTTCTTTGTTGTGATGTTTTTTTAAACAATTTTGAAAACTGCTATCATGTAAGATAAGATGTAAATTGCTGCCAACTGTAGTAACAATGCTTTTAATAAAAGTGACCCATGATATGCAGTGACATGTACTGTAGAACAAGCAAAAATCTAGAGAAACCAAATTATGATTGGTATTCACTAGTTGCGTTGCTTAGTAGCAATAGAAACACATACCATATTCTGAAAAAGGTTTTTTTTTTCGTTTTTGTTGGTGAAGTAAATGTTTACAAATGGACAATACATGTACTTAAAGATACAATGAAATTTAGCTTTATTATTAAACCAATTCAGTATTAGGCATCCTGGTTTCATTATATTCTGTTCTGTTTCCACTAGTTAAAAATGCTGATAGAATGCACAGCATATATTTTTGGTAGCTTCTAAAGTCAAGATCCATCAGATTAAACTGCCTTTCTCACTTAGCAGGCAACATTGTATAGCCCAAAGCACCAAACGTGGTGTAGGCTGTTGATAAGCCTAAGGCTGTTTTAGGAAAGACGGAGATTCCCAACTCCATTGCGTTGCAGTGCTATCCTTTACCACTGATGTCTGACAGTGAGTTTAAATTTGGTTAGCCGTGGCCTGATTTCCAGCAAATACTTTCTGAAACCTACGTTAACCTGCTTGAAGAGGAACCTTGAAATTGTAATGCAGTATTTCTTGTGTGATGTGAGTTTCAATTGTTTCACGGTCAGTGAATAATAAATCCGATATTGCAGCTTTCAAAAGGAGTTGTTCTGTATGGAAATGTGAAGTTGTTTACGATTTTCACTCTTGGAAAATTGTCCCTTGCACTCAGATGTTAACCATTTCTTGTTAAGTCTGAGTTATTTGAGTATACATTAAACGATAGAAAATTTATTTGGTAGCCGGTACCATTTATTCACATTTTTGTGTGTTTATCGTAATCAAGAGTTATATACTACACTGTGAGATGGTACAGTTTGTTACTTCACATAGTTAAGCATTAATTGTGATTAACAATATTCTTTGAAAAAAACAGTTGTGATTACGATACTAAGCCCAAGGAAGGTTAAATTCCAGCAATAATGAGTTTATTTAGTTCAATTTCTTAACTTTTCCAGTTGCTACCACTGCTTCTCACCTTTCTCATTTTTGCTAATTTCTTGGAGTTCCGAAAATATTCCTCCTAAAAAATAGAACCTTGATTTTTATTCCTGAGTCAGTTCCACAAAGGCATGGAAGGTCATAGCTCCACAAACCCATCCAAAGCTCCCGTTTTGACCTGGGGCAGCCTTGGACGAGGGGAGCTGGATACCAATTTCTGAGGGGGAGTGTAACAGAAAGGCAGCAACGTGTTAAAGAAACTAAGACAGATAAAAGTTCCTCCAGCTTCAACCCTCACTTAAAGCACTTCGTTCATCTCCATGGCCTCTCATATGTTTTATACCCATTTCCCTATTCTCTGAAAAGAATGAAGAGTTGAGCTGGTTTCAAGGCAATAATCATAAGGTTTGCAAACTCATCAAATAACTTCTGCAACGAGGAAATTAGATTTTAGTGAAAACCCATTGCAAGCATGGAAGAAGGAATTAAATCTGAAAGAAGTTTCCCAATGTCATTAGAACAGGGACTGGGCTGAATGTGAGATTTTGTTTTGAAATGGATCCTTGAAATTGTCAAAATAGTTGCATCATATCCAGAAATGCACATGTAGATACTTGAGTTTTCAGAGCAATTGGTACTTGACACAGAATGAAAATAAATCTCTGTTGTGGCAGACCAAGATTATGCAGACTGACAGACTGTTTTCTAGTGATTTATCAGCAGTAAAGTACATATACCCAATATGTCACATTGGCAACATGGATGAATACCCATGAGTTTTAATATGCCCAGCAACCAAACATTCTAATCTATCCAGTTCAATGGAAGATAATTTGTTGTGATAGGATGATTATAAAATGGAAAGTGTTCTCTGATCCAGAGTGCAGCCCCAATGATGTTCCAGCCAATGTTACTTGAGAATTTGATGAATTATGTGCAGATGCTGAAGACAATTTTATAGTTTTTAAGCATTATGATTGTGGCTCAACCTATCATAGAGTTATTTCATTAAACTAGAAGGAAAAAGATTAAATTTAATTATTGGTCTCTTTTTCACTTTTCAGTGATAATTTGCATCAATAATTGGGGTTCATATTTTATACCAAGCATATAAATCAACCCCTAGGACTCTTGTGGTTCAATGGGAGTGCCCTACCTCTGGACCAGTAGGCCCTAGCAATGCATCTGTGCAAAGGTATGTAATAATATGCCTGAACAGATTGATTAAAATGACTAATTCAACCCCTATATTTGGAAAGATTTTTCAAAGCTTCAAAGGTTGATATACACATGATCTACCAGATAATACATCTGGTTCCTCTTTCATCATCAACTAATTACATGTTCAAAAAAAAGACAATCTATCAAACAATTTCCCTTTTGTAAACCAAGTTGGTAGTGATCTGTTCTATGATTTTCTCATTGCATAATGAGAATTTTCTCAATAATATATTCTTTATAAAGCTATATATATATTTTCTCTCTCTAACACTTTCCATAGAAATGATGTCAGATTAACTAGCCTTTAGTCCCCACTTTGCTATTCAGAGAAAGGAGAAGACAGTGATACATTGGCCAACTTCCAATCTTCTGAAATTGTTCTAGAATCTTGTAAATTTTGGAAAATCATAACTAGTGCTTGCAATACCTGATGGCTCTCTCTTCAAAATCTAGGGTGTAGGATATCAGTTCCTAGAGATTTGTTGGATTTTAGTCCTTCAAGTTCTCCAGTACTTTGCTAACATCAACTGCCTTAATTTCCTTATGCATTCAGCCCTAGGTTATCCTCTGTCAGATATCTAACTTGTCTGCAGCTGTGAAGATAGGTGCAAAGTATCTGTTCAATGTTTCTGCCACTTCATTCCTTGTGATTTAGTACTCCTGTTTTTCAATGGGCTGGTATGTAATTTAGCTCCTTTATTCAAATAAACTTATAAAAACACTTCTTTAAAAAAAAAAATTCCTGGCTAGTTAGTTATAATTTTTTTCTGGATTTTTTTATCTGTCATTTGCTGGCTCATTTCTGGTAATTAGAATATTCCTAATTCTCAGGCATATTCTTTAAAACATTTTAAGTTTATTTCATTGGATCATTGAATTTATTCTTTAGGTGGATTATTGAGTATCTTGACAGACAAATGAGAGAGAGCTAGGGTTGGCACACACGAAAGTGGAGCTGGCATCTCGGTTCTTATTAAATGAATGTCTGAATGGACAGCTTCCACTCTCCAATCCTATATTTAATGTAATCCTGTCTAATGTTACTAAATTGTGGATAGTTCGTTCTTTGTTTTTTAATGGAATATAATTTTTGTTGGGACAATTTTCATAGTTTATTTCAATGTTTCACTGTTTTACCTGCAAATCATTTAGTCCATGTACCCAATTGACCTGAGCCAGTTCGCGCTCTCTGTACCAATGTAAATAACTTTAAGATTTCTTTTTGTGTTTAATATCTCTTCCAAATTTTATGATGGGATTCAGTGATGGTCAGTGACCATTTCTAACAAACAGATCCTCATCGCACAATCCTAACTGGCATTTTTCCTGGTTGGTTCCATACCTAAGAAGCTATCACAAAACCTTTGAGCAAACACATCTTACAGAACATTTTTACCAGTTTCATTGTTGTAGTCCATATAAAAGTGAATTCTCCCACAACATTGTTTTTGTTACAATTTCCAGTATTTTCTTTACTGCTGTCTTGGTGTTCTTTCACCAGTCCATCTATTTTTATTTTTGGATTCTTCATGCATTCACTTAAAACACTTTTACTTTTGCTTCTCCAACCATGGACTTTGCCAACTGACATCATTACCATTAAACATTTTAGCCTTTCTTGTTTGGCCCTGCTTATCATTTACACACATTGTCACACTGTTCTATTGATTGGATCTTTTTAAATATCTAAACCTCCCCTTATGCAGCAGCATAACCCCTGTTGGTTTGCATCCCTATCTGCAGCCTAGGTAATGTGCTTCACCAGGCGATTAATACTAGCTCATCTGAAGAGAATCCCATGCAAATACCACAGTGTTCTCGTGCCTAAGTCTAGGTACCATTGCCCCATGGATTGAAATCCCATGTTCCAGCATCACTTTGTAAGCTACACATTTCTTTTAACCTACCTGACCTTATACCAATTGGTGTGTTGTTCAGTTAGCAGTGGAGGGATTATTAGACTTGGCATGCTTCATTTTAATTTGGAAATCACAAGCTCAGCAAAATATTCTTGCTTCTACCTAGAACATTCATTCCAACGTAGACCACAGCAATTTGATCCATTCCTTTCCACACCAAGTTTATCTTCAGCTACATGAAAATGTCCTTAACCCCAGCATCATACAGATAACACAACCTTTGGACCTCCCTTTTGCAGCTGCAGGGAACAAGATGGTGTTGGGGGGTGGGGTGGTGGAAATGCTGGAACCTAGAAGCAAGACAGGCTGATAAAGAAGCCTGCAGTTTAGCTTCATTTACTTTGGAATCAGGGAGACACATGGAAGAATATCCCCATAAGATGGTACTTAATTGAAAAATGGCCATTGCAGAAGGAATAGATTGGCTGTTATTTTTTTTTAACATTTCAAATTCTGAATTTTAAGTGAAATCGCTGTTTAGTGCAAGTATGTTTGTGGTTTTATAAAACCCATGGTCATCTAGAAAATTGAGAACTAGTGGAATAATTTGCATGAATGAATAGGAGAGACCAGCACTTCAACATCATTTCGGCTGGGGTGTAAACATCAATCTTCAGCTGTCATTCTTGGCTTTATAATTGCATTGTCAACTGCCACTGGAACCCCACCTCTGTACCATACCACTGAACTTTACAATTATACTATTGAATGGAACCAGAGACCAAGATTAGAGTGGGAGCTTCTGACACTACAACTGAGACACCAGCAGTGAGTGCACCTCTGATTATTTGTCTTTGAGGATGTTTGGAATGGTCTCATGCTTCATTGAAGCAGAGTTAGTTACTTTGTGGCTACAAAGACTGGACCTTTTGCTACCTGAATGTACAGTTTTTGAGACACTGCTTAATTTTCCATTTATCTGGCTACAGTGTGCAAGTTCTAGAGTAGCCATGGTCAGAGATGAGAGCCCATTTCTCTAATTCTCTAAATAGCGTATAATCAATAGGATTTAGGTATCACGTTCTTGTTCAACATTCATTCACACTTAAGTAGGAATTAACACAGATTGGGAAAATCGCTAAACATACTTTAGTGAATTGAACTGAGCCCAGTGCAGACTCGTGGAATATTCTGGAAAGGTGGTGGCTGAGGAGCTGGTGGAGGGTTGAGCGTAGGACCTGGCATTGAAATTGGTGGCTGCTGTATCAGTAGAGGTGATGTCAGCCACGTAGGCCAGCGGCAAAAGATGGCATCTCTGGATCAGCAACTTTGTTGGTTAAGTCTGGTGCTGGAGCTGGTGGAATGGGCACCGCAGCGACATTAGCAAAGAAGGTGGTATTGGAATTGCAGATGTTGGCCTTCGGCTGTGGCAGGAGTGAATTGGTTTTCCTGGAATGGACTGTGATGGGAGGGCATTGGTGACCACCCCCCACCCAGCCCGGCTGATGTCAAGCAGAGCACAAGAATGGAGGATGCTGACTGTGTTGTTACATACAAGTCTCATATCCTAATTTCAGTCTTATAATTTAATATCTTCTATAAGTCAAAGTGGTGCCAGAACATGGTGATATATTACACTTTTCACTGCATTTATTTGTTAAATACAAGTGACATTTTATCATTCAATTCAAATTAAAAATATGTCTATATTCTCTAGCATTCTTAAAATTTGATTTGCAGTATTTGAATGAAAACTGTGAAATTTCACAGTAATCTGCCCACTGATACAAGTTCCCTCTGCCTGTATTTTATATGATTCAGTAATGGCATCATTCTAGCTAGCTTGGTTCTGTAGTTTTGACAACTTTTCAGTAGTAATGATGCTTTTCAATTATCAAATTCAACATTTGCTAACATTGTCTTATGTCATCATATAACATTGATGTGAAGTCAACTCCAACTTTATTCGATGTGATTTGACTCAGAATCTTGCAATGTTTGTTTCCTTGGCCATGGAAAGACAACTGCAAGACAGGCAGGAAGTCTGTCACAGAATTAACACAACTTTTAGGATATGGCTTTGAGCAAATTTTAGTTATTTAGAAGCTGGTATCTGAATCATCTGCATCATCTTCAGTTACAGGCCCATTCAATTTAAAGGCTCTGTACCTCCCAAAGCAAATATCTAGAACAAACTAACAGATACTCTCGTGATTTGGTGGTCATGTGTTCTTCAATAGAAATCATCCTTACCAAACCTTTCAAAAGTCACACTGTAAGAGGGAAAAATAGTGTTTGCTCTTTGCTGCTTCTGGGTCCAAATTCCTATAACAGGTGGACTGCAGCAGTTCAGGAAGAAAGTTCACTATCTTCAGGGCAACTGGGGGCGACAGCAAATGCCAATGATACGCACATCCCACAGGTGAACAAAAAAAAATCACAAAGCAGTGGGCATTATTTACAAAGATAAGAACAGAAAATGCCTGAAATGCTTAGAAGATCCGATAGCATGTGGGGTGATGTTCAGTGTTTCAATTCTCTGACCTTTCCAAACCCATGAAAAAGTCACCAGTTTAACAAGTTTAATCAGTGTGTTTCCAGCGTATGCTGTTTTGGTTTCATGTTTCATGGCTTTCATAGCATCTTACCTCTATCCTGAAATATTCCAATAGACTCTGTTATAGACCAACAGAATAAACAGCAACTAATACACGAGATTTCAACACCTTTTAGGCATTAATGACGTATGGGCAAGCTAGAGGCAGCAGCATTGTCGTTATCAAGACTGATAGTTGCTTTGGGAATTATGGTGCTTAAGAACCTTTGTTAGCATAACCTGTTGTTGACTTTTTGTTTCATGTGAGGAGATATTTCAATGCACAAAGGAAAAAAATGTGTAATATGCCATGAACCCTAGATATAATTTATTTCACTAAGATTGCTGGGTGCAATTTTCCAAACTCTCAAGTAACACCACTCAAACACTAGTGTGATTGGTAGTTTGTAACCAGATATAGTTCCATGAATGTTCTTTAAGGAAAGAGATTTGAAAGATTTGCCTGGCCTGGCCTACATGTGACTGTAGACGCTCAGCAATGTGTTTGACTCTTAAATGCATTCTGGTATGACCTATAGCAAGCTACTCAGTTATATGTAATTGCTACAAAGTCTAAGAGAAGGAATGAAACCAGCTATCGACCTAAGGACTGGAAGTGACAGCGATGTCAAATCTTTCAGTCATTCATTCTAACATTTTGGTTGAGGGGTTGGGGGTGTGCAAAATTGGAAGAACAGATCCACAAGATAGTCAAGCAACAGCCTAATATAGTCATGCTTTCAGAATTGTACCTTACAATGTCCCAGCCACCACCATTGGTATCCCTGGCTATGACCTGACCATACACCCAATGAGACTGATCTGCTATTCAATACGATCATGGTTGATTGGATTTTAACCTCAATTCTTCATTCCTGCATACCCCTGATAATCTTTCATTCCTTTGGTCATGAAGAACTATCTATCTCTGCCTTAAAATATTTAAAGATCCTGCATCCACTTGATGAGTGAAATCCTAAATAAATATTATTCACCAGTATTTGTCAAGGAGAAAGACATGGAAACTAGGGGAAATAAAGTGTGATATTTTGAAATGCATTTGCATTGTAAAAGATGTGTTGGAGGCCTTAAATGCAAATTGGTAAATAAATCCCTGGGACCTGCTCAGTTGCGTTCCAGGACATCTGGGAAGGTAGGGAATAAATTACGGAGGCCCTAGCATAGATATTTCTATCATTGACAGCCACAGGTGAGGTGCTGGAAGAGTGGAGATGGGCTAGTGTGGTGCCATTGTTTAGGATAGGGTGTTAAGGGAAAGCCAGGGAACTACAGACTGGTGAGCCTGATGTCAGTGGTGGGTAAGCTATTGAAGGAGACATGCATTTAAAAAAAGCAAGGACAAATTAGGGAAAAACAGCATAGCTTTGTGCAAGGGAAATTGTGTCTGACAAACTTGAGCTTTTTGAAGGTTTGGCCAAGAAGACAGATGACGGCAGAATGGTAGACAATGTCTACATGGGAGTTTAGCAAGGCCAGCAACAAGGTTCTGCATGGTAGCCTGGTTAGTGAGGTTAGATCACATGGGGTCCAGGGAGAGCTAGCCACCTGGATACAAAATTGTCTTGATAGGTGACAGAGAGCTGTTGCAGATGTTTGTTGTTCAGCCTGGAGCCTCATGACCAATGCTGTACCACAAGGATGGATGCTGGATCCACTGCTGTTCATCATTTACGTAAACAATTTAGCTGAGAATATTGGAGCCGTGGCTAATAAGTTTGTGGATATCACCAAAAGTGGTGGTATAGTGGACAGTGAAGAAGGTTATCTAAGAGTAAAACAATATTGATCAACTGGGCCACTGGGCAAAGGAATGGCAGATGGAGTTTAATTTGAATAAATGTGAAGTGTTACCTTTTGATCAGACAAACTAGGGCGAGACTTATACAGTTAATATAGGGCTCTGGGAAGAGTTGAACAGAGACCTAGGGGTGCAGATACGCAGTTCCTTGAGAGTGGTGTCATATGTAGACAGGGTGGTGAAGAAGGAATTTGGCATGCTTGCCCTCGTTGGTCAGAGCATTGAGTATAGGAGTTGGGATGTCATGTTACAGCTATACAAGACGTTGGTGAGGACACATTTGGTGTTCTGTGTACAATTCTGGTCGCCCTCTTAGAAAAAGGATGTTATTAAACTGGAAATGAGCACAAAACAATTTGAGGATTTTTCTGAGACTAGAGAGCTTGCGTTATATGGAAAGTCTGGTTAGGCTGGGACTTGTTCCCCAGAGCATCAGAGACTGAGGGGTGACCTTTATAGAGGTTTTAAAAAAGAAGCATGAGGGTAATAGATAAGGTGAATAGCAAAGGTCTTTTCCCCAACCTAGAGGAGTCTGAAACTAAAGTGCATTGGTTTAAGGTGAGAGGGGAAAGATTCAAAAGGGACCTAAGGGGCAACTTTTTCATACAGAGGGCGGTGTGTATATGGTATGAGCTGCCTGAGGGAGTGGTGGAGGCTGGTACAATTACAACAGTTAAAAGGCATATGGACAGGTACATGGAAAAGAAACATTTAGAGGGATATGGGCCAAATGCTGGCAAAAGGGAATAGTTCAAGTTAGAGAATCTGGTCAGCATGGACAAGTTGAGCTGAAGGGTCTATTTCTGTGCTAACTCTAATCTAAAGGGAATTCCAAAGGCTTTCAATGCTCTGAAAGTGAAAAAAAAATATGGTTTTGGTACAAACATTTGTAGACACCACTTGAGAGAATGAAGGTAATTCTCATTTTACCAGTAATGCTGGCTCACTACAGTTCAGAATTATGAGCAACAGATGTAACATTGACCAGATAAGGAACAAATAATTTTCTACATCCAAAAGGACAGAAAACATAGACCAGTCCACCATGTAACCAGGTCCTTCATAGAAATAGAGCAAAGATATGTAATAATTGAGATGGAAGAATTGGCAATGACAGAGGCATGCAAAACATTTTCATTTTATACCTCAGGTCTGAAATTTCCCATGAAACAAATCACAAGCCATACCTAAGGTTTAGGTGACTGAAGACAGATGAAGCTTTGGAAGAATACCGGGAATGTTGGATGAATCTGAAACGAGGAATTAAGAGGGCTAAAAGGGGACATGAGAAATCTTTAGCAAACATGGTTAAGGAAAATCCCAAAGCCTTTTATTCATATATAAAGAGCAAGAGGGTAACTAGAGAAAGGACTGGCCCACTTAAGGACAAAGAAGGAAAGTGATGCATTGAGTCAGGGAAAATGCGTGACATTCTTAACGAGTACTTTGCATCAGTATTCACCAAGGAGAGGGACATGATGGATGTAGAGGTTAGGGATAGATGTTTGATTACTCTAGGACAAGTCGGCATAAGGGGGGGGGAAGTGTAGGGTATCCTAAAAGGCATTAAGGTGGACAAGTCCCCAGGTCCAGATGGGATCGATCCCAGGTTGTTGAGGGAAGCGAGAGAGGAAATAGCCAGGGCCTTAACACACATCTTTGCAGCATCCTTAGACAGGGGTGAGGTCCCAGAGGACTGGAGAATTGCTAATGTTGTCCCCTTGCTTAAGAAGGGTTGCAGGGATAATCCAGGTAATTATCGACCAGTGAGCCTGACGTCAGTTGTAGGGTAGCTGCTGGAGAAGATACTGAGGGATAGGATCTATTCCCATTTGGAAGAAAATGGGCTTATCAGTGATCGACAACATAGTTTTGTGCAGGGAAGGTCATGTCTTACCAACTTAGTAGAGTTCTTTGAGAACATCACAAAGTTGATTGATGAGGGAAAGGTTGTAGCTGTCACATACATGGACTTCAGTAAGGCATTTGATAAGGTTCCCCATGGCAGGTTGATGGGGAAAGTGAAGTCACATGGGGTCCAAGGTGTGCTAGCAAGATGGATAAAAAACTGGCTAGGCAACAGAAGACAGAGTAGTAGTGGAAGGGGGTTTCTCAACTTGGAGACCTATGGCCAGTGTGTTCCACAGGGATCTGTGTGTGGACCACTGTTGTTTGTGATACACATAAATGATTTGGAGGAAGGTGTAGGTGGTCTGACTAGCAAGTTTTCAGGTGACATGAAGATTGGTGGAGTAGCTGATAGTGAAGGGGACTGTTGGAGATTACAGCAGAATATAGGTAGATTGGAGAGTTGGGCAGACAAATGGCAGATGGAGTTCAATCCGGGCAAATGCGAGGTGATGCATTTTGGAAGATCTAATTCAAGATTGAACTATACAGTAAATGGAAAAGTCCTGAAGGTGGCAACGCAGGTCAATAGAGTGGTCAAGAAGGCATACAGCATGCTTTCCTTCATCGGACGGGATATTGAGTACATGGGTTAGCAGGTCATGTTACAGTTGTATAAGACTGTGGATCAGCCACCTTTGAAGTACTGTGTACAGTTCTGGTCGCCACATTACCAAAAGGATGTGGATGCTTTGGAGAGGGTACAGGAGGGTTCACCAGGATGTTGCCTGGTATGGAGGGTGCTAGCTATGAAGAAAGGTTGACTAGATTAGGATTATTTTCAATAGAAAGATGGAGATTGAGGGGGGACCTGATTGAAGTCTACAAAATCATGAGGCATATAGACAGGGTGGATAGCAAGAAGCTTTTTCCCAGAGTGGGGGACTCAATTACTAGGGGTCATGAGTTCAAAGTGAGAGGAAGAAAGTTTAAGGGAGATATGCATGGAAAGTTCTTTACGCAAGAGGGCGGTGGGTACCTGGAATGCATTGCCAGCAGAGGTGGTAGTTGCAGACATGATAATGTCCTTTTAAAATGTATCTGGACAGCTACATGGATGGGCGGGGAGCAAAGGGGCACAGGCTCTTTAGAAAATAGGTGGCAGGTTTAGACAGAGGATCTCAATCAGCACAGGCTTTGAGGGCCGAAGGGTCTGTTCTTGTGCTGCAATTTTCTTTGTTCTCTTTGTTAAGCCGTCAATAACATTGTTAAGTGCCAAAGAACTGATAAGGATTCCACTGAGAGCAAAGATTTCAATTGAGCTGACTGAAGTATGAAGCTGCAATCATGTATGACCAAGGAAAATACGTAAAATGGACACATTGTCAAGCGCTCTTATTGAACAGCCAATACACATGGATAAGGTGGTCAAGAGGGCATATAGAATGCTTGCCTTCATCAGTCAGGGCATAGAGTATAAAAATTGACAACTTATTTATTGTAGCTGTGTCGAACTTTACTTAGATCACACTTGGAACATTGTGTGGCAACTAGAACTGTACACAATCAGAAAGAATATGGAGGCTTGGAGATGGAACAGAAATTGTTTATCAGGATGTTGCCTGGTTTGGAGGGTATTAGCTATGCGAAGACATTGGACAAACTTGGTTTGTTTTCACTTAAATGCCGAACAATGAGGGAGGTGACCAGTTTACAACATTGTTAGAGGCACCGGAATGGAGTGAATAGTCAGTGTCCTTTTTTAGCCCAAGGGGAGAAATGTCAAGTACTAGGGGAAATAGGATTAAGGTATAAGGGGAGTAAGCTTAAAGGAGATGCAAGAGGCAAGTTTTTTTTAGCGGTTAAGTGCCTAGAATGAGCTATGAGAGGGTATGGTGGAGGTGGATACAATAGCAGCAGTTAAGAGGCATCTTGACAGATATAAGGGTAGGTAGGGTCCAGAGGGATATGGATGGCATAGATGCAAAATGTCTTTATTTTAGTAAGGCATTCTATGTCTTGGTATGCCAGATGAACTATTTCTGTGCTGTACTGTTCTTTGTTCTATTTCAGACTTTTCAGAAAATATTGGTCCAGATTCTCTGGGAGTGGCCTTCTGGTTGCAATAACATAGATTGGAAATGTACGTCAGGGCCTTGCTGAGATCTCAATGCATGTCACTACCAGGGAATTGCCTGGGAAGATTGTCCAACATACAGCTCCGGAAGAGTCACAAGATCTGAGATAGGATCAAAGTTTCCCAAATTACCTACCCGAAGAGTTAACGAGAAAATGTTGGATTCATAAAAACATGCTGGGTAAATGTTAAAATTAATTATTCTCATCTAGTAATCCTGTCTTCCCTCAGCAATCCATCTCTACCCTTTAAAATCTACATCCTCCCAGCACCAAGCTCCTGACACAGACCTAACTCTCCCTGACCCACACCATCCCCTCACCTTCCTGCCACCCTGCCACCTGACTCACCTGCTGCTTCACCATCCTACCGAGCTACTAACATACTGACCTGCCACATTGCACCCAATCACCAATTTACCCACTGCCACCCCAGATGTCTCCTACCCAGATAATAGCCTCAAACCTTACCTATCTACTTCATCCATGGCATTATGTCAACTCATGTCACTCAGCCACATTCATTCTGTAAGAATCATTGAATGTAAATCAAGAAAAACTAACTACACTGAAAATTATTAAGTAACAATGCCATTGAATGTTAAAGAGAAATAAAGAAAATCATTATGTTTAAAATTAGTTGATATCAATAACATTAAATGTTTGAAAGCTATGAAAAATGCAGCAGAGGATTTATTGATTTTTTTGATGTAAATCCCAATGCTCTTTGCTGTTGCCTGCAAGTAGCATTGCCAACTTCTCTAGCATCATAGAATAACAAAGTGTGGAGCAGGATGAACACAGCAGGCCAAGCAGCATCTTAGGAGCACAGAAGATGCTGCTTGGCCTGCTGTGTTTATCCAACCAACTCCACACTTTGTTATGTCGGATTCTCCAGCATTTGCAGTTCCCATTATCTCTGGCATCATGGATGGGTATGGCTTTGCTCCCTGTGTGCTGTGCTTTTCAGTGATGGAGAGTCCCATGAGCAACTGGAGTTTGGACGATTGGCTGTAGGAGACATGGCAGGTAAAGGTTGCTTCTCCCTCTTGTGTCCATCAGAATAAGTCCAAAGTTACAGGCCATTACTTCTCTATTGTTCCAATCAAAATAAATAAACTCACACTCCTATACATTCTACTCCATCTGCCATCTGGTTGCCCATTTACCTGGCTGTATCTCTCTGCAGTCTTTTTGACCTCCCATATTTTATCTTTCGACCTTGCTTTGTACCATCAGTAAACTTAGACACACAGCTCCTTGCATATTCATCTACATAATGAATGTAGATTGTAAACACTTGCAGCCACAGGACTGACATTTCTAATATACTCCACTAGTCACAGCCTGCTATCTTGAAAATGTCTTGTTGATGCTGACACTTTGTGGCACTATCTGATATATTCCCACCAACTTTGTAGCACCTAACCTTCTTATTAAGTGTTTATGTAGCATACTATTGTATGTATTTTGGAATTATTTTGGTGTACCATACCTGCTGTTCCGCTCTATCTGTCCTGTGGGTTACATCTTAGCAGAGATAGTGGAGGAGTGACAACATCATGGGATTTGGAACCAAGGGAAAGAAGTTAAAAATCAATGCGTTTATTAAACAGGAGTCAACTTGAGTGGGGGTGAAAGGGGAATGGGATTTGATGTGAGCTTGGACATGATTGGCAGGATATTAGATTACCTCGTGTTTGCTCAGTACAGAATGTGAGACACCAACCAGGAAAGCCTTGTAGTAGTCAAGTCTAGAGATAACAATGACACAAATAAGGGCTCCAGCAGTGGAAGTGCTGAGATAGAGGTAAAGTTGAGCAATGTTACTGAGGTAGAAATAATATTTTCAATATAACCCCAATATAAGTTTGGAAGGTCACCGCAGGGCAAGGATGACATGAATGTTGTGAATCAGATTTTCTGAAACTCAAACTGTTGTTAGAGATTTGGGTTGGTTAGGTTGATAAGGAAAGGATTTACAGTGGGGTTTCCATTTTCCCCATACTTATTTGAAGGAGATTTCCATTCATTTGGGACTGAATGTTAGTTAGAGAGTCTAATAATTTACCAACAGCAAAACAATCAGCAGAGGCAGTAGTGAGTTTGAGTAGCCTGTTGCCACCAACGAATGCAATACTTTTGGATTGTGTTATATTTTTGACATTCAGGCACTTGGAGGATGTTGCTAGCCCTGTGCTCCCATGTCTGATTTTCTAAGAATCTGGTACATACCGGGCTCTCCATCAATCCCACTTCCACATTGCATGACGGAACCCCTCATGTTCGATCAAACTATTGCATTTCACATTACTTGGCCATAACATCACCTCAATATGGTAACCAGTAAGGAAAATTATGACACAAAAGCTAACCTATTGGTTAAACATCTCCAAAATATTTTGTTTTCATTTCTAGATGCAGGTCTTTCCATTGACCATTGCTTCATGAATTTACTTTAATTGTTCAGATCAGTATCAATATACAATGTAACAGCACACCAGTGCATTAGATTGAGTATCTCTGGTGAAATGTGTGCTCATTACCAAAGGCAAATCTGAGTCAACAGGCAATGCTCTCATTATGTCAGATCCTTTCATTCATCACTTTTAAAGGTCTACTTTTGAATGAACATTGCATTTGTTACTGAAATGCTCAGTTTTGTACAGTAGGGTGTATCATCTATCTTACTGTAGTCAGTGATCCCAGCCAATGGAAACCGTCTTTGTGTTGATCTTCGATTGAAAGAAGGAATGTAATAATGTGAGATTTTACAATCCAGTTTGTACATGTCCTGAGGTTCTCAAATAATTTAATACATTCCATATAGGCACATTGCATGGACAATTATGCTTTTATAGTCTGATTTCTTGAGAAAAACAGTTACTACATATTAAATGTGTTATGTTGATGTTCAAACTAGTCATAAATATGCAGAAGAAAAGTATTTGCAATTGAAGGAAGTTAATTTGTAAATAAGATGCTGTAGTGAGGGGGAGGAAATGTACCCGACATTGTCCACATCCTAAGGGCAACTTTAGTTCACCTGCCTCAGGCTGTGTGGAGATGGTCAGTATCCAAACACCAAGCTGAGGTTTTACCTCTCCCTGCAATGGGTCTGTCCACATTACCATGCATTTCTCTTGGTGGGGGATGCATTACCACCTGTCCCTTGTAGGCAGCTTTTTGCAGAAAACTATCTTTGATCACAAACCCATCAGGTAGTAGACAGCACATCACATCCCAGAGGTCCTGTGGGAAAGGGAGCTGCTACAAGTCCTCTGAGCAGACTGTCAAAATAACTTGTTGGAATGCCTCTTCACCAGAACTTACAAAGAACTATGGAGATACAGCTCAGCGTCTGTAAGAAAGGTCCTTCTCACCAGGTTCTTCATACATGCCCAGAGCCTTGTCCATCTGCACATTGAGGTAGCTGTGGTAGGGAAGAGTCCACAGTCCATCTTCTGTCCCTTTGCAAAGGTCTGCAGAGAGATGCAATGGTTTTTGTCAAAGTTCATCCTGAGCAGCTCCATGAAGCAGGGCTCTGTGCAACACAGATTGAGACTAACATCCACTGCATCTTGAAAACCATAGGCTCAGTAAACGATGCACCTTTAGTCTGCCCAATGCTCACTGGTCTTCCAGTACTTGGGTTGTCCTCAACTGAGTGTTACACACTGGCAGAAAATCCCAGACTATGTGTTCAGGGATGCACTAAAGCTCAGGGTAGCTGCTTCAGAGGTGCAATGGGGAAGGGTCACTGACTAAAGCCTTTAAGACATAATATAGCAAGAAGCTAGAAACTGCAGAACCTAACAAGGAATGTACAATGTCAACGTCAAGATTATTGAAATTATACTGAGACATCTCAGAGTGAATATCATGCATTGAGAAAAATGCATTTTTATTGTACCTCATAAATTTTCAAATTGAAGTGGTTTTATGTTGTAAATATGAAGACTATCATAATTGTATGGAGACACCTGAGAGTGTAGTATGATGATTGATGGTAAGTCGAATTATGTTGCGAATTCTGTGATTTCTCATTGAAAATGGTTTGAGTCATATTCTCACATACTTCATGAATAAAGTATATAATCAGGAAGAAGAGGAATGGTATACGTAAATATTTTGAAATTATATGAAAACTAATAACATTTAATGTTTGCTTATAAGGAAAAATGCACATTTTAAAAGATCAGCTTAACTGTGTGTGTGTGTGTGTGTGTGTGTGTGTGTGAGAGAGAGAGAGAGAGAGAGATGTAGCTTTTAATAACTTTTTAATCAAACCTGTCAAGAAAGGTATCAGTTGATCCTCGACATTTGATCCAAGGCAGCATCTGCTATTGCTACTGTAACAAAAGAGATTCCTTTCACTGCATGAGTTCTTGAGTTCTCTTTAAACAGAAAATCAAGGATGGACTTTCCTGAGTTGAGCTTTAGGTACTATTGTTTCTGATATGACATTGCTGTACGGTAGGTTGACTAGTGAGTCTGGCTGTGTTGTGTCTTCCTGTTGTCGTCTCTCACAGAGGTAACAGCGGATTGTGCTTTTTGGGTTGTGGCCTGGAATTGCACAAAACGGAACAGGAGCACTTGTACAGAGATTTTAAAAGGAATGGATGCCCAAAAAACACAATCCACCGTTACCTCATTCATCAGCCTGCTGTACGGCAAGGACATTTCAGAGATGATCACAAGACTACTCAGACCCTGAGGTATCAGTGTAGCCCACAAACCAACAACCACCCTGCAACATAACAAAGTGTGAAGCTGGATGAACACAGCAGGCCAAGCAGCATCTCATGTGCTCCTGAGATTCTGCTTGGCCTGCTGTGTTCATCCAGCTTCACACTTTGTTATCTTGGATTCTCCAGCATCTGCAGTTCCCATTATCTCTAACCACCCTGCAACAGCTACTGATGAACATAAAGGATTCCATACCCACAACCAATAAAACTAACGTAATAAATAAAATACCATGCAAGGACTGTGAGAAACATTACATAGGCCAACTGGAAGAAAACTGAGAATAAGGATACGTGAACACTAACTAGCTACCAAGAGACACGACCAATTTTCACTGGTCTCAGTACGCATGGACAAAGAAGGGCACGAATTCGACTGGGACAACACATCTATAATAGCACAAGCCAACCAGAGAAATGTCAGGGAATTCCTGGAGGCCTGGCATTCCAATGGAGCTCCATCAACAAGCATGTTGAACTGGACCCGACATAGAAACCACTGAGACACAGAACCAGCTGTAATGCTAACCAGCCCAGCAAACCGAAGCATATAAATAACAAGCGGGACAGAACGCCAACATCTCTGATGAAGCATTGGTGCTCTGTCCCCTTGTTATTTATATGCCTCAGTTTGCTGCGATTGTTGGCAACACTTCTGGTTCTGTTTCTCAGTGGTTTGTATATTGGGTCCAGTTCAATGTGTTATCTAACAAGGTGTCGGAATGTCTGCAATCAAACCTACTGACTGGGCGAGCAAATCTACAACCTCATCCACAACCTGAGCTACAAATCTTCTCAAAAACTTTAAATGACTGGTTTATCGTTTGATCAAAGCCTGGCAATTAATTTTCAAGCAGCTTTAACGGGTGCATTCTCCGTAGCAACACCTCTGCCAGTCAGAGTAAGCTTGCCAACCAATCAACACTGTCTTATACAGTGTTAAATATTCTTAGCAATAAGTAGAGAATTGACCTAAGTACTGTGTTGGAACTGGAAATTAAGGTCAGCAAGCTGTCACGGATAATTGTACAGGAAAAGAATCATTGAGTTGAATTGTAGGTCAGTCAAAATAGGAGGAAAAAACTTGCATTTGTATGATGCCTTTCACATCACTGGATTCATGAAAGTATTACAGGTAACATCTGCTATTGCTACTGTAACAAAAGAGATTTCTTTCGCTGCATGAGTTCTGCTTAAACAGAAAATTGGTAATGGGCTTTTCTGAGTTTAGCCCAATGGGGTTCTGTCCATTTCCTAGACATGAAAGTTAGACACATTTCGTTGTGTTACCATTCCATAAATAATGAACCTCTTCTGAAAGGCAATGTAGAAAAACTGGCAGGGATAGGTACTCACAAAAGGCAACGTGGTACTCACTATATGGTCTGATTTTGTTTTTGTGATTTTGATTGAATGAAATAAAGCACTTTTATACAAAAGAAGAAGAGAGGCAGGTAACAGGAAATTATTTTGTTCAACCATCTATCGTTGGGAAAATGCTGCAATCTATTATACAGCACTTGTAAGAAGACATTTAGAAAATTATAACATAATCAAGCATGGTTTTGTGAAAAAAAATTCTATTGGGACATTTCTTAAACTTCATTCAGGATGTATCAGGCTGCGTGGATAAAGGCAACCCAATTGATGCATTGTATTTGGATTTCCAAATAGCATTCAATAAGGTACTGAGTAAAAGGTTACTGCACAATATGAAAACTCATGATGCCAGTGTAGTGCATTAGCATGGAGAGAGGATTGGCAAACAAACATGAATCACAAGACATCAGCATGCACCCACAGCTAGTGATTGGTGGACAATTGGAATTTTGGCCTTTATCACAAGGAGGGTGGTATATTAAAGTGCAAAGTCTTGTCACATTATTAGTATTAATGAGACCACTCTTAAAGTATTGCAAATAGATTTGGTCCTTGATTTTAAGGGGGAATATACATTGCCATGATCCCAGCCGATGGTTGTACTGGACAAGTCAAATCTCAGAGTGGAGCCTGGCTGATTGGCCTTGGCGATCAATCACGGAATAAACTCACGCATTAATTTTAATAGAAACATAATTCAATCGCACAAAAGCAGAACTGCATTTGGGAAAAGGAAAAAATCAGTCAGAGCAGGCAGAAATAAGACAGAGAACAAGGTAGGACTGATATGTTAAACTGCATTTATTTCAATGCAAGAGGCCTACCAGGTAAGGCAGATCAACTCAGGACGTGGCTGGGAACATGAGACTGGAATATCATAGCAATTACAGAGATGGGCAGGACTGGCAGCTTAATGTTCCAGGGTATAGGTGCTATGGGAAGGATAGAAAGGGGGGCAAGCGGGGAGGGGGAGTGGCGATGTTGATTAGGGATATTATTACAGCTGTACTTAGAGAGGATATTCCTGAGAAAATGTCCAGGGAAGTTATTTGGGTGGGACTGAGAAATTAGAAAGTGATGACCACCTTATTGGGATTGTACTATAGACTTTCCAATAGTCAGTGGGAACCTGAGAATCAAATATATAAGGAGATTCAGATATCTGTAAGAATAATAGGGTGGTTATGGTAGGGATTTTAACTTTCTTACCATAAACTGGGACTGCCATAGTGTTACAGGCTTAGATGGAGAAGAATTTCTTGAGTGTGCACAAGAAAACTCTTTATTTCAGTACGTGGATGTAACTAATAGAGAAGGTACAAAACTCAGACCTGCTCTTGGGAAATAAGACAGGGTAGGTGATGGAGTTGTCAGTGGGGGAGCACTTTGGGGCCAGTGACCAGAATCCTATTAGTTTTAAAATAGCAATGGAAAAGGATAGGCTGGATCTAAAAGTTAAAGTTCTAAATTGGACAAAGGCCAATTTCGATGGTATTAGGCATTCAAAAGTTGATTGGGGGGCTATGTTCACAGGTAAAGGGTCGGCTGGAAAATGGGAAGCATTTAAAAATGAGAACGAGTGTGCAGAGACAGTATGTTCCTGTAAGGGCGATGGGCAAGGCTGGTAAGTGTAGGGAATGCTGGGTGACTAGGGAAACTAAGGTTTTGGTTAAGAACAAGAAGGAAGTATGTGTCAGCGATAGACAGCAGGGATCGGGTGAATCCCTAAAAGAGTATAAAGGCAGTAGGAGAAGTCAGAAAGAGAAATCAGGAGGGCAAAAAGGAGACATGAGATAGCTACAGCAAGTAGGGTTAAGGAGAATTCAATGGGTTTCTACAAATACATTAAGGATAAAAGGGTAACGAGGGAGAGAATTAGGCCCCTTAAAGGTCAGCAAGGCTGTCTATGTTTGGAACCACAGGAGATGGGAGAGATACGAAATGAATATTTTGCATTGGCGTTTAATGTGGAGAAGGATATGGAAGATATAGAATGTGGGGAAATATGTCCACATCACAGAGGGTGATCACGCTGGAAGTCTTAACATGCATAAGAGTAGATAAATCCCCAAGACCTGGTCAGCTATAGCCTAGAAGTCTGTGGGAAGCTAGGGAAGTGATTGCTGGGTCCCTTGCTCAGATATTTGTATCATCAATAGCCACAGGTGAGATGTTAGTAGGCTGGGGGTTGATTAACATTGTACCACTATTTAACAAAGGTGGTAGGGAAAAGCCAGGGAACTATAGACCGGTGGGCCTGATAGCAGGGTTATTGGAGAGAATCCTGAGGGACGGGATTTACATGCCTTTGGAAAGGCAAGGACTGATTAGGAATGATCACAAGGCTTTGTGTGTGGCAAATCTTGTGTCTTAGTAAATTGATGGAGTTTTTTGAAGAAGCAACAAAGAGGATTGATGATGGAAGAGCAGTAGACATGATCTATATGTACTTCAGAAGGTTGTTTGACAAGGTTCCTCATGGCAGACTGGTTAGCAAGGTTAGATCACATGGAATACAGTAAGAACTAGCCTTTTGGGTAATGAACTGGCTCAAAGATAGAAGACAAAGGGTATTGGTGGTGGGTTACTTCGCAGACTGGAGACCTGTCACCAGCCGTGTGCCACGAGGATCGGTTCTGGGTCCACTGCTTTTTATTATTTGTATAAATGATTTGGATATGAGCATAGGAGGTATGGTTGGGAAGTTTGCACGTGACACCAAAATTGGAGGAGTAGTTGACAGTGAAGGTTACCTCAGAGTACAATGGGATCTTGATCAGATGGGCCAATAGGCCTAGGAATGGCAGGTGGAGTTCAATTTAGATAAATGTGAGGTGCTGCATTTTGATAAGGTAAATCAGGACAGGGCTTATGCACTTAATGGTAAGGTCCTGTGGAGTGTCTTGGAGCACAGGTTCATAGATCCTTGAAAGTGGAGTCGCAGATAGAGTAGTGAAGCAGGTATTTGGTATGCTTGCTTTTATTGGGCAGTGCACTGCGTGTAGGAGTTGGGAAGTCATGTTGCAGCTGTGCAGGCCATTGGTTAGGCCACTGTTGGAGTGTTGCGTGAAATTCTGATCTCCCTCTTGTAGGTAGAATATTGTGAAACTTGGAAGGTTTTATGCAGATGTTGCCAGGTTTGGAGGGTTTGAGCTATGGGGAAAGGCTCAATAGACTGGGGCTATTTTCCTGACACAGTCGAGGCTGAGGGTTGACATCATGGAGATTCATAAAATCAGCAGGGCCACTGATAGGGTAAATAGGCAAGGTCTTTCCCCCAGGGTGGGGGATTCCAAAACTAGAAGATATAGGTTTAAGGTGAGAGGGGGAATGATTTAAAAAGGTCCTACGGAGCAACTTTTTCACACGGAGGTTGGCGCTTGTATGGAATGAGCTGCCAGAGGAAGTGGTGGAGTCTGGTACAATTACAACATTTAAAAGGTATCTGGATGGGTATAGGAATAGGAAGGATTTAGAAGGATATGGGCCAAATGCTGGTAAATGTGATTAGATTAATTTAGGATATGTGATCGGCATAGACGATTGGACCAAAGGGTCTGTGCCTGTGCCCTATATCTCTACGACTCTATGAAATCATTTTCAGTGATTTGGTTATTTCATCACTCAACCATTAGGGTAGAATGTTTCTATATCATCCTATGACAATATGTTTATATACTAAATCCCATTACAAATGTTTGAGACAAAGTTTCTATTATGAATGTTGACTAAGAGGTTTACAGGAATGAACGTTTGTGCACATGAAGTGCACCTCAAATACAGGATTTTTAATGACGGGATTGTTCTATAAAGACCATGAGGGCTATTGGTTATGCTTAAAGGGAAATTTTCCCTGAATGAGAGAAGTGGGAAAAGAAACACACACAGGCAAAACTGTACCTTTCCAGGACTTAATACCACCTTTCCTGTGGGAAGGTTCACCAGGCTGCTAAACCAAGCGTGCTCTTACTATTTTGTAACTCAGCAATATTAGCAAACAAGTCATCTTCCTGACACTTCAAGATAAGCAGTTGTTCTTCTATTGGCTTGCCATGTTGAAGCATTGAGCTATATTGCTCTCTGTAATACAATGATTTCAACATTGGGAGCCATTGTGCTGTTGGGTTCAGTGTTCAAAGAGGGGCTAATAATAGTGAGCAGTCTGCTTCTGGCTGTGTGTGTGTGTGTGTTTGTGTGTGTGTGTGTGTGTGCGCGCGTGTGTGTGCACGAGTGTGTTCAAAATGGACAAATCATAGCATCTGTATCTCAGGCTGACTGGATCCTGACCTACATTTTGAGACCTCACCGATCCTGTTAATGCCTTATGTTAAGCATACACACAGCTGAACAGATGGGTCATATGTAGTAAGGGAGAGAAAGCAAAGTGTGGACAGAGGCAAAGAGGATAGATCTGAATAGAAGGCTCCAACCACTCAATATATTCAGAAAGGGCTTTGCCTACATCCACCTCAGCTAATAGCAATAATTGAATTGATCGCTGAATTGTGTCCCTACATCCACAGAGCATAGTATGGCGCTGATGGCAGTCCTCAAGGTCATTCGCGCCTTCAATTGCTGCCCTTCCTTCCATGCTGGAATGGGAATTGCCCCCTTCATTGTGCATTCGCACGGTCATTGTAACGCTTCACTGTCCTGAGAGTGCTGCTGCATTTCCAATGGCACAGACGTTGTCTGTACACACTCGAGTCTCACGGGCACTGCATCACAATAGGGAGATATACCAGGGGGTGCTCCCCTTCTCAGTATGGGAGATGGTGGTGTGGTGGTAATGTCCCTGCCCTAAGGATACTCTGGGACCTGGTTCAAATCCTGCCAAGGCAACTGGAGAAATTTAAGTTTAATTAATTAATGAAAGATTTAAAAGCTAAAAGTCAGTGGGGACCATGAAACAAATACCAATGTTAAAAAAAACCCTAGTTCTTCATTATCCTTTAGGAAAGGAGGATAATCTGCAAACCTGTCTGACCTACAAGAGACTCCAGCCCTTCAATAATGTGGTTGACTTTGAAATGATCTAACAAGCCATTCAGTTCGAAAAGCAATCAGCACTAGGTAGCAAATACTGACATTCACCTTTCAGGAAAGAATTAAAAAAGACACTATCAACAAACACGCACAGAGTATCCTATCAGTGATTGGTTACTGTCCTGTTGGCACCCACAATACTATTATCCTGCACCAAGCTGTTGTTCCCACTATCTTTGAGCCAACAGAAGATGGCACCTTGGTGACAGGGATTATCTATTCAACATGACGACCCTCTGCCACCATACCATCACATGTAACCAACCCTTCTTCAATGTGAGCCATTCTGTGACTGAGAACATCATGAAGCGAAGCACCAGTGATCCTAATCAATGGTTCTGGCAGCTGGGTAGAATGGAATGGAGATGTTGGGGGAGAGCCATCCAGTGCTTCTTGAAGTCTGCCTCCAAACTGAGGGAAGTTAGCTATGGTTCTAGCCAGGCTGAGCGTGCTTTCCTTGTTAGCACTGCCCTGAATAAACACTGAAAGAAGTGGAAGAGGAAGGGGTAGCTCATTTGAGAAATCAACACATTTATAAACCATTACAGCAGCCTCTTGGCCACAATCCTGAGATAAATAGAGGAAACAAACAGGAGACTGGAGAAGCACAGCAGGCTAGGCAGCATCTGGAGGAAAGGAGCAGTTACCATTTTGGGTATTACCCTTCTTCAGGAGTGGATATGGGGTTAGGGGGAGCTGCAGATAAAGAGGGGGCAGTGAGTAGCGGAATGGTGGTGATAGGTGGACACTGGTAGCAGGTACTAGTTGGGTGGTTGATGGGAGAGATGAATCCAGTTGGTGACTGAAGGGAGGGTCAGTGGGTGGAATGTGAGGGAGGAGGTGGGGCTGGAAAGTGGGCCGGGTGATGGGTGGGAAAGTTTATTTGAAACTCAATGTTGAGTCCTCTAGGCTGTAGGGTGCTCAGGAAATGTGAAGATAAGATGTTGTTCCTTAAATTTGCATTCTGAGTCGCTGTGACACTGGAGGAGGCTGAGGACGTAAATGTTGGAGGGGGATTGGGACGGGGAGTTGAAATGGGCGGTGACCGGGAGGTTAGGTTGGCTGTTATGGGCCAGGCGAAGATGCTCGGCGAAATGGTCACCTCGTCCACGTTTGGCCTCACCGACGTAGAGAAGACCACATCAGGAGCACCAGATGCAATAGACTGGGTTGGAGGAGGTGCAGGTGAAGCTGTGTCTCACCTGGAAGGGTTGTTTAGTGCCCTGGATGAAGGTGAGGGATGTGTTATCTGGGCAAGTGTTATATTTTTTAGAGTAACAGGGGAAGGTACCCAGCGGGTTGGAGTGGTTGGTGGGGAGTGTGGTGCAAAGTAAGGAGTGGCAAAGGGTACAGTGCTTGTGAAAGGCAGTAATCCCCAAAATATTAACTGCTCCTTTCCTCCAGATGCTGCCTGGCTTGCTGTGTTCTTCCAGCCTCCTGTTTGTCTACATTGGATTCCAGCATCTGCAGTTTCTTTTTGTTTTTAACCTGTAATAAATAAGCTGCTGAAAGAAAATTCCAAAACAATTTTATCCAAGAAGCCGTTGAAAAACTAAACAATACGGGAGAAGTGTTAATGGTGAACAAGGAAATAGCTAAACAATTAACCAACTACTTCAGTTCACAAAAGAAGATAAGTAACCTCCCAGGCATGCTTAGGAAGCAAGAATCCACTGGGGAGGTTAGGATCAGTTAAATGAAAATGCTGGGGAAATTAATGGAACTGAAAGCTAATAATGCTCCAGGGCCTGCCAACCTACAGAGTTTGGGACAGAACATCATTTGGGAGCTAATCAGAAGCATACCATGAAGCTGTCAGTATCTGTATGGGGTTTGAAGGCTTAAACTTGGACTGGAAAATGGCTCATTTAGCACCCCTGTTTAAGAAAGAGGTGAAGCAGAAGACAGGAAACTATAGGCTGGTTAGCCCGTCCTTGGTTAGATTTTAGATGCTACTATGAAGGATGAGACTGCAGAATACTTGGAATTGGAAGGTAAAACAAGGCTGAGTAAGCATAGCTTTGTCAAGTGGAGGTCATGCCTGACAAATATGTTACAATTTTTTGAGGATGTAAAGAATGAGTTAGACAAAGGAGAGCCAGTAGATGTGATCTATTTGGATTTCCAGAAGGCCTTTGAAAAGGTGCCACACAGGAAGCTGCTAAATACGATAAGGTACAGGCATAGATAGAGAATTGGCTGACTGGCAGAAGGCAGAGAGTGGGGATAAAGTGCTCTTTTTCAGATTGGCAGCAGGCGACTAGTGGGGGTACAGAGCGGTCCCCGTTGGGATCACAACTATTCACATTACATGTTAATACTCTAGACAAAGGAGCAGAGGGCATTGTTGCTATTTATGCAGATGACACAATGATTGTTGAGGGACAGGTCGTGTTGAGGAAGTGGGGAGGCTTCTGAGGGACTTGAACAGGTTGGGAGAATAGGAAAAGAAATGGCCAATTAAATACAATGTGGGCAAGTGGGAGGCTAAGCTCTTTGTTCAGAAGAATAGAGGTGTAGACTATTTTCTAGATGGGAAAAGGCTCTGGAAATCTGAAGCACAAAAAGACTTGGGAATCTTAGTTCAGGATTCTCTTAATGTTAACTTGGCAGTTCATTTGATAGTCAGGAAGGCAAATGCAATGTAAACATTCATTTTGAGAGGGCTAGAGTACAACAACAGGAATGTACTACTGAGGCTGTGTAGACTCTAATCAGACTGCTTTTGGAATATTGTAAACAGTTCTGTGCCCTGTATCAAAGGAAGGATGTGCTGCATTAGAGGGAGTCCAGAGGAGGTTTGCAAGAATGATCCCAGGCATGTCGGGCTTGTCCTTTATGAAGTGGTTGAGGATCCTGGGTCTGTAAGTATAGAATCCCTACAGTGTGGAAGCAGGCCATTTTGCCCATCGAGTCCTCACTGACCCTCCGAAGAGCATCCTACCCAGATCCAACCCCCTTCCTTATCCATATAACACTGCATTTCCCATGGCTAATCCACCTAGCCCACACGTCCCGGACAGTATGGGTCAATTTAGCATGGCCAATCCACCTAAACGGCACATCTTTGCACTGTGGGAAAAGAAACGAAACCACCCAGAGGAAACCTGCACAGACATGGGGAGCACATGCAAAATCCACACAAACAGTCACCCGTGGGCAGCATTGAACCCAGGCCCCTGGCACAATAAGGCAACAGTCCTAATCTCTAAGTCATCATGCCATGCCCTCAACGGAGTTCAGTGGGATGGGGGCTGGAGTCTGATTGTAATACATAGAATACTGAGCAGCCTAGATAGAGTGGACGTAGAGAAGACGTTTCCACTAGTAGGAGAGACTAGGACCTGAGGGCACAGCCTCAGAGCGAAGGGACAACCCTTTATCAGTGAGATGAGGAAGAACTTCTTCAGCCAGAGGGTGGTGAATCTGTGGAACTCATTGTGGCTGTGGAGGCCAAGTCATTGAGTGTATTTAAGATCGAGATAGATAGGGTCTTGTTTGGTAAGAGGATCAAAGGTTATGAGGATTAGGCAGGAGAATATGGTTGGGAAATATATCGGCCATGATGGAGCAGTGTCAATGGGCAGAATGGTCTAATTCTGTTCCTGCATCTTATAATGCTATGGTATTGGTCTGAATGTACCTGACTCCCTCAGCAGGCGTTCTTCAGTGCTGTGCATCTGAATGCCACAGCTTCCTGATCTGTAAAACACAGAGGGAAATGGTGTTTTCTCCGCAGAACTCTTTCCCATTCCTACCTCAATCTGAACCTGAAAATCCAGCTCACGGAGGTCATGAGGCCAGCTTTCAGGTCTATTTTCATGAGTAAGCATTAGCTTTTCATACACTCTTGAAAAATGTACCACCTTGCCAGTACAATTTGAGGCTGCCTGTATCAGAGTCACTACTTATTTTTGTGTACAGTCTGACTGGACTCCGGGCCATCATGAAAAGAAAATTCCAGACCCCACTGCAAATGAACTAATGTGTCTTTGACCTTGAGATGGGCTGCAGTTTGGATCGGTCTGCCCTATATGGCTTTACTGTGTTCAGCAATCAGCCTGAGGCAGTCAGAATGCAGAGTTCCAGCTGCCTGCTGCCAGGGAAATCTTCAGCCGAGCTGAATGAGTGCTCAGCTGCAGAGGAGCTGCAGCTCAGATGGTGGTGACGTTTCTCAGGACAGTGTCACATCCGTGATGCCCATCTGCTGCATTCAAGTAACTTTAGAATGTGTCACATCGGCAGTCGTGACATTAATACCTGTGTCACTTCCAGGTAATCTCATGGCCCAGAATGGCCAGCTTTCAGAGTTTCCCATCCCCTCAGGCAGCCAGTCACTGTGCTTCCTTTCTCATTGTGGAACCATGTGCACATCTTGAGAAGAAACACTAGACATAACACACAGACTCATTTGTATTCCAGGCTATTTGAAGGAAATAACATTTGGTTTAATCAGTGTGTGAGAATGAGCAAAACTGAAACACTGCAATGCTACCAATGGATTTTGCTGTACCATTCTGCCCATTGACACTGCTCCATCATGGCCGATATATTTCCCAACCATATTCTCCTGCCTAATCCTCATAACCTTTGATCCTCTTACCAAACAAGACCCTATCTATCTCGATCTTAAATACACTCAATGACTTGGCCTCCAAGTCACTGAGTCATAGAGCTGTACAGCATTGAAACAGACCCTTTGGTCCAACTCGCCCATGCCGACCAGATAGCCCAAAGTAATATAGTCCCATTTGCCAGCATTTGGCCCATATCCTTCTAAATCCATCCTATTCTTATGCCCATCCAGATGTCTTAAATGTTGTAACTGTACCAGTTTTCACTTCCTCTGTCAGTTCATTCCATACATACATCACCCTCTGTGAGACAAAGATACCCCTTAGGCCCCTTTTAAATCTTAGCTCTCTCACTTTAAACCTATGCCCTTTAGTTTTAGAGTCCCCTACCCTGGGGAAAAGACCCTGTCTATTTACCCTATCCATGCCCCTCATAATTTTATAAACCTCTATAAAGTCACCCTACAGCCTCCAAAACTCCAGGCAAATTACCCCAGCCTAATCAGTCTTTCCCTATAGTTCAAGCCCTCCAAGCCTGGCAACATCTTTGTAAATCGTTTCTGAACCCTTTCAAGTTTCACAACATCCTTCCTGTAGCAGGAAGGCCAGATTGCAAACAGTATTCCTAAAGTGGCCGAACTTGCACCTGCACCATGACTTCCTAACTCCCATACTCAATGCACTGACCTATAAAGATATGTGTACGAAACGCTTTCTTCACTATCCTGTCTACTTGTGATTTTACTTTCAAGTAACTATGGACCTACACTCCAAAGGTCTCTTTGTTCAGCAACACTCCCTAGGAATGTTACCATGAAGTGCATAAATCCTGCCCTGATTTGCCTTTCCAAAATGCAGAACCTCACATTTATCTAAATTAAATTCCATCTGCCACCCCTTAGCCTATTGGCTCATCTGATCAAAATCCCATTGTACTCTGAGAGAACCTTTTTCACTGTCGACTACACCTCCAATTTTGATGTCATCTGCAAACTTCCCAAGCATACCTCCCACATTCACACCCAAATCATCCATATAAATGACAAAAAGCAGTGGTCCCAGCACCGATCCTTGAGGCACAGACCTCCAGTCTACAAAGCAACCCACCAAGCCACCACCACCGTCTGTCTCTTACCTTCGAGCCACTTCTGTATCCAAATGGCTAGTTCTCCCTGTATTCCATGCGACCTAACTTTGCTAACCAGTCTACCGTGAGAAACCTTGTCAAATGCCTTACTGAAGTCTTTATAGATCATGTCTACTGCCCTGCCCTCATCAATCCTCTTTGTCACTTCTTCCAAAAACTCAAGTTAGTAACACACAATTTCCCACACGCAAAGCCATGTTGACGATCCCTAATCAGTCCTTGCCTTTCCAAATACATGTAAATTCTGTCCCTCAAGATCCCCTCCAAAAACTTGCCCACCACAATGCCAGGATCACTGACAATAGTGCCCTGGCTTTTCCTTAACACCATTCTTAAATAGTGGCACCACGTTGTCCAACCTCCAGTCTTCCAGCACCTCACCTGTGGCTATCAATGATACAAATATCTCAGCAAGGGCCCAGCGATTACTTTCATAGCTTACCATAGAGTTCCAGCGTACACCTGATCAGGTTCTGGGGTTTTATCCACCTTTATGCGTTTGAAGACATCCAGAGGCTCCTCCTCTGTAATATGGACATTTTCCAAGATGTCGCTGTTTATTTCCCCACGTTCCTGGAGATAGTGTTTTATTAGGGAAGTGAATTGGTTATAATTACAGATGAATCATAGAATCCCTACAGCGTGGAAACAGGCCATTCACCCCAACAAGTCTACCATGCCTCTCCAAATGCATCCCACTGAGACCCATTCCCCTACCCCTGCATTTCCCACAGCTAACCCACCCAACCTACAAATCCCTGGACACTATGAGTAATTTAACATGACCTATCCACCGAGCCTGCACATCTTTGGACTTTGGGAGGGAACTGGAGCACCCAGAGGAAACCCAGGCAGACATGGGGAGAACATGCAAACTCCACGCAGACAGTTGCCTGAGGGCGGAATCGAATTCTGCATTCAGTGTTTCAGGCTTTAACTTAATGTATTCTCTCTTACAGTCTGTTGTACAACAATTGGGAAGCATTTTATCCACTGTGCTAACAGGTGCTTTGGGAGCAGTAGTCCCTGTATGCTGTAGGCGTTAAAGAGTCCCAGAGGTGGATAAAAAAGCGAAGCTAAAGTGCTGGTTTAGTCCATTGGAAGACAACATCTGGAGTTGATGTTGGGATATGAACAGACACCTGGAGGATCATTAATGGCTAAGTTCTATCTTAATTGCCTACTAGTGTTCATTAAGGAGGCTGCATGGTATTTTACCATTTGACCTATTATCCTGTTCTCGGCAGTGTGCTCTGGGAATAAACTAGTTGCTGCCGAGGATTTTGAGCACCACTGCCCATCCCCTTTTACTTTTCCCTTGCTGCAGAAGGATTGAAAAGGACTTTTTGAAAAGCACACTGAGGAACTTTGTCAGCAATACCTTGTTCAGAAATTCTCCGAAAATGTGTACTGTGTTACATGAGCTGATAGGAGTTACGAGGATGCAGGGGCCTAGTTCGAGGCACTGGCTGGGATCTGCAGAAAGAATGGGAGGGGAACACGAGCCCAGAAACAGTACAACAAGACACTGCAGTGGAGAGGACCCCAGAGGATGCACTATTTCATCCGCAAGAATGGCCAAATAAAAACCGAAAGAACTGTGGATGCTGTAAATCAGGAACAAAAGCAGGAGTTGCTGGAAAAGCTCAGCAGGTCTGGCAGCATCTGTGAAGAAAAATATCACAGTTAATATTTTGGGTCCAGTGGCCCTTCCTCAGAACTGTTGCTACCAGACCTGCTGAGCTTTTCCAGAAACTTCTGTTTTTGTGCCCAAATAAAACTTTGCAGAGAACAGTCTTCTCTCTGACCCCCCAAGAACAAAGGCAAGTAATCAGTCAGGCATCCAAAATTCAGATTTTTGACGTTGAGAAACACTCACCCAAATTGAGTCAAACTTGAGATAGTGAGTTCAGAACCTCACTGCTGAATGGCATGAAACATATTTCTGTGTGTTTACATCTCATTAAGACCCTTCTTCAGAAAACAAATGTCTGATAAATATCTTAACTGCCTTATTGTGGCCTTGCTCTGACTGAGAAGGCATAAGAGAAGTGTCAGTTAAGACAAGCCCCTGCAACATTGAGTAACATCAAGAGACTGTCAAATGATATCCTGAGGGTCAAGCACAGGATCTATCTGGGAGGTTCAGCTCAATGTTGAGAACCAGGCTCTACAGACTTTGCTTCAATTGCATGCACATGTCAGAATACAAAGCCACAGGCGATTGGTGATGTCCTGGTTCATTATCTCAGAGCTTTGCCTGCTGTAGAACTGGCAGCGATCCCATTCTAATGGTTAGCAAGGGCGCTATTTCAGTGTGCGATGGAGATCTTAGTTCTGTGGAGTTTAAAACATTAAAAGCTGATATGGGCTTTCTGATATTTTGTAATCCAAAACTGAAGCAGTTCTGTATCTCGAAAAGCTTTCCTCCAACGTTTCAATTCCCAGACCTGTTGATATCCTCTCATTCTCTGGAATATTTCTGGGTTTGTTAGGCTGAATTCCATGCTTTTGTCGAGCCCTGGAAGTGTTCCTGCATTTGTAATTGCATCTTTTCTCCTGCTCACTGCAGTGCCCCCTCCTGAGCTACACTCAGTTTGCTTCTGCTGTTTTGATGTCTTGCTGTGTCTTTGAATTTGTCATTTTTCTTGTGTAACTTGGAAGTTCTCTTTAACGTTTAGTGTTGTAGCTTCTTTTACTAGTTTCCTGCTTCCACCATGCTTTGTTCTGTGATAGCATTCTAAAGAGTTATTGTTTTAGCCATGATGTCTCTGACAAGAACTGTTTTTATTTACTGGCCAGAACAATACAGAACTGTAGGCCTGTTAGCCTGGCAACAACAATTAATAAGATGCAAGAATTCTTCGGAAAAACAATCATAACATAATTAACAAAGCCAGCATGGAGATTGGAAAGAGAATAGCTCTGTGTTGGGTGTGGTGGTGGCATGATAGGGTGGGGTATGTTTGGGGATTATGTCAGGCCCGAGTGGCAGGGGAAGAGGATTGGGTCTGTTGGCCATTTTGGAGGGAATGGGGTCTGTTGGCTCTGGGGGAGAAGAAAGGGTTTAGGTCTGTTGGCAATGGGGGTGGGATAGGGGATCAGGTTTGTTGGCTGTGGGGAAAGAGGTTGGGTCTGTTGGCCGTGGGAGAGGGGATCAGGTTTGTTGGCCTTGGGGGAGGGGATCGGGTATGTTGGGCATGGGGGAGGGGATCAGGTTTGTTGGCCATGAGGGAGGGAGAAGATCTGTTTTTCCATTAAGTATCTTGGAGATATGTTCAATGTTAAAGGAAATGACTCCATTCAAGTTGTACTTTTTTGAGGTCAATTAGCTTAACTATTTCAAACACACTGAAAATGTGACTTACATTTCTGTTTAAAGTTAATGCAGTCTGTTTATGGAAATAGCCATCCAGGGTAAAAGCATAAAGTAAAGACATTGCCAAACATATTGAAGAGTAAGAGTCTGTGAAGGAAGCATCTGAAGATATAGCAAAGAAACACATCAACAACTATATTCTGAATAAAATTTTTAAAAAACTAAGGAGTGTTGTGCTCTTGTGTTGATTTAGTTTAACAAGAAACTAGTGAACTATTTTATGGCTCTTTACAGATTTACAACATGAAGTAGCTAGTGTTATTATTGGCAAAACAGGTAGCACAATTTCTTTTAGTGCAGTAATCATATTACTGCCGATTCTTCAATTTAATCATCTACCTGATTAAGTATGCAGGAAAATGATAAGGCTAAGTTGCACAGATGATTAAAGGAACTCAAGCCAATTACTGATGCCATCTCAGATTTCAGTGAAGCTTGAAGATAATAAACAAATGCTACAATTTCTGGATTTGCACATTTGTGACCTTATGTTATAAAAGCAGAAATCATTGTAATCCCCATCACAAATTTCTACAGTGCACTAAACCTAGGATTCAGAACTAAATTCACAACTAATGAGAGAATATATGTTGTCAGAAATGCGATTTTGAAATTTTAAAGTTTTAAAACCTAACAATAGCCGGAAAATGACAAAATAAATCAAAAGATCTGAAACTGTACTTTTTTCATACAAAACATGAGGCAGAAGTCAAGAAAGCTACAATAATTCAACTTGCAATGATATAACCAGAGGGGATCATTAAGGAAAGGTGCAAATAAACTCCAGAGTGTTGCGGTGCAGAGGGATCCGGGTGACCTGCTACATGTATCACAGAAAACTGGTCTGCAGGTATGTGGGTAAAAAGGAAGGCAAATGGAATTTTGGCATTTATTACTGAAGGACCAAGTGTAAAAGTAGGGAATTGTTGCTGCATTGGTACAAGGCATTAATGAGACTGCATCTGGTGTATTTTATACAGTTTTCATTGCCTTACTCGAGGGATGTAGTTGTGTTGGAGGCAGTTCAAAGGAGAGTCACAAGATTGATTCCAGAGAATGAGGGGTTTGTCTTAAGAAGATGGTTTGACCATTTAAGCTGATAGCCTCTGAAGTTTAGAAGAATGAGAGGAGAACTAATTGAAGGATATTAAATGCTAAAGAGGATTGACAAAGTCGATGTAGAGACGATGTTTCCTCATGTGGGGCAATGTAGAACAAGAGGTCACCATTTTCAGATAAGGGGTAGAGGATTTAAAACAGAGATGATGTGGAATGACTTCTCTCAAAGGGTAGTGAACCTACAGAATTTACTCGCCCAGTGTGCAGTGGATGCTGGGACATTGAGTAAATTGAAGGACAAGACAGACAGATTTTCGATTGTTAGCAGTTCTGAGGCAGGGTCACCTGACCCGAAACATTAACTCTGATTTCTCTTCACTGATTTTGAGCTGTTCCAGCAGTTTCCATTTTGTTTTTAATTAGTAATGAGTTGAAGGACTACGGAAAGCGAGCAGGGAAATGGAGTTGAGGCAGCATTGAGACGAGGCTATGATCAATTTAAATGGTGAAAAAGGCTCAAGGGGCTGAAAGGTGTCCTCCTGTTCCTAGTTTAAATGATCTTATAAATTTATAAATGTTGAAATAATAGTGCATTCAAACAGCAGTGATTTCCTGAGAACAATCCTTTTCCCTGATATCTAATATTGGGACAGGTCAGTGGTAAAATAAACACCTCAATCTTTCTGATTCTTACTGACAATAGTAGAAATGAGCATTGAAATTATTTCTAATGGGGAGATGGCAAAACGGCATCTTCCATGGCACAAAAACAGAAATTACTGGTGGAACTCAGCAGGTCTGGCAGCATGTGTGGAGAGAAAGCAGAGTTAATGTTATTAAGGACTCGATTTTATCATCCACAGTTCTTTGTTTTTCCTAACTTTCAATGCAAGAGCTCGACATTGATCTTTGATTCATTGCCAGGTCTTATAACCAGCATCTGCTGTTCTCGCTGGACTAACCCAGGCTGTTCAGGTTATAGCTTCACCACAGCAGGAGCTGCCTGTTTGAAAGCAGTGGCTCAGAGGGATAACGGTTAACCACAAAAGCACATAATAACATTGAAGCAACAGGAAGGGCTTTCCTTCATCATGCCCTATCAAAAGGTATTAATGGGAATAGCTCCTTCCGCTCTTCACTGACTCAGTTGCTGGGAGACCTTCAGAGGGAAGATGTGGTGCCAAGGGAGCAGCTCACTGGGGAAAGAGCGAATGGGGAACATTCTGACACCTGGGTATGGTGGCTCGGGTAGAGATATTAGTTCAGTAACTCCCAAAACTCCTGTGGGTGGAGCACAGTCTGATCCCAAAACTCATTGTCAGAGACTGGGTTGGCGCACAGTCTGATCCCAAGCCCACTGACAGAGCCTGTGTCGGGACACAGTCTGATCCCAAACCCACTGACAGAGCCTCTGTCGGGGCACAGTCTGATCCCAAACCCACTGACAGAGCCTGGGTCGGGGCAGAGTCTGATCTGAAGCCCACTGACAGAGCCTGGGTCGGGGCACAGTCTGATCCCAAACCCACAGTCAGAGCCTGGGTTGGGGCACAGTCTGATCCCAAACCCACAGTCTGATCCAAAGCCCACTGACAGAGCCTGGGTTGCGACACAGTCTGATCCCAAGCTCACTGACAGAGCCTGTGTCGGGGCGCCGTCTGATCCCAAACCCACTGACAGAGCCTGGGTCGGGGCACAGTCTGTTCGCAAATCCACAGTCAGAGCTGGTGTCGGAACACAGTCTGATCCCAAACCCACTGACAGAGCCTGGGTCGGGGCACAGTCTGATCCCAAACCCACTGACAGAGCCTGTGTCGGGGCACAGTCTGATCCCAAGCCCACTGACAGAGCCTGTGTCGGGACACAGTCTGATCCCAAACCCACTGACAGAGCCTCTGTCGGGGCACAGTCTGATCCCAAACCCACTGACAGAGCCTCTGTCGGGGCAGAGTCTGATCTGAAGCCCACTGACAGAGCCTGGGTCGGGGCACAGTCTGATCCCAAATCCACAGTCAGAGCCTGGGTTGGGGCACAGTCTGATCCCAAACCCACAGTCAGAGCCTGGTTCGGGGCACCGTCTGATCCCAAACCCACTGACAGAGCCTGGGTCGGGGCACAGTCTGATCCCAAACCCACTGACAGAGCCTGGGTCGGGGCACAGTCTGATCCCAAACCCACTGACAGAGCCTGGGTCGGGACACAGTCTGATCCCAAGCCCACTGACAGAGCCTGTGTCGGGACACAGTCTGATCCCAAACCCACTGACAGAGCCTGTGTCAGGGCACAGTCTGATCCCAAACCCACTGACAGAGCCTGGGTCAGGGCAGAGTCTGATCTGAAACCCACTGACAGAGCCTGGGTCGGGGCACTGTCTGATCCCAAATCCACAGTCAGAGCCTGGGTCGGGGCACAGTCTGATCCCAAACCCACTGACAGAGCCTGTGTCAGGGCACAGTCTGATCCCAAACCCACTGACAGAGCCTGGGTCGGGGCACAGTCTGATCTGAAACCCACTGACAGAGCCTCTGTCGGGGCACAGTCTGATCCCAAACCCACTGACAGAGCCTGGGTCGGGGCAGAGTCTGATCTGAAGCCCACAGTCAGAGCCTGTGTCGGGGCACAGTCTGATCCCAAACCGACTGACAGAGCCTGGGTCGGGACACAGTCTGATCCCAAGCCCACTGACAGAGCCTGTGTTGGGACACAGTCTGATCCCAAGCCCACTGACAGAGCCTGGGTAAGGGCACAGTCTGATCCCAAACCCACTGACAGAGCCTGTGTCGGGGCACAGTCTGATCCCAAGCCCACTAACAGTCCTTAGTGAGAAGAATGGCTGAGGCTTTGATGATTCCTAAAGAATTATGACATCTAACTGAGCCATAAATTGGGACATTACAAATCAATCAGATGATTAGCAATAGCAAAGATATTTCTTGAGCTTTTACTTCTCAAAGATCATAAACTTAGAGAGAGTACAATTCTACTTCACAGGAATTCTTTGAAGGGTGTCCAATTTGCAAGAAGCAGTGGGTCTAATATACTTGATTTATAGAAGACATTTAATGGTCTGCGTTTGTTGTTTCAAACAATGACAAAGCTTTATTGAAGTACAGTTGAATTAACCCATTGCTAAGCCAGTTGTCAACGCAATAGAAAGATAAGTAACTCATAAATAGGAAGCCAAATAGTAAAGGGGAGTGAAACTCTATAGGAGGGATTTCCAGGTCATCTGAGCATTGTTCAGAGACATCTGGATAGAGGCAATTTTAGTCATATCAAATGGCAGGCTTTATTGCTAGCTTACCAGATTTATAATAATTACAGGCTCTGTACAAATTGATTAAATCAGTTGGGCAGTGGCAGATGGTTATCCTTTAATGACTGGAAACCGAATTTGAAAATCCAGCCCAACATTTCAATCAAACTTGAGGAGCAAGTCCAGGGTATAAGATGTGATGGAGAGTGGTCAACAAAAGTTTAGGGGAAACCATGAATTTTCAAGCATCTACCCAGCAGAACAATCAATAACAAAACCCCCTGGAGGCTGAGGTGAATTTGCAAGAGGCTTATTTAAGTTCATGGCCCCTTTTAACGTATCTTTGTGCAACAGTGCCCATGTAGTAACACAAAGTATCAGCGTGCATTGTGCAGTCTCTGGGAAAGATTGTGAATGCAGGTCTTGGTTGTGGAAATAGCAGCTTGTGAAGCTATCAGCCCTTGCTGCAATAAGGAATAAATTGGACAGCAGAGGTGCACATTTCTGTGTCGAAAGTCAGGACATAACTCCTCTGATACTCGCCGTGAGACGTTGCAGTAAATTACATGACGGTGCATGTTTGGGGTGCTTATACACTAAAGTTTTAAAAAACTCATTTGTGGGATGTGGATGTTGTTGTTGAACCAGCATTTATTGCCTGTCCTGAGATGCCCCCTTGAGAAGGTGGTGGTGAGCTCCCTTCTTGAACTGCTGCAGTCCATGTGCTGTGGGATGATCCACAATGCCATCAGGGAGGGAATTCCAGGATTTTGGCCCAGCGACACCAAAGGAGCGACAATTTATTTCCAAGTCAGGATGGTGAGTGGGTTGGAGGGGAACTTGTAGATGGTGGTGTTCCCATGAATCTGCTGCTCTTGTCCTTCCGGATGGAAGTGGTTGTGAGTTTAGAAGGTGCTGTTGAAGTATTTTTAGTGAGTTTTTGTGGTATTCACTGCTGCTGCAGAGTGATGAAGGGAGTGGATGATTGTGGATGTCATGCCAATCAAGTGGGTTGCTTGGGCCTGGATGGAGTCAAGCTTCTTGAGTGTTATTGGGGCTGCACTCACCCAGGTGAGTGGGGAGTATTCCATCACACTCCTGACTTGTGTCTTGTAGATGGTGGTAAGGCTTTGGGCAATCAGGAGTGATTTACTTCCTACAGGATTCCAAGCCTCTGACCTGCTCGTGTAGTCACAGTATTTAGGCAAGTTGAGTTTCTGATCAATGATAATCCCCAGGATGTTAAGGGGTGAGTTTGTCACTTCTTGGTGATGGTCATAGTCTGACATTTGTGTGGTGCAAATATCACTTGCCACTTGTCAGCCCAAGCCTGGATATCGCCTAGATCTTGTTGTATTTAAATGTGGACTGTTTCAGTATCTGAGGAGTCCTGAGTACCCACTAAACAATGCAGAAAATGTTAGGATTTGTGCATCTGTTCTCAAGTGACTTGAATTAAGTAATAACTGTAATTGCAGTCATTCAATTAATCAAACTGAAAACGAAATACTGTGGAAGGTAGAAAGCTGAAATAAATCCACATAGTGGTGGAGAAACTCAGCAGGTTTCTCTGTATCCATGAAGGGTGAAGAATCATATTGTATCTGAAATGGTAACTCTCTCTCTCTCTCTCTCTCTACAGAAGCTGCCAGACTGTGCTGAGTTTCATCAGCAATTTCTGTTTCTATTTCAGCCAAAGAACCACACTGACACTGACAATTTTCTTTATACAACGGTAGAGTCAACTCTTGTTGAAGGCGTTAGTTGATTTTTGAACATGTGGTATCTGAACATGTGACATGTTCTTGAATTTTTCTTATCCTGATTGGATTCTTGCAGCTAACTATCTTCACCAGGAGCTGCTGTGCAAGAACAAGGGATAGAATTTTACAGCCCCTCCTGCTGGTGGTTTTGAAGATGGTACAGGCTGGAGTGGGAGGGCAGGGTTTGTCCAATGCAGCATGTGGGCCTGCTTCCACCTCATGGCCCAGGTTTATCTGGCCCCACTTTATGGTGGACAGAAGTGTGGCGCTGTCACCCTGTCCTTGATCCGATTAACATGAAAACACTGTGGCCAATGCTGAGTCTCATCCCAACACTGCCACATTTTTCTCCCCCAGACAGAGGGAGATCTCATCCTGGGCTGAAGTTTGTCCATCAGTTTTGATAGCACAGTGGTGTTCCAGGACGAGGTAGTGGGGGTGCTGGATGCCCCTTTTGCCCTCCGTCCAACCCTCCCTTGACTCTTTCAAACACAGCTTCTCTACTTCCTCAGCCTGAGCCTTGTCAGCCTGACCTGGCTGATTGCCTAGGCACAGCTTCGGTTCACAGTGCCCCAGCTCCTTTTCTTTAGGACCAGGCTGTCGCCACCCTTCGAATCAGGTGCTACTGGGACTACAGAGTCAGTAGACATCCAAAATTCATCAGCAGCTCAATTGCTGACATTTGTTTCCCCTGTGGGGCTCCAAGTCTCACTCTTCATTAATGAACAACCTGCTGAATGTTAAACAGCCACACAGGAATTGCCACCCTGCCACCTCTTCAGGTGTGGCTCTGGTGGGGTGAGGAAAAGTCCTGGCCAAGAATAAACTGTACTATTTCAAGTAGCTTAGGACAGCATACTTTGTATGGCTGAGGGATACGTTAAAATGGCGAGCTCAGGAATTTCCATTCTGTTGTAGGGATAAATGAGCAGATGAAAACTCACTCCCATTTGACTGAGAATGAAGACAGAAAATCCTGGCTCTCTAGTTTAATTTGAATGCACTTGTTAACTCTCCAAACACATATGCTTGAAGCACCACATTAGGATTGCCACAATTGCCACTTTTCTCTTGTTATGGTGACTTACACTTGATTCCACAGGTGACCAGAAACTCTGTATGACCTTTATCTTCAATCATTTATTTGTAAACCAGCACTCAGCATTTCAAATGCAGAGACAAACAGTAATGCTAATCCACTGTTCACAGGCACTTTACAACAATACTTAGTGGATAAAGATTAAGAAGTGGATGTTTTTTCTCTCTTCTCCCAGTCAGTTGCTTCAGATGAGATCAATTAACTCATTACACATTGGATATCAAACCTGATTTTCCTAATCTGCAATTTCCTATATCAAATAAGTCTGCATTTATAAATGATAGTGAGTAATGTCTCATAGCATTGAAAAGGTTCGGTACTAAACATAAGTTTATGAGTATTTGCAACAACATATGCATGACTTACAGGAAAGTAGATCACATTAGATCATGAGAATACATTTTGAAGGGGCCTTTGATCATAGCTAATGTCTACTAGATAATCACAGTTATGCTAACCACAATATGGACTTTTGATGTTATTGCATTGCTTAGTAATATTAATAATGGGGGCTGTGCTCTGATAAATGATTGGCTATTGGTAAGACTATGCAAATAGTGTAAGGAAAGCTATCCTTGCAGCACATTAGCTCAGTGGTTAGCCCTGTTGTTTCACAGTACCAGGAACCTGGGTTCAATTCCATCTTTGTGTGACTGTCTGTGTGGAGTTTGCACGTTCTCCCTGTGTCTGTGTGTATTTCCTCCCATAGCCCAAAAATATGCAGTCCAGTTGGATTGGCATTGCTAAAATGTCCCATAGCCATGGGAAATGCAAGGATAAAATAGGGTTGTGGGTCTGGGCCCCATTCTCTCTTTGGAGGGTTTTGTGGATTTGATGGGCCCAATGCCCACTTCCAAACCATAGGGATTTAATGATTTTTTTAAAGCATAAGCCATCTTTTCTTTTGAAATTTTGACTGAGGTTCATGGAGGCTAAACAAATTCCATTTCATGGCCTAACATCATTTATTCCAAACATTCTACTCCCATTTAATTTGCCGGTCACGTACCAAGAATCTCAACGATCTGCACCCTAAACATTTGTTCGCCAACTGCAACATCAGGAAAATTAGAAAATGGCCAATAGTCTGAAGAAATGTCCTGTATGACATTGCCACTCGTACACATTTATTGTATTTAGATAACATTTTCTCAATATACTCAGTAATTTAAGTGAAAATCAGGTATTTTGATTCCAAATAGTAACTATTAATAGATTACTAATTGTTTGTTGGACAGCTGTGTCAGAAGTTTTAAAATTTCAGTCTTTGGATGATTGGTAAAAGGAGAGCATGGAGGATCAGCCTCTGTTGAATTGTGAATAAATGATCACAGCAAACATCCATCTATTTCCAAATTGCCAGAAATAAATCCTGACCTTATAAACATTGACATTCACCTTGAGCATAATAGATGCTTGCTTATCAGAGACAGAGCTCTGGAACAATGCTAGCTGGATGCCAGTTTGTCAATAAAAATTGATTTAAGTATCTTAAGATGTTAAAACTAACTTAGCGTTTTAATGCTAGAACCTGCCTGCGGGTTAGCCGTCACAATTCTCTCCATCAGTACATCTTATGTTTTTTAAGATCCAGAGTGTACCTTGACTTAAATAGGGTTCAGTTGAATCTAATTAGATTCTTGTGGGAAAAGAACCTCTTGTTACTGTATTCAGAATTATTAGAATGAACTGTACATTCATCATTGTCTTCTGGTAGAGGATGGTGAAAGGGTTAATACTGAGGAGCTCCTTAAGCACTGCCCACAACGATGTGATCATATTGACTTGGTAGAGGATTTAAAGTCTGAAAGAAGTTTGGCCCAACATGCAGGTCCACTCATAGTCTCCAGAATAATGACTATCACAACAGTGTAACTTAACCAACAATGTAATAAGCAATAAGATATGTATTGTTTAAGAGAAAAACCTCTTCTCATTAGAATACCAAGCACTGTTTTCTCATACACCACCAGGCCAAGATGAGCCTTCAGATTATTACTCGAAAAGAGGATGTCAGCAACAATCTCACTCCCAGGTAAGCACTAATACTGACAGCGTCATACAACCAAGTGGCCTGTGGTGAGGATTGTTTAATGGAATTATGGAAGAATTTAGAGGCAGGTTTTCCTGAGTTTCATAGGCTCAGACAGACCCTGTTGACAAAAGCACAGTAGATATGAGGAAGGAAAAAGACCTTAACATGCTATCAGCATCTTAGTCATCTACCCTTGATTGCCTGAGAGATCAAATGTTTGTCTCAACCTAAAATCTTTCAAGTGATGGTATATCTACAACTCTCTAGGGTAGAGAATTCTGTAGATTCATAATCCTTTGAGTGATGTAATTTTACCTCAATTCAGTTCTAAATGATTGACCTCTTATCCTGAAACTATACAGTCATGTTTTAGATTCCCAGGTGAGTGGGAACAATCTTTCGGTATCTATTTTATGAGGACTTTTCAGAACATTTTTCTGTGTTTAACCTATTTTTCCTGATCAGCCTGTTCAGAGGTAATATTACACATCTTGGGAACAGGCGGGATTGAACCCAGGTGCAATATCTTGTCACAGCCCAGCTCCATATTACCACTGTTTCACAACAGGTCCCCTAAAATGTTTCAACAAGATTGCCTTTCATTCTTCTAAACTCCAGACACATGGGCCCAATTCACTCAGCCTGTTATTGGGAAGCCCGATCACCCAGAGGCCTGTTTAGTAAAACCTTGCTGTACCACCTTTCTGAAAAATGGAAACAAAAACAGCAAGTTGTATTCCAGATGTGGCCTCACCAAAGCCCTGCACAATTCTAACTGGGACTTAAGAAAAAGGATGGGAAACTGGCATTGAGGGTTATCCGACCAGCCATCATCTCACTGAATGGAGGAGTGGTCTTGATGGGACAAATGGCCTGCTTTTGCTCCTGCATTTTATGGTCTTATAGCAGAAAGATTTTCTTTTTGTTGTACCTTCAAAACCCTTGCAACAAAGTTCAAGAGATAACAAGGTGTAGAGCTGGATGAACACAGCAAGCCAAGCAGCATCAGAGGAGCAGAAAGGCTGACGTTTCAGGCCTAGGCCCTTCTTCAGAAAGGCCTTCCTGTTTCTCTGATGCTGCTTGGCCTGCTGTGTTCATCCAGCTCTACACCTTGTTATCTCAGGTTTTCCAGCATCTGCAGTTCCTACTATCTCTGCAACAAAGGTCAGCATGGCTTTTGCCATCCTAATTGTTTGCTGTGCCTTCTTGCTAACTTTGTGTTTCTTTGGTTTCCTCCCACAGTCCAAAGACGTGCAGGTTAGTTGGGTTGGCCACAGGAAGTTGCCCATAGGGTCCAGGGATGTGCAGGCTGGGTGGGTTAGCCATGGGTAATGCACGGTTACAGGGATGGTATAGGGAGGTGGTTCTGGGTGGGATGATCTTCGGACAGTCGATGCAGACTATTCAGATTGAATGGCCTCTATCTGAACTGCAGGGATTCTATGATTCTGTGATATAAGTATATCGAACTCTCTGTGAATGAACAGCTTTCAAAAGAATCTACTTTTCTATTCGTGAATAATTTCACATATCCCCACATTTTATTTCAACGGCCATCTTTTCTCTGACTGTCACATTCACCCAATATGGACTCACTGATTTGAATAAATGCAGTATAAATAAAATGGAGTTGAGAGTCTCTGATGAAGGGTCTAGGCCCAAAATGTCAGCTTTTGTGCTCCTGAGATGCTGCTTGGCCTGCTGTGTTCATCCAGCTCCACACTTTGTTATCTTGGATTCTCCAGCATCTGCAGTTCCCATTATCTCTGATCTGTGGGAACTGTCAGGATGGAGACTATCAGGTCCTGGGGATTTGTCACTCTTCAGTTCCATTTATTTCCCCATTATTGATGACTTACTTGAGCTAATTTTAGATAGACCTTATCCCTTATTCTCTGTTAATTTTCTTGGGACTTCTGACAAGCTCTCCTCCTTTTGTGATGTGAATATGGAAGCAAAGTAATTGTGTAGCATTTTCCCACGGTCACTGACAATATCCCCATTCTCAGCTCTCAGTCTGCCAAACAGTATTCTTAACTAGGAGATAATAGGAAGTGCCCATGCTAGAATCTGAGATAGTAAGATTTGGAGCTGGACAAACACAGCAGGCCAGGCAGCATCAGAAGAGCAGGAAAGCTGATGTTTCAGGTGTAGAGAAGGGTTCAGACCCAAAACGTTAGCCTTCCTGCTCCTCTGATACTGCTTGGCCTGCTGTGTTCATCCAGCTCTACACCTTGTTATCCTGTATTCTTAACTAGCTGCTTTCACTTTATATAACGACAACATCTCTTTTTATTGTCTTTTATGCCCCTTGAAAGTTTCCTTTCATTACCCTTTTTCAGCTGCTGTTATAAGCTGCTTTGTGGCCCTTTGTTGGTTTTAGTATTTGTCCAATTCTGTGGGATCTACACTGTTCTTTGTGTTTGTATAAGCCCTTTCTTTTAATTATATGCTTTCCCTTACCTCCTTAGATGTCCATGGCTGTTTTGTGTGAGCAGGAGCTTTCCTTCTCATGGGTTTGAACTGCTTTTGATAGCATTAAATGTTTCTTTAAACACCATCCACTGTTCCTCAGTTGTTTCATCAATTAGCAGAGCTTCCCAGTTTACTGTGGGCAGTTTCTGCCTCATCCCATCGAAGTCTGTCTTACTTCAGTACTGCTGAGAAGGTGCTGGTGTTGGATGGGGTTGACAAGGTCAGAAATCGCATCATACCAGGTTATAGTCGAACCTGAAGAAGGATTGAGGCTCCAAAAGCTTATATTTTCAAATAAACCTGTTGGGCTGTAGCCTGGTGTCATGTGATTTCTGACCTTACTTCAATGCAAAATTCTTCTGTCAGATTCTTGATCAGCTCATACAAACACTACATGAAACTCAATCTTGTCTGATCACTATTTGACAAATGGTCATGAACAACCAATTCAAGAATTAAATCAGTGTATCACTCATTTCTTGATCAAATATTGCTTGGCCCTTGTCACATCCAAGATATATTGCTGTAGGAGACTCCTAGAGCTCTAAAAAATCACAAACTTTCTGGCAGCTGCTGTTCTGTCTCTCCCACACTGTTAGGACTGTTTTTTCTGATGAAGGGTCTAGGCCCGAAACATCAGCTTTTCTGCTCCTAAGATGGTGCTTCGCCTGCTGCATTCATCCAGCTCTACACTTGGTTATCTCAGATTCTCCAGCATCTGCAGTTCCTATTACCTCTGTTAGGACTGTGTTCAGATTAAAATCCTCCATTAAAATACACTGCCTTTGCTGCATAGCTACTTAATTTCAGCATTTATGCAATCTAGCACATCCAGGAGGTCTATGTATGACACCTATTATGGTTTTTTAATTCCTTTACGGTTCCATCCATTAGGTCTCCACTGGGCGCTTTCTCTTTACTACATTCTCCCTCATAATAGAACTGATCCTGTTGCTAATCTGGAATCATACTCCATCTCTTTGCTATTTTCTCTTTCATAGAGTCATAGAATCATGCAGCATGGAAACAGGGTCTTGGATCCAACTAGTCCACATTGACTTTGCTCCCAGAATATACCAGTCCCACTTGCCTGCTTTTCTCCCATATCCCTCCAAAGCTTTTCTATCCATATACTCACCCAAATATCTTTTAAATGTTGTAACTGTACCTGATATCATCGATGTACCAGAGAAAGAGTTGTGGGTGGGGATCGGAATAGGACTGGAGAAAGGAATGTTCCACGTACCTCACAAAGAGACGGGAATAACTGGAGCCCGTGTGGGTACCCATGGCCACCCCTTTGAGAAAGTGGGAGGAGTTAAAGGAGAATTTGTTGGTGGTGGGGACGAGCTCAGCCAGGTGGAAGAGGTTGGTGGTGGGTGGGGTCGGTTCAGGCCTCCTCTTATGGAACTCTGTTAACTTTGTTAACTCTGTTTCTTCTCCACAGATGCTACCAGACCTGCCCAGCTTCTCTTTTTGCTTTGGATTCCCTGCATACACAGCTCTTTGTTTTATTTCATGACAGAAGTTTGACTTAAACTGAAGTAAAGCGACAGACGCCTGCTATTACAGGCAGTAAATCACTGCCATTACTGACAGCCTGACTGTCTATCTTCATTAACCCCCAGGCTCAATTTTATCCGCAGACCAAAAATGAACCACAGGCCTGTAATAGAGATAATGGGAACTGCAGATGCTGGAGAATTCCAAGATAATAAAATGTGAGGCTGGATGAACACAGCAGGCCAAGCAGCATCTCAGGAGCACAAAAGCTGATGTTTTGGGCCTAGACCCTTCATCAGAGAGGGGTCTCTGATGAAGGGTCTAGGCCCGAAACGTCAGCTTTTGTGCTCCTGAGATGCTGCTTGGCCTGCTGTGTTCATCCAGCCTCACATTTTATTATCACAGGCCTGTAATACTTCATACTTTCATCTCAGCAGAAGCAAGTGCGGCAGCGTATCTTTGGGTTTAAGTACATGCTACTTCTTTTGTAATAACCTTCTATTCTTGAGTGTGTTTGTAAGTATGTGTGAATGGCTGCAGCTGTGAATTCATTTAAGGTGTTGAGTGATAAATATTTAAAATTAAATAAAATTACCAGCCTAAATCTGCCTGAGGAGAACACAAATAATCTGCATCTTGGATAATAATTGATTAAAGTAATTGAACTATAGGAAGAAAGGTGTTGTTAAACAAAATCAGTGACTAAATGTCTAGCACCCACTGTGTGAATTTGTGAAAAGCAACAAGTGGACTCCTTAACATTGAAAACAATGCCACTGACATAGATAACTGATACCAAAGAGCCTTCCAATGAGGGAATGTTCCAATGCCAACTTTCAATGAAATGCATGGCACAATTACTGAACTTAATTGCTGATAATCTGTGATCAGAATAAGTGAGTAACTGGATCCAAAACGTTAACTCCTATCTCTCTCCAAAGATGCTGTCAGAGATGCCAAGCCTTTCCAGCAATTTCTGTTTTCATTTCTGATTTCCAACATCAGCAGTCCTATCATTTTTTTTGGACAAAAGTGTTTTTACATTTATCACAATTATTTATGAAAAAGTCAAATACATTGCAAGCTCTGACTGAAATATTAAGTTGAAGATTTGAATAATACTAGTGAAGGTTGGAAATGAGATTTACCAAATTGAGTGAGTTAATGTTAAAGCCTTTGGCTTCCATCTCTCACAATGGGCTGAGCAAAGTTCACAGGCATTAATGCTTTATCACTTACTGTGTAGTTGAAATTGTTTTCTATATTAGTGAATAATGACTCACCATTTAGATGAGGGAAATATCAATCATTCATATGTACATTCAGAATTGTATTTACATTGTGTTAAAACACTGATGGCTACTGGTTGCTATGTTCCTTTAACATTAACCTGCTTTCAATCTCTAAATGTACCTAATAAGCCATAAACTAATTTGATCAATTTTAAGAAACCATACTTTAAAAATGTGTTTCTTTTTTCCTTAAATCTTATTTGGCTACTTGCCACCAAACGATTGTGTTAAAGTACACAGTTCCATACAGTAGCTCTGATAAACAACTGGTTAATCCTATCTAAAGCACAATGATCTCTCAAATGTCAACCAAGCTTAGAATTTAAAGTTACATTTCAGCAGTGACTGTAAAGACTATCAGACTGACAGTCAGTTGACCATCTTTAAATAATTAAAGGTATCAGTATGGTTCAGCATATCATTAACATTTAGAAGGATTAATGATAGAATTTATTATTATCTAGTACCTCTAATGGACTGAGAACATCTCAAAGTACTTCATATCTAATTACAATATCATTCTGAAATATAGTCATATTTTTGCAACAATGACTGTCGGTTGTAACTGAGAAATGAAATAAATGAGCAGCTAACCTTTGTAATGGTGCTGGTTGAGGAGAGAATGCTACCTGGGACACCTTTCCTAGTCTTCTTTAGACAATGACAATGTAAAAGTTGATGGGGTGGAAATAATTTCCTTGAATTTCTGCTGTATTTCTCTTGCTAAAGTAAATATCTTTCTTGGCAGACAATCAGGGAGAAATCATTGATGATCCTATAATGCATTAAAATTCCACCCCAACACTTCCTAACCTTCCTCTTGCCTATAGTCTATCCTGCAATAGCTACTTGTGGTGTTTTGAGCGTCAGGAATCTGGAAAACATAGTAACATCATTGACCTTTCAAGGCTATTCTATAATATCATCTGTTCTGTGACTCAGCTTGAGCTATTCACTTTACTGTCATTTTCTTTGCTATCCTACCCCACAAATCTATCAGTCTCAGTCTTGAAAGTGTGAATTAGCCCAATCATCTGGATGAGTTCTAGAGTTCCACTGCCTTCCGTGTGGCTGATGCTTTCCTGATTTCATTATCTGAGATCTGATTTTAAGTTCATCTTCATTATTTTTCTGGGTTCTCCAACTAGAGGAACCAATTTCTCCTGTCAAAGGTCTTTATTACTTCAACATCTTGCTTGGAGCCATGTCATCATTCTGGTGAATCTGCACCTTCTAAGTTCACTTTACCTTCTGCTGCCATGATTGAATTTAATAACCCAGCTGGTGCCTGATCACTCTCTAAACAACCAGAGTTTCGCTTCCTGGTTTTGGTACTGCAATCTATTGAAGGACAAGCTGCAGATTTGGCTACATAGCACCATTGATTCCTGTGCTGTGGGAAACGGTTGATGAAATAAATGGTGGGTCTACTGTCCTGATGACATGCAGCATGACAGCTGCTAAGTACCAGCCAGGGAAACCTACAGATTGGGTAGATCATGATGAGAATTAGTATCTCAGACTGATTTGGCACCCCACTTGCCGTTTCAGACTTTGCTAATGCCATAAAAAACACACATGGCCCAGTGCCTTGTATTGGAGTGGCAGATGTTCTTCTACTGAGACAGAATATTGTTAGGCCTTTGAAGGTCAAGTCTGATACCAGTCATAGGGGCTAAAGTTGCTGTCCTTTTGGGCCGTAATATGAGTTGGGATAGAAAATAAACAGCATTGAAAAGAATCTAGTCATAGAGGGAAGAGGAAGACAACAAGCAACTGCAGTCCTTATCCTGAATAGGTGACCTAAAGATCTATCTTCAGATACAATGACATTGTATAACTCTGTCAGGACCAGTGTTTATGGCAGGTGCTCTTCAGCAAGTAGCTGGTCACAGCACTGTCCAACCAGACCTAAACCTACAGAGCAGAGCGAGGACAACTGAACTGTACGTGGAAGTAGTGAGATATGTTGTGAGGTTTGCTAGCAGTGGTGCATGTGTGAGAATAAGGTGAAGCATCTGAATGCTAGACATGAGCCCTGACTGTGAGAAATCGTTCCTAGATGAACAGTGGGAATATGCAGCATTGAGCTGTGTGTGTAGTTGTAGACGCAGTGTCTTGGAAGGTGCATTCAGTGAACTTGATGACTTGTAAAAAGTAATTGATTGCTTTCTGCCATTGCAGGCAGTTTCATGGAGTTAAATGCATGTATGATACTCTGGGGCTACCAGCTCAGAGGCCGGTTAAGGCCTTGTCTGGAGGGCCTCCCTTGGAAAGATTCCCTTTAATCTCCTTTCCAGCCAGGCTTCAAATGTTGCATCAGAGAATGTGCAGGTCCCCTCTCTCTTACCTGCTGCTCCATTGCTCAGACATCTTCTGATGCAGAAAGCCTTTAATGGCAACTTTTATTGCTGCCAGAATCCACTTGCCATTTTAAAAGGTACAGGCTGGTTTTAAGACATTTAGGCTGGATTTCATACATGCTGGTTTTATATAAATCGCAGCTCGTGGTCGAGGGAGTCTGCCTGTAGCAGGTTTAGCATAGCGACACACACCAAAATCACACATATCAACAGGCAATACAAAGATTGCTGGCAGTCTTCATTACTTCAATCAGTTGTCGGCATCCCATCCTTTAAATGGACTTACCCAGTTTATATACCCACCTAATATTCCACTTTCCCTCTTGAATACATTCTGCATCTGTGCAATAGCTCTTAGTGATTTGTACGATGAATACTGGAACTCCTTTGTTCCTCCACTTTATTGCCATTAATTAAAGATGCCGATTTGACTTCCTTGGACCCCAAGTAAGTTTTAAGACAATTATAGATAAGGATAAAACTGATCCTTATCTGAAAGTGCCAAAATAGGGGAAGACTAATCAAAACAGGATTAGGTGGGAACTGGAGAAAATAGATTGGATTGTGGATGGGGTGGCGGGGGCTGGGGTGGGGGAGGGAGGTTGTGAGCGTAGAAATGTTGCCTGTTTGAAGGTAAATCCGTATCTGACATGTGGTGAGGTGGGGTGGGGAGGGGGGGGGGGGCGTTGGTGTGGGGAGGGTGCGGGGCAGTTAAGTTTAAAGGCCAGTTGATCAGAGTTCAGGAGCAGAATTTTCCCATGAGGATGAAGGATAAGGATGGCAAGAATCAGGAGCCCTGGATGATGTGATAAATTGAAACGTTAGTCAAAAAGGAAAAAGAAACATACATATGGGTTATAAAACTAAAATCAAACAAGGCCCTTGAGGAGTAAAACGGAAGCAAAACAAATTAAAACAAGGAATTGGGAGGGTTGAAAGGGGCCATGAAATATCCTTGGGAAGTTAAAGAGAATCCCAAGGCATTTTACACGTATATTAGGGGCAAGAAGGTAGCGAGGGGAAGGGTAAGTTTGCTCAAGGCTAAAGGGTAGAATTTATGTGTGGTGCCACATGTGAGGAAGTGGTTGAGATACTTAATGAGTATTTCACATTAGTATTCACCAGGTCATGGTAAGTTTAGACAGGGACTTGTTGATATTCTAGGCCATGTTGATACTAATAAATTGAAGATGTTGGATGAGTTGAAAAACATTAAGGTAGATAAGACCCCAGGGCCTGATGGCATCTGTCCCAGAATACCGAGGGAGTCAAGGGGATGTTGCTGGGGCCTTGTCAGAGATCTTTATATCCTCTTTAGCCTCATGGAATGTCCCAGAAGACTGGAAAATGGTCAATGTTGTTCCTTTGTTTAAGTAGGATGACAGGAACAATATGGCAGTGGTTGGTAAATTATTAGAAAAGATTCTTGGGGATAGAGCTTACTTACATTTGGAGAAGAATGTACTTATTAGGGAGAGTCAGCATGGCTTTGTGCGGGAGAGGTCTTGTCTCACAAGCCTGTTTGAGTTTTTTGAGGAAGTGATAAAAAAAATTGATGAGGGTGGGGCAGCGGTTGTTGTCTACATGGAATTGTGGTAAAACATTTGACAATGGTGGGCTTGTCCAGAAGATTAAGTCGCATGGGATTCATGGTGAGTTGCTAATTTGGATGAAAAAATTGGCTTGGTCATACAAGATAGAAGGTAGTTGTGGAGGGATGTTTTGCTGACTGGAGGTTTGTGACCAGTGCAGTTCCACAAGGATTGGTGTTGGAACTTCTGTTGTGTTTGATGTATGTAATTGATTTGGATGATGATGTAGGTGGTTTGATTAGCAAGATTTCATATGACACAAAAGCTGGTGGATTTGAGGCTAATGAAGAAGGTTGTCAGAGAGTACAGCAGGATATAGGTCACTTAGAAAGTTGATTGGAGAAATGGCAGATGAAGTTTAATCCAGATATTCGTGAGGTGATACATTTAGGGAGGTCAAATGCAAGAGGCAAATATACAGTATGTGTCAAGGCCCTTGGGAGCATTGATACATGGAGGGTTCTTTGGGTACAAGTCAATAGTTCCCTGGAAAAGACAACACAAGTGAATAAGATGGTACAGAAGGAGGACAGCATGCTTATCTTCATTGGTTGAGGCATTGAGTATAAAAGTTGGTTAAAGTTATGTTGCAGCTGTATAAAACTTTACTTAGGCTGCGTTTGGAGTACTGGGTGCAGTTCCGGTCGCCACATCATGGGAAGGATGTGGAGGCTTTGGAAAGGGTGCAAAACAAGTTTAACAGGATGTTGTCTTGACTGGAGTGTATTAGCTATAAAGAGATCAAACAAACTTGGATTGGTTTTGCTAGAATGTTGAAGGCTGAGGAGGCAACCTGAGAGAAATACGTAAAATTCTGAAAGGCATGGACAGAATGGATAGTTTAATTATTTTTTCCACAAGGTAGGAATGTCAAATACTAGGGGCATAGAATCATAGAGTAATACAGCATGAAACCAGGCCCTTTGGCCCAAACTGGCCCATGCTAACCATGGTGCCCACTCAATTAGTTCCAATTGCCCACATTTGGTCCCTATCCCTCTCGGTCCTTCCCATTCATAGAATAGAATATAGAATATAGAACAATACAGCGCAGAACAGGCCCTTTGGCCCACGATGTTGCACCGACCTGTGAACTAATCTAAGCCCCTCACCCTACACTATCCCGTCATCATCCATATGCTTATCCAAGGACAGTTTAAATGCCCCTAATATGGCTGAGTTAACTACACTGGCAGGCAGGGTGTTCCACGCCCTTACCACTCTCTGAGTAAAGAGCCTGCCTCTGACATCTGTCTTAAATCTATCACCCCTCAATTTGTAGCTATGCCCCCTTGTACAAGCTGAAGTCATCATCCTCGGAAAAAGGCTCTCACTGTCCACCCTATCTAATCCTCTGATCATCTTGTATGTCTCTATTAAATCCCCTCTTAGCCTCCTTCTCTCCATTACTATTTCTCAGATGAAGAAGGCCCTTTAGCTCATTTGATTTCAACCTTCTACATTATCAACCTTGTGTTTCTGTTGCAGATCTGGTACAGCCACCAGACAAATTTGGTGGTCACTTCAGATGGGAAAAGCATTGCTGGTTTTTATGTAAATTGGGAGTTGCTGCAGGCTGGAACTGCTACTTCTGATTTGCAGGTAGCTTTGTAGTCATACAGAAGACTTTCAAAACCACTGAGTGTCCCAATTTTCACTCTAAATCTGGCAATTGAACTACAAACCTGCCTGAAGTCTCCTTCCACTCAGAAACTGTCAAGTTCTTTCTAAAAAAAAGACAGAATTTCTGAAGAAGGGTCCAGACCCGAAAAGTCAGCTTTCCTGCTCCTCTAATGCTGCTTGGCCTGCTGTGGTCGTCCAGCTCTACACCTTGTTGTCTCAGAATTGTTAATTGCCAGTTAAACTGCCAGTGTTGAAAGTCAATACTAGCTGCACAGTTGTCATTGGAAAAACGGTGAGAGCAGGAGAGATGGAGCTACCTTAGGAATCACAGACTCTGGGAAAAGCAAGAGATAGGAAATTTTTGATTGAAGGACCTATAACAGCAACCTTGATCTGTGATTGGAAGAGCAGCTGTCTCCTTCTCACTTGCTGTTGCGCCAACTGCAAATTTAGCTAAACCCAGCAAGCTTTCAGCCTGCCCCCTACTGCTGCCAGGCCACTAAATGCTGACGGCTGAAGTGAGAACTTTGTTGTCCCACTGTTGGCCTACCCTAATACTCGAACTCTTGTCCCTGTAGTGCAGCATTCTTACAGGCAGCAACCATGGCAATGTATTCATTCTGGTGCATACTGCTGGCAGATACCAGCTTACTGGACCCTCTTGTTAATGCTAAGAAAACTGGTCCAGATGGATGGAATGATTTGAAGCCCCCACACTATGCCTCCATTTGAACTAGCGTTTTGAAATTCCTATTAGTGACTTCAATCATTTTTAAAATTAATACTTGGATTTAAGCTTCCTCTCTTAGGTTAATATTGTTAGGAAACATAAATTATGGGTGCAGCTAAGAGAAACCAAAGGCACTATTTGTACCTATCCAAATGTTTTTTAAATGTTGCTTTTGTACCTGCCTCAACCACTTTCTCTTGCAGCCCATTTCATATTCACACCACTCTCTGTGTGAAGAAGTTGCCCCTCAGGACCTTCTTAAACTTTGTCCCTCTCACCTTAAACATATGTGCCCTGGTTTTCAATTCCCCATCCCTGGGAAGAAGACTATATGCATTCATCCTGACTATGTCCCTCATGATTTTATACACTTCATTCTCCTACAATCCAAGGAATAAAGTCCTATCCTGGCCAACCTCTCCCCGTAACTCAGGCCTACTAGTCCTGGCAACATCCTCATAGGTCATTTTTGCACACTTTCCAGTTTAGTTATGTCTTTTCTACAACACGGTGACCAAAACTGCACACAATACACCAAGTGTAGCCTTACCTACAACTCATTCAACTGTGACATAACTTCCCAACTCCGGCACTCGATGCCTTCAGTAATGAAGGCCAGTATACCAAATGCCTTCTTCACCACCTTGTCTACCTGTCATACCACTTTCAACAAACTATGTACTTATAGTCTTCAAAAAACTCTGAAAGATTTGACAGACATGATTTCCCGCACACAAATCCAAGCTAACAATCCCTAATCAAGCTTTGACTATCAAAATATTGGTTGATCCTGTCCGTCCATATCCTCTCCACTAACTTATCTACCACTGATATCAGGCTCTCTGGCCTGTAGTTCCCTGGCTTGTCTTTGATACCTTTCTTAAACAACGGAACAACGTTAGCCATTCTCCAGTCTACCAGAACTTCACCAGTGAAGATGAACAAAAAAATCTCTGCATGGGCCTCTGCAATTTCTTCCCTAGTCTCCCACAGCATAGGTTTTGGGTGAGAGGGTGAAAATTTACAGGAGATGTGAGAGGAAAGTTTTTTACACAGAGGGTGGTAGGTGTCCTTTTCACCAGGTCAATGCCTTGTTCTCAGAAATACCTGGCAGATCTTCCTGACGGTAAAGTTCCTGTAGTCCCAGAGGACTGTTCTATCATTAAAGAGACCTGCGGGTCACTATGTGTCAGGCAAAGGGAGAGCGTGAAAAGGAGAGTCCTTGATAGCAACTTCAGCCTGTGATGGGAATTGAATCCATGCAGTTGGCATCATTCATTAGCTGTCTAACCACCTGAACTAACCAAGCCCCACACCGCACCACTTCTCATTAAACAGTAAAGAGAAGATAAAGCCAGGCCGTTATTTCAATGCGCCAATAGCAGGACATTAGGTATTGATTTAACCTGGTGAAGACACTTAGAATGAACTTCCAGGATTAGTAGTGAAGCAGAACCCTTTTGGATACAATCTGTAATTTAGTTTCTTTATTTGAGGAGATGAGCTAATGTAGCTACACGTTTAACCTTATTTGTATTCATCTGGTGATCGTGTGCTCTGCTGCAATTACAGTGATTTTGACAGTTCACTGGGAGAAGGTCACTTCTCTGCCTTCTCCACCAACATATTTCACATGGAATGATGAAGCATAAACAGCATTGGAGGACTTAATCTGTGTAAAGATTTGTAAAATGAATGAAATTGGACAACCTTTCTTTGATACCATTGGAAAAGCCAACACTCATGTCAGAAAATAATGTAAGTAGTAGTTTCAGTCATTCAGAAGAGAAAGGGTTAATACTAGCCACAATAAATTTGAATACAGGATTGCTCCAATGTGAAAATAATGTGTCAACGACAAGTATATTATTGAACTCTTTGTAACATTATGTTCATTTAAAAAATATAATCCAATATTCTTGAATAAATTTTGAGACACCAGCATGCATGAAGATTAGCAATCTGCATCCTTGTTAGAAATAAAAAATATAACTCATGTCTCAGAGCAGTGAGCTTGTGATCTGAAGAGTTTTTTCAATGACAAAATATAATCACCCAGATTTTGAATATTCCTTGCTTAAGGAGATATTGAGCTGAATTTTACGGGATGCCTTGTTTGAAGCAGTGCCACTATTCTAAACCCCAAACTATTATTGGCCTGGGAGTCAGAGAACAGCCTGCCCAGGCCCTTAATAGGCTGCAGGCAGGATTACAGCCCTTCGACGACAGGAGCACACACCTTAAAGATCAGGAACAGTGGCCACTGCTCAGATTATTGGCAGTTACTAATGGATATCATCACTGGAGCCAGACACAACTGGGTGCTGGTGGTGATGGTAGAAGATGTGGTCTTGGTGGCATTCATGATGGAGATAGTGCTGTTGGAGGTGGCAATGGTGGTGGTGCCGGTATTGGAGATGGTGGTGTGGGAGATGATATTGGTGGTGGTGTTGGAGATGATGGTATTGGTGATGGTGATAATGGTGGTGGTGACAGTGATTGTGGTCATGGTGGTGATGATGGTGGTGATGGTGATGGTGGTGTGGTGCGAATGATGGTGACGGAGGTGATGGTGGCGGTGGTGGTGGAGGAGACGATGGCAGAGTGGGTGATGGTGGTGATTTTGGTGATGGTGGTGGGGATGGTGGTGGTGATGGGAGTGTAGGTGATGGTGGTGATGGTGGTGGTGGAGACGATGGCAGAGTGGGTGATGGTGGTGATTTTGGTGATGGTGGTGGGGATGGTGGTGGTGATGGGAGTGTAGGTGATGGTGGTGATGGTGGTGGTGGTGTTGGTGGTGTGGTGCTGATGCTGTAGGTGGTGGTTGTGATAGAGGTGGTGATGATGGTGATGGTGCTGGCAGTGGTGGCAGTGGTTGTGCCGGTGGTGATGGTGATGGTGGTGGTGGAGATGATGGCGGAGCGGGTGATGGTGGTGATTTTGGTGGTGGTGGTGTTGATGGTGACAGTGATGGTGCTTATGGTGGTGATGGTGATTCTGGTGATGGTGGTGGTGAAGGTGATGGTGGTGATGGTGGTGATGGTGGCGGTGGTGGTGCTGATTGTGGTGATGGTGATGGTGATTCTGGTGATGGTGATGGTGGTGGTGAAGGTGATGGTGGCGGTAATGGAGTTGGTGATGATGTTGGTGGTGGAGACAATGGCAGAGCGGGTGATGGTGTTGGTGGTATTGGTGGTGATGATGGTGGTGATGGTAGTGGTGGCGTTGATGCTGATGGCAGTGATGGTTGTCGTGTGGTGATTGTGACAGTCGAGGTGATTGTGGTGAAAGTTGTGGTGGTGGTGATAGTGATGATGTTGATGATGGTGGCGGTGAGGGTGATGATGGTGGTGGTGATTGTGGTCATGGTGATGGTGGCAGTGATGCTGGTAGTAATAGCAATGGTGATGGTGGTGGTGGTGGTGGTGGTGATGGTGCTGATGGTGATTCTGGTGATGGTGAAGGTGAAGGTGATGGTGATGGTGATGGTGATGGTGGTGGTGATGGTGATGGTGGTGATGATGGTGGTGGTGGTGATGATGGTGGTGATGGTGATGGTGGTGATGATGGTGATGGTGGTGGTGATGGTGATGGTGATGGTGATGGTGATGGTGATGGTGGTGATGGTGATGGTGGTGGTGATGGTGGTGATGGTGATGGTGATGGTGATGGTGATGGTGATGGTGATGGTGGTGGTGATGGTGGTGATGTTGGTGGTGGTGATGGTGGTGGTGATGCTGGTGGTGATGGTGGTGGTGATGGTGGTGGTGGTGGTGGTGATGGTGGTGGTGATGCTGGTGGTGGTGATGATGGTGATGGTGGTGATGATGGTGATGGTGATGGTGGTGATGGTGGTGGTGGTGGTGGTGGTGATGGTGCTGATGGTGATTCTGGTGATGGTGAAGGTGAAGGTGATGGTGATGGTGATGGTGATGGTGGTGGTGATGGTGATGGTGGTGATGATGGTGGTGGTGGTGATGATGGTGGTGATGGTGATGGTGGTGATGATGGTGATGGTGGTGGTGATGGTGATGGTGATGGTGATGGTGATGGTGATGGTGGTGATGGTGATGGTGGTGGTGATGGTGGTGATGGTGGTGATGGTGATGGTGATGGTGATGGTGATGGTGATGGTGGTGGTGATGGTGATGGTGGTGGTGGTGGTGGTGGTGGTGGTGATGGTGGTGGTGATGGTGGTGGTGATGCTGGTGGTGATGGTGGTGGTGATGGTGGTGGTGGTGGTGGTGATGGTGGTGGTGATGCTGGTGGTGGTGATGATGGTGATGATGGTGATGGTGGTGAT